>NC_065446.1:138767357-139139023 GCF_917563875.1 Diabrotica virgifera virgifera | reverse complement strand
GTAAGAGGTAAATCAGCAGACGAGTCGTTGTGACTTCCAAAATATGACAACACCGCTGGAAGTGACAACGCACCTTGAACTACCCTATATATGGAAGCCATAACGTATGCTGTACGCTTCGGTATATACGTATATATATACAAAATTTATTTTGGTAAATCCTTTCCCCTCAATAGGTAGACCCATTTTATAAGCCCCCCTTTTACCAAATACACAATTTTTAAAAAATAATTCCTAGTAGAAAAGGTGGAAGTCGGACAGCCTCTTCTGTATACCGGAAGTCACAACTTAACGTGCATCAATATATATATATATATATATATATATATATATATATATATATATATATATATATATATATATATATATATTGATACATGTATCCATGTGACTTCCAAAGTAGATTCTCGTAATACGTTGTTACTTCATATATACCGTTATGACTTCCGATTTCGGAAGTCACAACGTTTTGCCTATATTTTTACGAATTTGGCTACTAGATGGTATCAGAAGGCTTATATTAAAAATTTCGCTGGAAGTCATATCGTATCTAACATACTCATAAGATCAGATTTTAGTTCGACGGTATATCACCAGCGCTAGTGTCGCTCCCGTGCTACTATACAGGCTATGTACACAACGCGTAGCGTCTTCCGTATACCACACCGCTCGGTGTGACTTCCGTTTTTTGGCAACTGTGTAACGGTTTCCAGACATTCACCTGTTGTAGATTCGCGGTCCTAATCGTACTTAGTGTTTTGTGTGCCTTTTGTTTTTAAACATGAATAATAGCAGATCTGCTTTACTTTTAAAGTTAGCCTTAAATGAAGGTACAATAAGTGATTATATATCTCTATAATTATATATTTTCTGTACTTATTTTAATCTATAATATTTACTTACCTATTTACTTATATAAATTCATTTTTCTCGTGTTTTTGTTTACTTCCTTTTTTACAATGAACTTCTAATTTAATCTACACTCACCGGCACGAAAAACGGGCACCCCAAAAAAATGGGTAATTTTTGATGTCTCGTATCTCCCAAACCTGTTGTCCGATTTAAGTAATTTTTTTTAATATGTTATAGCCTTATTCTTTAACAAAATAGCTATGATAATATTGTTGATAGACAGGTAAATTTTCATTGTATACCGGGTGTACCAATCAAACTGGGTTTTTTTTCTCAATTTTCACAACACCCTGTGGAATATTCTAGCCTTTATAAAATATTTAAATCAAAGCCTAACTATAGCTCCAGGTTTTATTAACATTCTGTTTTTTTATTCATTCGCTTACGTTGGATAATAAAAAGTTAAGGACTTTAACAACTAGCCATGTTCTTTATCGATACAGGTGTTTCTAAATATAAGTGCGACAAACTTTAAGGGGTAATTTCTGCATGAAAAAATAATGATCGTTTGGCAAAAGAATTTTATATTTGCAAGCATTTGCGGACATAGCTTTATCAAGTAAACGATCATTATTTTTTCATGCAGAATTACCCCTTAAAGTTTGTCGCACTTATTTAGAAACACCATGTATTGATAAAGAACATGTTTAGTTGTTAAAGTCCCTAACTTTTTTATTATCCAACATAAGCGAATGAATAACAAACAGAACGTTAAGAAAACCTGGGGCTATAGTTGGGTTTTAATTTCAATATTGTATAAAGGCTAGAATATTCCACAGGGTGTTGTGAAAATTGAAAAAAAAACCAGATTGATTGGTACGCCCAGTATACAATGATAATTTACCTGTCTAGAAACAATGTTATTACAGCGATATAGTTAAAGAATAAGGCTATAGCACAGGGGTGGGCAAAAGCCGGCCCGCGGGCCGGGTCCGGCCCTTTCGCTTACTTTGTCCGGCGCGTTGAAAAACCCCGCAAGTACCTAATCTTTTTAATCCCTTTTATGTGATTTTGTTGAAATCAACAGTAATAGTTTGCATAGTGTTCACATAAATTATTAAATATATAAATAATAGAGAGTATTATAATTACGAACAGCCTTAGCTAACTATATTTTTAAAAACTGTTTAATTGTAACTATTTACTTTAAATTTCTTTTAAAATATAGGGAAATCCCCGGAGATTCATAATTGTTTATTCGGTATTAATAATCGTATTTAACTCTCAAGGTCTCAAGACAAGCACTCGGTGTTTGGGTATCTATTTCAACCATATCACTGACAGTTTATGATCTAAATACCTCAGCACTTTGGTCCCAATAATATGATTCTTTATTTATTAAATCTGAATTAAGTATGGTTGTTTGGAATACCTACTTCAGCATAAAATTCATTGTTACCGATTTTTGCCGAAGTTTTACAACTACTTCGAAAGACGCGTATAAGTTTATTTTGATTTAGCACTGGTCGTATTTCCTATTACTCCTCATATTTCTTTTGATACAGTGTGTGTTATTTTGCAAATATATAATAAATTGAAAAAGTGGAGGACATTTTGTAAGTAAAATTTGAAAACATTGTTTTTATTTTATTGTATTAAAATATTTATTTGTAAGCATTTGCAAAATGATACAATCTAAAAAAAGAAAAGTTGATTTGGAATGCAGAAATTTTAATGAAGCATGGACAGAAAAATACCTTTTTACGAACATTGGTAAGAAAGCAATTTGTTTAGTTTGCCATTAAACCATTGCTGTTTTCAAGGAATATAATTTAAAGAGGCATTTTACATCAAAACATCCAAAATATGCATCGTTTTCTTTAGAAGAACTTAAAAATGCTGCAGACAACTTAGCAAAAAACTTAAATAAACAACAAAATATTTTTAGCAAACAAAGTAACATCGAGAAATCTACCACACAAGCAAGTTATGTTATTGCACACAAAATTGCTAAGTTATGTAAACCTTTTTCTGGAGCAGAATTTGTTAAACAGTGCATGGTAGAAGTGTCGGAGATATGTTGTCCTGAAAAAAAACATATTTTTGAAAATTTAAGCCTGTCAAGGAGAACAATAGTACGACGGATCGAAAATATTTCAGGAAATTTACTCGACCAGCTAAAAACAATAATTGCTGATTTTACATATTGTTCTCTGGCGTTGGATGAGTCCTGCGATATTACTGACACAAGTCAATTATTAATATTTATTCGGGGCATTAACAAAAAATGTGAAATTCGCGAGGAACTTCTTAGTGTGCATCCAATGAAAGATACAACTACCGGTGAAGACTTCTTTAACGCTGTTGAAGAGTGTTTAGTTAAAGTAAATTTACCTTGGAACAAAATAGTAAGCATCACTACGGATGGCTGTCCTAGTTTAACAGGGAAAAATGTGGGCTTACTAAAACGAATCAGCGACAAAGTAAAACAGTTGCAGCCAGAACAAGACATATTATTTTTACACTGCATTATTCATCAAGAAGTGTTATGTAGAAAAGTTTTAAAATTGAATCACGTCGTTACTGTTGTGACAAAAGTTGTAAATTTTATCCAGGAACGTGCCTTAAATCATCGACAGTTTGTTGAATTTTTGAAAGAAATTGAAAGTGACTTTTACGAAATTCCTTACTACACTGAGGTGAGATAGCTTAGCATCGGTAAAGTTTTGGACAGATTTCAATATTTGCTTGATGAAATAGTATCCTTCTTGTCGATAAAAGAAAAACTACATGATTTTCCTGAATTGCAAAATGAGGCATGGCTAAACGATTTGTCGTTTTCTGTAGATATTGTAAAATATTTAAATGAACTAAATGTAAATTTACAAGGGAAAAACCAGTTCGCTTTCAATATGCACTCAAATGTCAAAGCATTTATGATAAAACTAAACTTATTTGCTGAGAACTTTAATAAAAAAATATTAAACCACTTCCCATCATTACAAACACGACGAGATTTATTGAAAAATTCTGATTTTCTTAAATATAGTTCAGTAACACAAGACCTGCATACTGAATTCCAAAGAAGATTTCAAGATTTCAAAGCTATTGAAAAACCTTTGTCATTAATTAGTCAACCTTTCAATTTCGATGTGCAAGAAGCTCCTGTTGAAATTCAGCTAGAATTAATTGACTTACAGGCAAATAATTTATTAAAAGAAAATGTTCAATCAAACGAATTGAGTGCTTTCTACGGTGCTTTGAATACAGAACATTTTAAACATTTTTTAAACTATGTTCAAAAATACCTAGTTTTATTTGGTTCGACATATATTTGTGAAAGAACTTTTTCGTTGATGGTTTCCACGAAAAATAAATATCGATCACAAATTACTGACGAAAATCTACACTCGGTATTAAGGATTGCTACAAGTGATTTGGATCCCAATTTTGAAGAAATAACATCACATGAACATTCGCGATTTCACGTTTCGCATTAACTATTATAGAAGTTATACTTATAATGAGTATTCTATTAATTTTAACGTTTAATGTTTGTCTTTTTTTTATAATTTTATTTAATATTAGGTATATTTACAAAATATGTATCAATATAAATTAATTTGTATCGTTAAAATATAAATAAATAAGAAAATAAAATCTTTCAATAACTGATTTATTTAATTACCATTAATTTATTATTATTCTTCTAACGCCGACTCCACTAATGAAGGTTGGCTAAAACACCATTGCAAATTCGTCTCTATTTTCTGCTTTTTTTAAAAGCGTCTGTGTGTTTAACCCGGTCCAGTCTCAAATGTTTTCAGTCAGAATATTTGTCGTCTACCAGGACCCCTTTTTCCTTCGAACAACTCGTACATATCATTTCTGAGCATGTGCCGTAAATATGCTGTCTGTCTCCTTTTAATGGAGGTCAAAAGTTCTCTGTCTCTTTCCATTTCGTGCAACATCATTTTGTTCGTATATGATCGGTCCATGGTATTTTCTAAATTCTCCCAAAAAGCCACATCTCAAAAGCTTCCGGCTTTCTCATTAAGTCAGCATTAACAATCCAAGCTTCGGCACCATAAAAAAGAATTGAGTGGATATACAACATTTTATCAACTAATATCAGATTTGCAGATTGAGTCTTTGGTGACTCAGAAATGTCCTCATCTTCAAAAAGTCTACCCTCAATTGCTCTATTCTTGATCGAATTTATGATTTCGAATTTAAATCTTCCGTAATCCAGACTCCTAAGTAAGTATTTCATTTTGTCCACTTGCTCAATATCTTCATTTTTTATCTGGTTCTTTTTCTGGATCTTCTTATGATTTAATATAATGACCATTTTTTTTTCAATTACGTGACATATTTTACTGGGCATTTTTTTTGGGCGTTTTTCGCATGTATTCCCAAGTAGGACAATTTATTATTACCATTTTCTAATTATTAACAGTCAAATTTCTTTGTCCAAATGCTTTAAAATAATACTTATAGTATTTATTTCTTGGGCAGGGAATAAACTACACCAAAAAAATTCGCGTGGGCACAGCGTACATATCCGGTATAGTCCTCCGGCCCGAGAGACATTTTGAAACTTTCATTTTGGCCCGCGCTTAAAAGTAATTGCCCACCCCTGATCTAAGCGGTTTTTTAAAATTTATGGGTTTTGCAATATTTTACCGTCAGCGAACGGACTAATAGTAGAGGATCCGATATAAGGCCGATCTGCATCGATCTATTTAATGGATAACGTGTGCGTGAAGTAACAATGTATTTTAAACGGGATTTACTTTTTCGCACTGTTTTTGACACACTTTCATATAATCAAATATCCTTAACTTTCGCGTTGTCATGGTGATGACATAAT
Organism: Diabrotica virgifera virgifera; assembly: GCF_917563875.1. Lineage (NCBI taxonomy): Eukaryota > Metazoa > Arthropoda > Insecta > Coleoptera > Chrysomelidae > Diabrotica > Diabrotica virgifera. The sequence goes on along the minus strand of NC_065446.1, from coordinate 139,133,298 downwards.
GAGCAATAAATTACAAAAAAAAATTTGACAGTTTTGTGGTTTGAAAGAAATTAGAATGTTTAAATAATTTCTAAAAATTGTAGAATAGGAATGAATTCCAGTGATGAAGAGTTACAGTTTTTTTATTTGTTTATCGTAGATAAAATATTGTATGAAACTGTGCGTGAAGTACTTTTTGCGAACTTAAGCGATGTATAGCACTCGCTCCGTTGTCGCTTGTGCTCTAAACATCACGTGCATTCGTAAAAAGCATACTTCACGAACTGTTTCATAAATAACTATTTTCATATATTAAAAAAAATGTTTCGACCCGGGTAGATATTATTCCAGATTTTCAGATTTCAGCACAGTGTTAGATGGTTGGGGCATATATGGAGAGCAGGTAGCGTAACAACTATAAACTCAATTTTACAATGGAAACCCGGAGTTAGAAGGAGACGCGGAGGAACTAGAATAAATGGTTACAGGAAGTAAAGGAAAATTTATATAGGGCAGGAATTAGAGACTAGCAGAAAAAGACAGAGGATAGAAAGAACTGGAGAAGCACAGTCAATAGTATCGAGTAGCAGACTGGGACTAATCTGCTCTAAAAAGATGGATCTAGATAGCTTTTTAGCAGCTCAACCCCACCTGGTGTATTTAGCCATTTAATTTTCTTATTACACATTATTATTGGTACATCAAAAATTAAAAGGACGGTGCCTGTAATAAAATCTAAAATTCAAAATTAAATCAAGAAAAATAATAAATATTAAAATTTCCTATAAGTTCAAATTTATTTATTAAAATTTTTGATATAATTTTCATAAATAAATTACTTACTAATAACACTTTTTTAATTAATTCCAAAAAATCCATTTTGCAGCAATAATAAAATATTAGTATTTGTAAAATAAATATCAACCATATCATAAATACTACAGGTTTACAAAAAAAAACTAAATTTCGGACTATTTGACGAAACCATGTTACAAGGGGGTTTTTGGGGTGGCTGATCACGAATCCGGGGTCCGCTCACCTCTTTCACGCCAGGTAAAGGTCATTTCAAGGTCAAATCAAGATAAATCGACAGTCGCTCTGAGAAAGTATATTAGGGCGTTTTTGGTGTCGCTGATGACGAATCATTAGTCTGCTGACCTCTATCACGTCTAGTTCAAGGTCAAATCAACATAAATCGACACAATCGCTCTGAAAATATAGGGGTTTTGGAGTCACTGATCATGAAAACTGCGGTCCGTTGAGCTCTACCACGTAAGGTAATGGTCATTTCAAGGCCAAATCAGGACAAGTCCACAAAACTGATTTGACCTTGAAATGACCTTTACCTGTCGCGGTTGAGCTCAACGGACCCCAGTTTTGTGATCAGCGACCCCAAAAACCCCCTAATATACTTTTTCAGAGCGATCGTGTCCATTTATCTTGATTTGACCTCGAAATGACCTTGAGCTAGACGTGATAGAGGTCAGCGGATACAAATTCGTCATCAGCGACCACAAAAACCCCCTAATATACTTTTTCAGAGCGACTGTCGGTTTATCTTGATTTGACCTTGAGATTACCATTACCTGACGTGATAGAGGTCAGCGGACCCCGGATTCGTGACCAGCGACCCCAAAAACCCCCTAGTCATATGGTTTCGTCAAATATTCCGAAATGTATTTTTTTTGTAAACCTGTTTAATCAAAAGAATATCAATCTTTTAATTTAAATAGACAACTTTAAAACATAGAACTGCATTCACAACTGTATTCACAGTAAAAGTTTCAAAAGATCACACATTACGCTTAAAGTAAGAGGCAAATCAGCAGACGAGTCGTTGTGACTTCCAAAATATGACAACACCGCTGGAAGTGACAACGCACCTTGAACTACCCTATATATGGAAGCCATAACGTATGCTGTACGCTTCGGTATATACGTATATATATACAAAATTTATTTTGGTAAATCCTTTCCCCTCAATAGGTAGACCCATTTTATAAGCCCCCCTTTTACCAAATACACAATTTTTAAAAAATAATTCCTAGTAGAAAAGGTGGAAGTCGGACAGCCTCTTCTGTATACCGGAAGTCACAACTTAACGTGCATCAATATATATATATATATATATATATATATATGAGTGTTTACTGTTCCTGTTCAAGAATAGGGATAGGTTTACACATTCTGAGCCAAAACACAGCATACCCACTACAGTCCGTCTAATTTACTTACCGTTGCACGTCATTATCTACGTTAGAGATCAAGTTAACATTGTTGCCCAATTACAAAAAATTCTTGAATTCATTTTAAATCAAATACATATCACACAATTTTTGCGGAAGTGGATTATACAGCAAAACAAATTAATATTCAATGTAAATAAGGGAGCGTTCAAGTATTACGTAACGCGATTTTTGAAGATTTTTAACCCCCCCCCCTACATAACGCACTCTTATGGGAGTTTAACAATTGCGTAGCGCAATTTTTGAAGATTTTTGACCCCCCAACATGCGTTACTTAATACTTGAACGGTCCCTAAATAAAAACTTTAAAAATAGAAAACAAGAATGAAGTTATAATCTTACGTTAAAGTACATAATAAAAACAGTAAATATAATGACACAAATCCGTACAGTAAAGAATATAAACAAATATGAAGTTTAATCACCACAACTGTCAAATAAATGTTACCAATTTATGCCAAAATATCACCTTCGTTCAATTATAGTTACAGTGTATTCCGAACAAATGTGCTTCATAAAAAAGCTTTATAATCCATTTATACAAATTAAATGAAACATAGTATTGTGTATTTCTTTAAGTTAACATTAATATAAATCTTTAAATATTATTTCCATGCGTATATAATAAAATATGTCTAGTGGCTGTAATGCCAGTGTACTCGGCAAAGGGATTATAAAAAAGAACACACCTACCGCCCAAATATTTCGTGTTGGTATTATGTGACGTCACGGGCTATGACGTGGATGACATGTAACGGTAAGTAAATTAGATGGAGTATAGGTATGTAGGGCTCAATTTTCCTATACATAGGTTAGTCGCAACAGAGAGAGGACCTACATATTCGTGTATAAAATTTTTTAACAAATTACCTGTTAGAATTAAATTGCAACAGAATTTTAATATATTTAGAACTGAAATAAAAAGCATTTTATTGGATTTAGAACCATATTCTGTGTATGAGTTTTTAAATCACACATTTTAACTTTTAACTCATAGTAGTTGTAATTGTAATTTTGTATGTATATTAGACACTTATTATTCAATTGTGACAATTTGCTGTAAGTGTGTTATTTACAATTTTTTTAATAAAAGATATTTTGAATTTGAATTTGAAAAAAGTATTTAAAAAATGCATCTATAATAAATAATTAATTTTTCATTTTAAATTTGAAGGATTTATTTACATTCCCAAACCAGTCTTACTCTATGGCGCAGAATCGTGGATAATTACTAAAACAATAGAAAATATATACTCCAGGTTTTCATAAATAGATGTCTAAGAAGAATATTAACAATATGGTGGCCCAAAGTTATAAGCAACTGAGAGCTATGGGTTCCAGCAGATGATGAAATTGGAAAACAAATATGCAAATGGAAGTTTGGATGACAAAAAAAAAAGAAGCCAAAACAAAATTCCAAAGTAAGTCTTACATTGAAAACCACAAGGAAGAAGAAAACAAGGACGGACAAAGGAAACTTGGATTAGAAGTACTTAAGCAGAAGCCAATAATATGACCTTTAGACAGATGAGTGAAAAACAGGCAGAAATGGAAAAAAAATCGACTACCTTTTTACCTTATGCCCACAGGGGTGATAATGGGTTACATACTTACATACATAATACAGTTACATCCCAAAAAAATATATACCTTTGTTCACTACTTATTATGCTGTCAATAAAAGAATCATCTAGCTCGCCCTCCTCTTTTAGTTCTCTCTTGACTTTTAAACGGGGATCGTTCATAATGAAAATAACTTATTTTTCTTGAATAATTTATCACTTATAGTTTCTAGAGCTTTTCTTCCTGTAAGGAAGTCGTAGAAGACATACAGCAAGCACTATCACTAAACTCACTTTTTGAAACTTTTTGGTTAACCAATAATTTTTAGCATGAACAATTTACATAAATTAAAATATATATAATACCATTTTATCACTAATATGTTTTGTTTGTGTTATTATAGAACTTAACAGTTATAACAAACAAAACTAAAGGCATAAGGGTTGTGTATTGTGGGCATAATAAAATAAATAGTAGAAATAAATATACCATACAACAACTTTTGGCGCGTATGTCAAAACTTGACAGTTGGGATTTGGACACTGGGATTTGGATTACATACACATCATCACAGAACAGAAAATAAATGTTATCCTAGGGATCAAAGAGAAAGAAAAAGAAAACTAAAGACGCAAGCGCGCAAGTCATGAGCAAGTGGTTTAAAAGGGTTTAAATATGTCTCATTTCGGAGAAATCCTTAATTTCAAATTTTGCGTCTTGAGCAATCCTCGAATTGATATGTATAACCTTAGGTCCGCTTGCCACTTTGCCACTATGCTAAATTTAGTACTGAAATTAGTACTAAAAATATTGTATCTACAAATTAGATGCGCGCGCCGATTTAGTACTAAAAATTAAAACATGTTCTAATTTCTTGTACTGAAATTGACACAATATTAAAAAGTGAGGTTGTATTGTATATTAGGTACTTTTGTTTTGTTTATAGGTACATAATAATAATAGTGATTTCAACTTTCAACATGTGGAGAAAAAGGCAGATTGAAACATTAATAGAGTTTTACAAATCGAATCAATTGGGTGCGTTCGGACGACCACAGCGGCTGGACAGCTGAGCCAGCAGTAGCTGTCAGACGTCACCGCTGGAAGCCAGCCGCTGAGAGATTTACTAAGCTTTCCCTATCACGGCTGGATGCAACCACTCAGCCGATTTCTGCTGCCAGCCAGCCGCTATGGTCGTCCGAACGCACCCAATGATCAATGTTTGTATGTGCCAAAGCACCCTCTCTATTGGCTCCGTGCGTCTCCCCTCTACGTACAGTCACGTGATACGCTGTCAGATTTTGTAAGGACGTTTTAACATTGGGTGCGTTCGGACGACCACAGCGGCTGGACAGCTGAGCCAGCAGTAGCTGTCAGACGTCACGGCTGGAAGCCAGCCGCTGAGAGATTTACTAAGCTTTCCCTATCACGGCTGGATGCAACCACTCAGCCGATTTCTGCTGGCAGCCAGCCGCTATGGTCGTCCGAACGCACCCATTGAGTCTTATGGGATTATTTTGTTAAACTTGAATATTTTATTTTGTAGTGATAATAACCGAATACAATTGTTAGAATTCATTAGTTATTAATTTATACTGTAATTTATAGTGCAACAAAATATTTTCTTTTTCATTAATAAATATTTATTGACATAAACTGCGATAGTGAGGTTATGCATACAAAATCAAACTGATAATCAATACTGGAAAGTGAAGAATTTATAGTGCGTTTTTATTTTCTGTTTATATTAATACATAATATTACTATAGCGTGACACGACATTTTTTTAAATGTCTCATTTAAACATACACAAAGCGTCCTTATAAAATTTCAAAAAACCGCCACCATGAGCAGGTCGGTCGATTTTGCTTTGACACTTTGTTAACGCTCGGAGCGAATAAGAATAGGAACGCACGAATTAAAGTTTTGGAAGAAATAAAGGCAGAATTAGCCAAACTAGGTGTGGATATATCTCTAATAGCAGAAATAAAAGCCAAGTTTGCCAGTTTTGCAAAAATACTTCTTTCCATCTTTTATTGTTAATAAGTTAATGGCTTGCAACTTGCAATCTCAATTAGTAAAGCTCCTATCTATGAACCTTGAGTAAAGCTCATGTAAATTTAGTAGGTAGAGCGCATGCCTATATGCTGATTTACAATTCGGATAGTTGCAAACACAAACTTGGCACAAACTGACTTTTTCATACTAAATCGACTCGCGCAACTAACCAATATTTTTAGTACTGAAATCAGTACTGAAATTAGTATAATGGCAAACGGGTCTTAGAGTATGGAAAATTTTTAACCCTCTCCCTGGAGTGACCGCAACGAGAACGAAACTGAAGCCAAAACCAAGTTAGAACCAAACACGAGTGCCAGTGGCGTATCGCGTAGGCCAGAAGAAACTATATAAAACTACATAATTAAATAATATTGCTCGTAGGTTTAGTTCAATTTTCTATTTTTATTAATTACACAATATTATGCATGGCTTACATAGAAAGATTGAAACAAATAACGGTATTTTAGTATTTTGAACTTTTATACCCACTCAAAATTAAACAGGATTAGGAATTGGGGGATGTGACGAAAGCAAACTTTTTGAATTATTGATTTATGATAGATATCTTTATTTCACATAGGTAGCAAAATTTCGGCTCCAATACTATATTTAAATAGGATTTATTTTTTCGAATTCTGAGAAAAAAGTTACAGAGGTGAAAAACCAAGAGACAATTTAGTGTGATTTTTATTTTCAAAGATCTCATTCAAAAGAAACTTTTTATTTATTCTGAGGGACTTTCAGCCCTCGGTAATAATTTAGTCCTTCATCCTACGTTTAAATTTTTCAAAAGTATTACTTTTTTCAGTATAGGGCTTTTCATTCACAGTCATTTGTTTCGAGCTTCTGTCATGTGTCACATAATATTAATATATTTACGTCATACGTTATTGGTATATAACAATGATACAAACTAGAGACGTATGACGTAGATATATTAATATTATGTGACACATGACAGAAGCTCGAAACAAATGCCAATCGATGAAAAGCCCTATAGGGCTTTTCATTCACAGTCATTTGTTTCGAGCTTCTGTCGTGTGTTACATAATATTAATATATCTACGACATACTTTATTGGTATATAACAATAATACAAACCAAAGACGTATGACGTAGATATATTAATATTATGTGACACATGACAGCAGCTCGAAACAAATGACAATCTATGAAAAGCCCTATTGGAAAAAAATGAACACCATGTCAGTAATATTTTCCAAATTGAATATTCGCTATCTTTGTCGTACAACGCACTCAGTCGAACAGAATGTGCTGACAAGACAGCGGCAATTTTAGATATTTGGCACGGCTTTAGGAATAATAATAACGTTTGATCCAAAATTATTGTCACCACCCAAGAAGCAATTGGACGTAATATTACGACGTCTTAACGTTGGATTAAATGCCCCAACGTTAATACGCGACGTTGCGACGACGGTCAGAAAACCGCTATTTGCACCTAAGTGGGGAATAGAAATACGGGTTGCCTCGACGTCCCCCTCTCGACTTCTCAGCTCGAGATATGTTATCGTCAAATTACGTTGGTTTTTTAGGACTTTGGTCTTGTAAAGTAATAGTATAATATTCTCTACCACAGAAGTACGGCCGACACACTTAATTTCTACCAAATAGGTTAATAATCTTGGAGGATATTAAATCATTAGAAACTAAGATTCATGACGGCCTGTTGATACTTATTTAAGTAGGTTCCTACTCTATTCAGAATATAACCTAAGTGACTTGTATAATTATTTTATTAATCATCTGCCTCATTGCATAATGCGGTCGAAAATTTACAAACGCAAGGAAGTGTATTGTTAAACTAGGTATAAAAATTGCTAAAAACTGAAAGCGCCTCAGAAATTTACAGGTTAAATCGAACAAAACGGTAAAAATAGAAATAACCATCGTAATTAAAAAACATATTATTATGTCTAGACCCATACAAAATTATCCTTGATTTATATATAAACAAAATTCGTTAATTAAAAAAATATTCATTAAAATTTAGCAAAAAAATTGCCAAACATTATGTTTCAAAAAATGGCTGAACCATGGCGATCTTTCATTAATGGCGGATTTGACTCGCGACCTAAATTGCACTACATTTTAACTGATTTGGACAAGGACACCCCCTGTCGACCTTTAGTATAACCTATTTTTACGTTGCACACCTCGAATTTACCTACTGGTATACCTAATACGTCCTAAAGTAAGTGCAAACAACCTGGTCTTGACGACAGACTCCCGACGACCGGTCGTCGTCGTGAACACGCCTTAATCTGGTGGTAGATGCTTGTGTATGTACATCAGGCAGCTTAAACCAAAGGGTTTTATGAATGCATTTATTAATCTACTTATAGTTGGTTATTTTTATTTGTTGCATATGTTTACCTCATGAAAATCTTTAATCCCATTTTGAGTAATTAGCTGTTCAGGTTCTGTATGTGCCATTTTCAAAAGTTTAGCTTTTTGTCTGTAAAAGGATGTTGAATGTCTAAAAGCTTTTGATTTCTTTTTTCCATGCATTTCCCCTTCATTTTGAGACGTTCTTTTTCTCAAATAACAACTATATATTTTTTTAACTATATAGGTTTTTCGTTCAATAAATTGTTATTGTTAATATACTGTTTATAGAAAAACTAGAAAAATCAAGTATAAAAAAGTAAGGTTATGTTTACAATGTAATATCTGTCATATTATAGTCATACAAGTCAAGTCAGATGTTTTTTAGTAAATTACAGGTATCTTATAAAAAAACTTTGACGTCAGGTTAACGTATACAACTTTACTTAAGTATTGCGTTGTTATTACCTACGTTGTATTGTCGTTCTCACCTTCCCGCAAGTATACGCAGCAATCTACCATATACCATATACGTTGGGTTCGATACTAATAAATACTCTGTAATCCCCGACGTTGAGCAGTCGTTAAATGTCTTCCAGTAAATTACATTGTAGTATAGAGGTTATACCCGACATCAGCTTAACGTTAAACCTTAACCTAATAACTAACGTTGGTATTCTCAACGTTGGATTGTCGTTGTCGTCTTCCCGAAAAATACGTCTACCATACTCGATAAAACACCAACGTGCTGTGAACGTTGGCATCTATCCTAAAAAAATACGTTGTAATTCCCGACGTTGAGTAGTCGTTGATGTATGCCACTTAATTGCACTTATAGTACAGATAGGTTAAGAGCGACGTCAGCTTAACGTCAAACCTTATCCTAATAATTGACGTCGTTATTCCCGATGTCGGTTGGTCATCAGATTATATGACTTATTAGCAGCAACTTTGGTCCATAGGAAAAACAGACGTTGTCCTTGGTTAAGGCTTATTGTGAACCAATTTTGTCCTTAAATTTAACGTCCCATTAAGACAAAATTGGTTGCAGGTCGTAAAATTGCTACTTGGGCATAGGTGGCTCTCAACGACAGAGATAGATATACAGTGCATGTCTGTTCTTAATTCAGATATACTACCCAAGTAGCAATTTTTCGACACATTGGTTGTCAGTACAAACAAATGCACTGTATATATAACGTTGCCCGAGAGCATTTTCAGTTGTTTCGGCCAACGTCCCCTATCCCGACTATTACGATGTTACAACTTTAAGTAATACCTTTAGTTATACGGGCAACTAATTTATTACCATTGTGACAACTACATATCACAGTTCAGTTTTTTCAACAATCGCAACGACTTAAAAACGTTATAATGCTAAACTAATTTACGCCCTGGCCGATTTGGGTTTTCTGGCCGACTCTGAAGTTGTCTGTCACGACCCTAGGTGTTGTTCTAGGTGTGTGACACCTTTGCGGCAACTTCAGAAGGAGAAAAAGAATTTACTTTATAACCTTATTTTTTTCTTATTATTATGTTTTATTTTGCTGGAAATTTTCGATTTATTTAACAACCTGTTTGTTTGTTTTTTTAATAGCTGGTTTCCATTCCATTGTCCACTGTTTTATCAGTAGATTTGATAACCTTTGATAATCTTTCAATCTTTGTATCAGCTTTGCTAGACGGGGTTGCCAGGTCAGTTTTTACTCTTTCAGTAGTTTTGCTTTCACAAAATCAGTAGATTCTTTTTAGGCCATGTAAATACAGTATACTTATACAGTAATCTGCATATTCGTCTTAACTGTCCCAAGAATAATTCCAAAAAATTGGAAACCTAATTATTCCAAAACAACAACTGGTAATTACCATTTTTTAGCTAAAATCTACTAAATCAAAAACTAAAATATACTTAAGGATTTTGGGATATATTTGGGATTTTTGATAATAAAAACAACAGCTAACTTAAGGGGATAGGCGCAAAATGTCGCCCGTTAAAATGTTCAATGCATTTTAAATGTTTTCATTTTTTGCGAATACTGAGAAAACTAATAAGAATAAGTATTTTGAAAAATTTAAACGCAGAAAGAAAGATTACGTTATTCCGAGGACCGAAAGTCCCTGAAAACTTCTATAATGTTTATTTTAATAAATTACAGGGATGAAAAAAGACAAAATGTAGTGTCATTTTAATTCCAAATATCTCATTCAAAAGAAACGTTTTGGTTTTTCTAAATAATGCAGTCTTCCATTCTGCGTTTAAATTTTTCTAAAATGCTTATTATAGTTTCCTCATGATTCGAAAAAAATGAATAGGTACATTTAACAACTAGAATATTTTGTCATCCACTAATTTTAACAGCTGCATGTCTGGATCAAATTCTTCAAACAATTGTTTCGCATTTAACATTAGAAACACGTGAACACAACATTTTGTGTTTTGCAAAGTTACATATGTTTATGATATTTTAGTTTTCCATCGTTAGCTTCTAATAGGCTCACCGAATGCCAGAACTCTTCAACAACACCTGAAATACTGCTTGCACTGTTACTTGAAATCTGCAAGTTTGTTACACAAGAATCCAGTTTCATTTCTCTGTAATATTCATCATCTACGTCCTGAATCTTATTTTCGGTAATGACCTATTTATTCTGAATCTTATTTTCGGTCTTATTTTCGGATTGGGAAATTGTAACCAAATGTGTGAAAATTAATTTAGTAATGGGGTAAATACTATTAAAAAGCAAATTTTATTTTAGTCATAACAAAATGTTGAAATATACCAAAAATCTACTAAAAAATATTACCTACTAGAATATTTTAAAAAATATCAAAAATCTACCAAAAAAGTAGAAATCTCCTAAATGTGGCAACGCTGTTAAGGAGAATGCTACACTTTTGACACTGGTCACATGACCTCTCTGTCACCCAATAAGAGGGTGCGTTCTAAAATGGTTGGGATAGTCAGCGAGGCCGGGTTTGGTTGGCGATTGGACTTCTAAGTTGTCTTATCGGTCTAGGGTTGGTAATAAGGTATTTTTTAGTAATATTGGTAATATTGTTTAATGCACCATTTTGGTTTTACTTGAGATTTTTGGGATGTAAAGAAAATGAAAACACAGAATATAAAAAATGCAGGCATTTTCTGATACCTTTAAAAGCACCATCAATACATTAAATTTATACAGAACATCTTTAACATAAATTTTGACTTTTATATTAAAATTTGATTTTTTTAAATTTGCATATTTTTTGTCAAAAATGTCGTAAAAAAGTAGCGCGTGTGTTTTTTAAAGGTGAAATATCCATATTTGACGGTAATCTGAGATGCGTTTATAAATTTCAGATCAGGTAATTTTGTTTAAGTCCTTTATGTATTTATATAAATTTAAATACCTAATACGATGTCAAAATAGTTACCTTTTTGGTTTTCGCATTCACCATACAGGTGTTAAAAATATAGGTAAAAGAACATAACTAGTCTGACTCCTTGAGCAACCATTGCACGCGCAGGTTCTTTTTATAGTCGCTTCAGTTGTCTTATGCAACGCTTACGAAACGATGTTGCTTCATAGGAGGTTGCCTAGGCAACGTCAAGACAACTCAAAAATCGTCCACCAAATTAGTGCAGAATAGGGTCGTATTCTAGGCAATAACAACGTTGTAACAAAACGTTGCCACGCGGTAGACAACGTTGTCGCGTCGACAAATTGCTACTTGGGTACTTTCCAGTTTACGTCAACTTTGCAGTGCACGTCAACTTAACAAGAAAAGGTAGGTTATGTAGAGATGTTGGTGGTGGACATATACAGCATACTGTTTGATTTTATTTATTATTGTTACTTATAATTGTGTTAATTCTTTTTATTTTAGATTAAAGTTCTGTGTTAAAGGCTTTGACTGATTTTTTATGTTTTATAACGTTAATCAAAATTAATTGATAAAAATTCAGATTAAAGCAAGACATACGTAATTTTTTGCACGGCTAGCTTTGATCCAATAATTGTGTATCGCTCGTTATCTTGAGTTGTTTATTAAATAATATTGATAGTGTATTGGCTAAAGAATTTAAAGGCCGCGTCTCACCATCAAATAATTTGATCAAACAGTTTGAGCAAACTTGACGTACTTGAGAAAGTACGTCAAAGTGACGTCACAATTGCAGTTTTTTGAAATTCTAAAAATCTGTGCTCTCACTATCAGTCTAGTTTGATCAAATTTTTTGTATTGAGTTGTCTAACTTGTTTGTACTTTATTTAAAATTAAAATTTTTCATTATTATCCACAATGAACACTCAGGATGTGACGTCACTAACTGTCACTTTCAGTTTGCTCAAACCAGTTTGATCAAATTATTTGATGGTGGGACGCGGCCTTAAGACGTGAAATTAATAAAAAAATTATTTATTGTTTATTATTTATGGAAGATCCCAAGCAGAAACTACACCAGGATATATATATTGTGATATAAGCATTTTGTTGTTAAAGATATTCAAAATTTATCTAAGCGTTCCATAGTAACAATATATTATTAAAAAAATCACTTTTCCTCTTTTCTCGATTAAGTATTATCTTTTATGGCATAGTATATAAATTATTATAATCACTGAATACATAGTTAGTGAAAAATTATCATATTAATTAATTGAATTAATAATTTAAGCGATGATACAAGTAACAGCTATCCAAGAACATTCAAAAGTCATCTCAAGTTAATGGTGACAATGTCATTGTCAAGTAATGTTTATAGTATTTTTACTACAAAAGCGATATTACGTAGGTCAAAATTTTTGACGTAAGAGAACTGTCAAAACATTAGAATGAGACTTTTCATTATTGCCATGGCATGTTTATAATAAACATGGCAATAATGAAAAGTCACATTCTCATGTTTTGACAGTTCTCTTACGTCAAAAATTTTGACCTATGTAATATCGCTTTTGTAGTAAAAATACTATATGTACGTATCCATACCAGTGAAAACTTTACTACATATAATTTGCCGTGTAAAAAAAGAAAAAGTAGAGATAGCCGTAAAATATTTGCGCCTGTGTTCTTAAATAATTTTTTTACATATAAACAAAGTAAAATCAAGCAATAAAATGTTTAACAACAAAAAAAGTCAGTAATATGTAATAACAATATACGCTATTAATTCCATTTTCGAAGTTGCCACAATATATTTTATAATTTCATTTATTTCGTACCGTTTCGTACCTACACCACTGGTAAAATGCTGATTTTTTATGTTACTTTTAATTTTACATGTAAATTTTTCTCATTTTATAACTTAACGATGTAATTTTAATTATGTAATAAGGTACATTGAAGTGTTAATTTTCAAATTATTAACCATTTAAGAGGCAATATCTAAGAATATAGGAGTATTTATTGAATTTTCATCTACGCACACATAACAGAAATATTTATTTACCTGTAAAATGTAATTCGCACTTATTTCCTGTTGCTGTCGCTTTTACAACCGTAAGCCGAACACATCACCATTTTAAAGAGTTAAAAAAATTGCTAGTTTTCACTCAGAAATCGCACAAAAATCACTAATAAAACTAGTGGTGTCAAACATCAATGAGAACCAACCGTATTAAAATACGGCTTCACTTCCGTTCGAAAAAGAGATGGCGTGATAGTTCTCCAGAGAGAGAAAAAATTTTCCATGCTCTAATGCCCGTATTCATAGTCGGTACTCAAATCATACTTGAGGCCGTGCTCAGCCACTAGAGTCTGTAGCACCCAACAAAAAGAAATTTCGCAAGGCTATGATTGGCTACAAAATCCCGGCTTGCGATTGGTTAGAAAGCTCAGTGTGATCATAACATAATATAACCTAAAATTTAAATTTTAGTTGACAGTTGTTTGTTGTTTTAATGTCTGTGCAATATCCACTAAAAATAAACAAAATATAGAACAATAATAATAATAATTATAATGATTTTCTAAAGAAATATATGCTTTAGAAAGATGTGTTATAACCACAGCACACAAACAGTAATTACTAACACAGAATGAAATGATGTCTGAACCTAGCATGGATAATTGAAAAGCACAAATAATCCCAACATAGATTATTAAGGAAGCCGACCCGCATAGGGATAAGGCAAAGAGAATGATGAATTTGATAAATTTTTTAACTGCAGATCATACAGGTCTCTATGCAGATGATTCAACAATTATTGTTCAACTGAAGTCAGAACTCATATCCAAAATTAACTTGGTAGCACAGGAATTTACAACCTGGTGTAAAATGAACTCTTTAATGGTATATGTATATGCAAAGAAAACTATTTGTATGCAGTGCTACTCGTGCAGTAAGCCATCCCATGATTATAAGATCACAGTTAGTTCTGAGGAAATACCTTTTAGTGATACAACAGTATTTCTTGGTAGCATTCTAGAAAGTAATATGACATGGGATGAAAACATTACTAAAGTCTGCAAAAAAATGAATAAGGGTTAGTATGCGATCCTTCAGTTGAAAACTCTATTTAATACCAATCAATTGATAAGTGTGTACTATGCATTGGTTTACTCATATAATATATGAGTCATATTATAGCCTATAATGTTGTCTTGTAGGGAAACTCTTCTAGAGTTTTTGTAACTAAAAAGAGAATTCTTAGATTGATATTTAATATCTATCGATAATAGACAATCATGTAAATATTTTATTGAACAAAGACTGACTTTAAATGCTTTATACATTTATAAGTGCATTATTCATGTTAAAACTAAATTTAAAAATTTTACTCTTAACTCTGTCTATCATAATTACACGACAAGGCACGGGAGGTTGATAAGCGTGTGTGTAAACATTTCACAACTCTTTTTGATACTAGTCCTGATTTTACAGGATCTAAAATTTACAATTGTTTGCCACTTGATATGAGAAATGAAAATAATATTCAAAAATAAATTAAAATCATGCTTGATCAAATTATGTGTTTACAACCTAAATGATTACTTTGACTTAATAAAAGACTACAAGGAATGAGGACCGACGGGTTCAGAGACGCTCTATATTGCATAATATCTTTTTTTATTAATTTATAGTTTGTTGATTATGTTTTATATAATTGTCCTGTATGACTTGTTGATTATGTTCTATGTAACTACATATATGGCTTGTCCTATACTACTGTGCTTAGAGAAAACACTGTATCTGCAAAAATTAAATTTTTACTTCTTTCTAACCCAAATGTGCATATATATCTTATTTGCTTACTAAAAATGACGTAAGTTAAACCAAAACACATTAAACACACTGCATCTTATGCCGTATTTTGTGTAAATGTATACAAATACTTAAACAAAACTCGATTTTACTCAAATGTGATGTCTATGCAGATATGGTGTTTTCGCTAATTATGGCAGTAGGTATATCACACTGTCATCTAAATGAATTAATAAAGATATTCTATTCTATAAACAGTATTACATTTGCTTTTGTTCATTGTACACAAATTTATTTTGTAGGAACCAATCTTTAGTTTTCGTAAACAAATATTTAAAATTTTCTATTGCTTTCTAGTTACGTTTCTTTATGAGTGTTTCCATGTTTTCTGTAGGTATCTGGTCTTATAGCATCTTCAAAGTATTTTAATTGTTGGACCTGGTGGTTTGTTAAATTTGAGTTTGATCACCAGTCTGACTTAATTTTCAAGTATATCAGGTTGTTTTCTGTTTTGTTAGGGGTTTAGTGAATGAGTTCCTAGAGTTGATCATCTTTATATAGATCCCTGCTTCTCTATTTGTTCTCAGTATTCCTGTGTATTCTCCAATAGATATGCTCTTTCATTCTCTACTCATTCTATGTAATATTTCAAAATATACTTGAGATGTACTTTTTGTAAATTTTGTAAAATAAAATAAATTTCTTTTAGATAAGTATGTGCTTTTATTTCATAAAACTTTACATAAAATAATATTTTTAACTATGGAAAATAGTGCTTTATACTTACACATATTATTATAATCTACAAGCTACAGAAAACCCCTGGTGATATTATATTATTTTAATATGTTATTAGTTGGAAATTATAATATTTATTCAAAACATGAGAACAGCTAGTACTGCCACGATTATTGCAATTCTGTATGTATGAAATACATTAATAGCTGCCAAATATACAAAATGAAGTATGTACTGCGACAAATCTACATGAAGCTTTTAATTTAATAAAGTTTATGTAGTGGAAGATAGCTGTCAACCCTGACAAACCTCAATTCGTTTGGTTCAAGAAAAGAATAAACATGTTGGAAGAACAACCTGTCCTTAATCTTTAACTCATAAATAGAGTGGAAAAATAGCTGCGGGTCACTCTAGATCTAGACAAAGTGTGTGTATGTGTGTGCAGAACACTAAGAATTTGACTAAATATTACATTTGGCATTTTTCAAATTAAAAGAGATACATCAGATAGTAGTCATGTCTTGAAAAAATTGTGTCTTCTATGAAAATAATTGAATCCCATGCTGGAACAATGTTTGCGTAACCACAATAGTTGTATGTTGGTTTTCCAGGAACAAAGTTCTACATGTGCAAAATAATGTACTGCCGAGCATTGGGAATATTAAAAGACTTTACTTGATGCATCCTATAGTCTATCATGTTATCCTCATAAAGATCCTTTTTTTCAAATCATTACTACTTGCATATTTTTCTCAAGTTGTCGACAAAATCTGATTTGGCATTTACAACATTGTTCCTGCATAGGATTCAATAATAAAATAAAAATTTGAAATTGAACTATTTTGGTAACACTTGTTATATTCAATGTTTTGTCTTACTATATTATACAAGAGGAAATATCTGCATCTAATAATAACAATAAAGGTCTGCATTTTTTGTTCAAATTCAAACAATACACAAAATATAACATGATAAAATATATTCATATATCGTCGGCCTCAGTGCCAAATCTTGTACATATGTGCATGTTGTGAGATTTTTCAGGAAATGAAAAAAACTCATATATTTTTTATCTTTATCAGAATTAATATCATTTTGCTGAAATGTGTTAAAAAGTACTATACTCTTTAAATTTAGAAATAATATTAAGAAGATTATATCAGTACAGTAGAACCTCGATTATCCGTCAGGGCACCGGACCAATGGTATGAGGGATAATCGAAAAGACGGTTAACAGAATATTAAAAAAAATTAAAAATTCACAGTACAACTCTCAAATTTCATTTGTATGGTTTGTTTGACAATATAAGACGGATTTGTGTTCGTACAATTGAATCAATTTAAGATATTCTGAAATTTTTGTTTGTTTTACTGTTGCTTCACATTTTGCGACGGCTGAATTTCTTAATCGGCATAAGATCATGGAATCTACTTTATTGGCTTCTTGTTGAGAATACCACTTGATGAATTATTGCATATTCGATGCAGCTTCTCTAGATTATTTATGCAAATCTTTGTCAGTTACAATAAGTTCATCAACATAGCTACAGTCAAATTCCAAGTCTGTGTCAGCTTCTGAATCTGTTTGGTCCGCCTTTGTTGCCATTTCAACGATTTCTTTATCTGTCAGCAATGGATAGCCGTTTGTGTCCTCATCACAAATCAAATTAATTTTTTTTTTGTTTTTTTCCATTAAAAGTTTTGCTTATGTAGTCGATACAACTTCTGTATGTACCCTGACGGTTAACAGAGGTGACGGTTAATGGAGAGACAGATAATCGAGGTTCGACTGTATTATGTTTTAATTATAAATAAAAAAATAGTGGATTTTGTCAATAATGTACATATGAGGTTTGGCTCTGACGATGACGATATACCTCTATGCACAAAATACTAAGAAAAAAATGCTGAAGATCAGTTGGTACCGATTTCAAGAAATCAGCACCTAGACTTTTCATCTTAAGCAAGAGAAAAAAAGCACAAATTGAGCATTTTTAGATTAATACATCAATAAAAGTAGCAACATTAACGCCCGGTTTCATAATCAGTTAAAGTGGACTTTAAGTTTTAAGTTGGTACCCCTGTCAATGCAATTCATATGGGTAAATGTCAACGTTAAAGTGAACTTTAGTTAATGTTCACTTTAAGTTGATTATGAAACCGGGCGTAAATCTTCAGATTAACAAGGGCCTACACAACCTACCTGTATATTTGGATAAATATCGTTACATAATTTGTAGCATCATCCCATAAGCACAATGTAAATATGAATGAAAAGATTGCATTTATCTCAAAACTTCGTTTTTTTGGTGTCAGGCCACTGTTGCTCTGTGCCTCTTATGTCAGTTCTATAAACAGTGATGAGTGTAATAAATTAAGTTGTGAGATAAAAAGAAATAAAACTAGTGTAGGTGGAAAATTTAGCGATACAAACCTATACATTTATATTATATTTATTGTTTTCCACCTTAGATGTATCGGACGAGTTTGGCAACTGCCACTGTGACAGTTTTAGTTGAAATACTCATCTGATACGTCTGAAGGTGGGAAACAATAAGTAAAATGTAAACTTATAAGTTTTTATCGCTAAATCTCCCACCTCCACTAGTTTCATTTCTGTTATCTCACAACTTAATGTTTCCTACCTTTGCGTTATTTTGCCGGTTATTAGGGCGCTCATCACTGTATAACTTTTTTAAAAAGATATGTTGGTAGTGAGTTTTTGATAATTTTGTGGAACAGACAAGCAGCATGTAGAAATCTTCTCTTTTCCATGCTCAACCATTTTACATGTTTTAAATTTGTGACAAATAGGCTGGTGTCTTTTGAACCCCCGAATTCTTCCTCTGTCATCTGATCGAATACAATGTCCATTCCACGAATATACGTCTGTTCCAGACCATCGCGACAACGAATGTTAGTGTGCAACATAAGAAGTACGAAACTAAATTGCAAATTACATTCTTGTTTATTGTAATAATTTTTAGAGCCATTTACTTTCGTCCTTCTTATGTTGCACACTAAAATATTTGTTGTCGCGATGGTCTGGAACAGACGTATATTTGTGGAATGGCCCATACACAACATCACCATAGTTAAATTTTGATAGGACTAAACTTTCGCAGTTTACTTTTTACTTTGTATGACTGACAGCAGCGATTATGATTGTTCGATGCAGCAAAATTCTTCTTAAACATCCCCAACTTTTGATGAACTATCTTCTCATATTCAGTGATATTTTATTCATTGTCTTTCTAAAAATAGTATATCTGATTAGAAAATTAACATTTCTGTAGCAATTTCTGTATTTCAAGCAATTATTTTTTAATGTGACAGGCTTTATAAATTCTTTATACCTCTAAAATATTTCATTACTTACCAGTAAAATGTTATCTACATCTATGCCCTCAGTTTCATTTATTTTGCTTTCAGACATATGCAGCTCTTGGGTTCTCAAGATTTTACATCTCATTTTCTATTTAAATATGTTACATCTTTCTAAAGCATATATTTCTTTAGGAAATCATAAATCATTATAATTATTATTATTATTGTTCTATATTTTGTTTATTTTGTTGAATATTGCACAGACATTAAAACAACAAACAACTGTCAAATAAAATTTAAATTGTAGGTTATATTATCTTATGATCACAGTCAGCTTTCTAACCAATCGCAAGCCGGGATTTTGTGGCCAATCATAGCCTTGCGAAATTTCTTTTTGTTTGGTGCTACAGACTCTAGTTGCTCAGCCAAGTCGACCTTACGGCAGCGTCGTACTCAAGTTTTCGTTCTGTTTCATAAACGATACTTCGGGTTTTCTCGGCTAAGGTTGTGCTCAAGCATTGAAATCTAGGGAATTTTAGTTAAATTTGACATAGGACACCAAATAAAATGCAGATTCTGTCTTTCTGTCAATTATCTTTGCAATTATTTACATAATTTGTTTTTTAAAAATAAATTATTTAAATGCTCAAGATCAATAAAATTTATTATATGGGTGGGAAGATAACATTTTTATTTCTTCTAATTCAATAATGTGCTATTATTTCAGAGGTTATTGGTAATCGGTATATCCGTAATCTCTTATAGTTTTCATTATTATTTGTGTTTGTGATAAATGATTGCATTGTACATTGTGCATTTGGATCTATTGTACAAAACAATGGTTTTATGTAGGTACCTACATGTAAATAATGTTCTGTTTATACTTATGTTAATATAAATATACCTAATATATATCTATTTTTATTTTTGAGTTAATGTAGGGGTAATTATTTAGTGTTGACTCACCGCTCCCACAAGTCTGACAACTGTATATATGGTATCTGCCTTACCTTCTTATCATTTTAAAATTAACAATTAACTGCGCTCGGCTTTAATTTTTGTATTTATCTCATTTAAAAATGTGAAATTTTCACATCAATTTCAAATTATGGCCGCCATTACAGTATGCGCAGATCGCTTACGTATGGATTGATGACAGTTTATTTCTGCAATGTTGCCTAATTTAAAATTTTTTATAATTTCTTGTGCAAAGACGGAAGGTGCTTTATTTTTTTTTAATTTTATTAATAATTAACAAAACACTCTACACTCTAATACCCGAAAGTTAGGTTTGGACCGAAGGGTTAGGTCTTCCTCCTTTGAGAAATTGTACTGTATAATACATAATATATTAATTTTTTAATTTTATTAATAATTAATATTATATTAATTGCAGACATAAACTGCATATTATATCAATTGCAGACATAAACATTGCAGAAATAAACTGTCACCAATCCATACGTAAGCGATCTGCGCATACTGTAATGGCGGCCATAATTTGAAATTGATGTGAAAATTTCATATTTTTAAATGAGATAAATACAAAAATTAAAGCCGAGCGCAGTTAATTGTTAATTTTAAAATGATAAGAAGGTAAGGCAGATACCATATATACAGTTGTCAGACTTGTGGGAGCGGTGAGTCAACACTAAATAATTACCAATGTAGGTATTCAAGATAAATTTATGATATTGAAAACATGAAACTGTTTTAAATTCTAAATGTCAATGCTATTTGTGGATATTAATATTACCCCACTAAAAATGACAAAATAGTGTGATATTACTTTATTTTTATTGGGGAGTAATGGGTACTAATCAAATATTCAAAGAACATAGAGAAAACACTAGGAGATACCCTTTATTTCTCACTGAAAGGAAGGAAAAACTTGGGTGCTTCATAGTATGTACCTACCGTTTTATTAGGTTTGTTCTAGCATCAGTTTCAAACGATTTGAAACCATCAGTGAATAGTGGACCACCGCGAGTAGAGGGGATAGCACTGGTGACTGTATTATGTTTTCTCACTGACCAACTGTTTGTTGACGGTTTCTGACTAGTTTGACTGTTTGCTATAACAAACCTATAATAGTGTCAGCTTTCTTCTGTTTATATACTTCATCAGACTTAAAACTACAAAACAAAGAACTAACGAACAAACCATGACATTGGAACTTAATATAAAATGTTATTTACAATTTCCGTGGGAATAAGTCACATTGATGTTTAAATTTTTAAAGACAAATCACATGCTATGATTTTTCTGACGGATATTCTTAAGTTAAATTTGATTTTATGTAATCGAATAAACTATCTTTCAATAAAATCGTCCTTTGTCAATATGAATGAGTCAGATATAGAAGGATTTTGTACCAAGCAACAAAAACAATATTGATATAAAATATTAACAATCTTACCCAAATAACAACACAAAAGTATATATTTGTAAATATTACCCCAGTATAACAAAATACTGTGATATTACTTTATTCTTGGTGGGGAGTAATGGGTACTAATGAAATATTATTCAAAGTATGTACATAGAGAAAACACTGGGAGACCTCCTTTATTTCTTACTGAGCAAATAAAACTCTGGTGCCTTAATCCACTAAAAATTTCTTACAATACTTTTCTTTTCTAGATGTCTACTTTCATTTCATCTTTCTTATTTATTGTCCAATTGTCACAATCATACGAAGCCACTGGTCAAATGCCTGTTTCATATACCTACATATTTGAATTATAGCTGCCCTACATACTTGACAATGGTATAAGATTGACTTCAATCTTATACCATTGTTCTGCTTCCTTTTCTTCTTATTGTGCTGTGTTCTAACAAAGGTTGGCAATCACTTCTTTAAACGGTTCTCTATCTTTTGCAATATGAAATATCTATTCAACGCTGAGGTTAGTTCAATCTCTGATATTCCTCTGCCATGCTTCCGTTTAGAAGTATCTTTTCTATTTCTTCTTCTATATTTATCAATTATTGTCACTCCCAAATACTTGTATTGAAATGCCAAATACTGGCATTTTCAATTCTGGACCTCGGAGGTAAACTACACCATGTCGACATGGTGTTATTTTAAACAAGTTCCTTTAATCCACTTATTTTATTAGTTGGATTATACAAATTGGTAATATATTATCATTAAAATATGGTCATATTGACTTTCAACCAATTATGGGATATATCAGATCTTTATTAACATCCTAAGTGTTCTAAACTTTGTTGCAAACACAGTTGCTCGAAATGACATAGTGTAGTTTACCTCAGAGGTCCAGAATTATGTATGCGTTTGTTCCTGTTTTTAGTGTGACAAATTTATTCTATTTTATCTCTCCACACATTTCAATATAATATTTTGTTCTGGTTTCGTTTATAGACGTGCATTTTTCTTGCTTCACTCAAGTTCCTAACCAACTTCAGTTTTTTCTTATTAAGACAATGTCATCTGCATAAATAGTATATTGCATATTGCTGTTTACATGCATAATTAACTTTATAATTGGTCAGGAAAGGTTTGTCAAATAAACATTTATTTAAAAGGAGGGAAACTCATACTCATTTATTTTAAAATAAAATATAAAAATACATATTGAGAAATAAAATAAAAAGAATGTATCTAACATAATACAAGGATTCAATAATATATTCACAGAATAAATAAACAAATTCCAGTTGAGTGTAGAACAAGAGAAAGACACAGAATTACTTTCCACTTAGCTCTTCGATCTGCTAATGCACTTGGATCAACTATTAAGATGTCATAACTTGATAGTAACTGTATTCTTGAATGCTCTGATGAAATTCAATATTAAAACTCCATTGGATTTTAGATATATAATTTTATCACGAATTTGTATACTTTCCGGGCGATTTTCTTCTTCAACACAATCAACAAACTCTAAAAATTCTTCAACTTCTTCATACATTTTTTATTGTAATTAGAAAAACGAAAAAATATGGATTGGAAGTGGAACTGAATTGGAAAAAATTAATATTCAATCAAGATTCAAACATAAACAAACAAAGTTAGGTTAGAAACGCGTACTTAAGGTAGGTCCCTTAGACAAGGAAAGAGAGAGGACGAGTAATCCTTGACCAAAAGTGAAGCCAAACTGACACCAGAGATTTTGATCATCGACGTATCTTTGGGGTATTGTTATGCATTGAGTATTTAGAATAAAAACATGAAATGTATTTAAAATGAAGAATTTGTGTACGGTAAATGTTTTATTAAGTTGCTCATATTACGTACATATGTTTCAATACATACATATGTTTTTATTACGAATTTTAGATGATGATTTACTTTATTTTTTATGAAATTTTAACCTTCAACGAACACCCACCACTGGCAACCCATTGTTATTTTTGACGTGACCGCCATGTTTCTGGTGACAAACAAACCAAAAACTGGCTTCACTTTTGGAACGTGTGTTTTAAATGAGTGTTACCCGTCCTCTCTTTTTTCCTTGTCTAAGGTAGGTCCATCCTTAGACAAGGAAAAAAGAGAGGACGGGTAACACTCATTTAAAACACACGTTCCAAAAGTGAAGCCAGTTTTTGGTTTGTTTGTCACCAGAAACATGGCGGCCACGTCAAAAATAACAATGGGTTGCCAGTGGTGGGTGTTCGTT
This sequence comes from Diabrotica virgifera virgifera, assembly GCF_917563875.1. Lineage (NCBI taxonomy): Eukaryota > Metazoa > Arthropoda > Insecta > Coleoptera > Chrysomelidae > Diabrotica > Diabrotica virgifera. The sequence continues at coordinate 139,109,202 of NC_065446.1, read as the reverse complement.
GAAGGTTAAAATTTCATAAAAAATAAAGTAAATCATCATCTAAAATTCGTAATAAAAACATATGTATGTATTGAAACATATGTACGTAATATGAGCAACTTAATAAAACATTTACCGTACACAAATTCTTCATTTTAAATACATTTCATGTTTTTATTTTAAATACTCAATGCATAACAATACCCCAAAGATACGTCGATGATCAAAATCTCTGGTGTCAGTTTGGGGGAGAGATTAAATGTCCAGCAAACGACGGCACTGTTGCCAGATTTACCTTTTTCCTTTTAGCGGGAATTTTAAAATTAGTCTAATGCCACTTTGATTTTAAAAGAGAGTTCTGTATTCTTAAATTTTAATATAACCTTACTTTTACAAGTAATTACCCACATAACAATGATGTTCGTATCATGTTCTAAGCATATACTACCAACATTCGTCAGAGTATATTCTTTTTAGTATATGCGTAGTACAAGCATAGCATGTACCTTAAAAAACATTCTAAATTTCATGTTCTTTGCACATACTTTAAAGTATATTCTCGTACCGAATATACTGAGTACATTCGTGTACGTAATAACTCGGAATATTCGTAAAAGTTTATTCTTAGAATGTACCTTTACCGAATATTCTTAGCACATACTTATAAGTACATTCTTAACACATACTTATAAGTAGATACTATTCTCAGAATATACTTTTACCGAATATTCTTAGCACATACTTATAAGTACATACTTAACACATACTTATAAGTAGATACTTTTAAAATATCTTAAAAATAATATATATGTATGTATAGGAAGAATAATGTTAGCCTATAGATTATCAACTTCGTTAAGAATAATTAATGAAATTTAAAAATTTATGTATGTAGGTACTATTAATTAAACTACCGAATTCATTATTTAAAATTGTTTTAATTGTATGGTAAAAATGTTTAAGAATTAATTGTATTAACGAAAAAGGAGAAATTGTCGTTTCGCTTTCATAACTGAAATGCATTTACTATTTTGATTAAGTTTATTGAGTATTCTTATGAAGAATTTTATTTTTACATGGAATTGACATTCAGGTAAGCTGTGTGGCTGAGCCAAAACCCACAACCGGCACAAACAAAGCGGAAACGACCGCTGCATACCTGCATAGGGGTTAGCGGGTAGGGGGTTGGGAACAAAGGAAAAATACAAAATATGAAAATAGTTACTGAATAGGCATTTGGCATTTGTGTCTACACTTAACACTAACAATGTCTATGCTGTGTTGTGAGGAAGACCAAGTATTTCAACCAGGAATAGGAACATGCATAATTAAACGTTTTATTTTGTTTGCTGTCAACTTACAAATAAAAAATTCATTTTGGTACTTCAATATTACTTAAATAGTAAGTATGTATATAGGTACATATAAGCAACATATAAATTTTAGTTATTTACATACATATGTTACATAATATTTATTTGGGTACGATAGGTATATGAATATGAATATATAAATTTATATATTCAGCATTTTTATTTTTATATGCACATAATAACTAAATATATATACCTACTTACCTATATAATATTGATATAACTAACTAAAATTTATATAATATTTTATATTTACTTTTTAAGTAATATTGTAGAATGTACTAACTACATTCTCATATGTAATATGTAAATTTAGTAGAAAGTAGAACCTAGGATGAGATTCGGTGATGCTGAAAACATGCTTCTGAGCAATATAGCACTTCCTTGTAATATTCTTCCCATATACTAAAAAGTACATTCTTCCTATATACTAAAAGATGTGAGGTAGTACATTCTAAGTATATAAATAGAAGGTTTATAGCACCTTCTTAGAATATCCTAAAAAGTATATTCTTGGTATATACTGAGAAGAAGTGCGGTAGTACATTCTAAGTATATACATAGAACGTTTAAGTACTGTAATGTAGTATATACTCAGTATGTGCTCTGCACATTCGCAATGGTAATTACGCATATTCTTAGTATATACTTTTTCTGAAAAGTATGTTCTATGAATCTACTAAGAACATGAAATTGTTATGTGGGTAGGATTATTTTATTTACATGTAAATATTGAAACAAGTATTGTACTGTGTCATAATTTAAAACTCATGTTGCAGTGTTTTGAAAAAAAAAATGAAGCTCAAAAGAAATATACTTATACAGTACAAATTATTTTTTAATGGGAATGGAAATTTACGATTTCAAAGGTGAAAATGTGTTGGGATAGTATAGATGGACACTTTTCTATTTTAGTATTAAGTGGTTACATAATTATTCAGAATATTAATAAAATTACTAGTAATTTGAATTAGTTTTAATATGTATTATAATAGTGTATTAATTCTCATCATGTATCTGGCTAAATAGCTAAGCGCTAAAGCCGCAAAATAAAAGAAATTGAAAAAAACATTCTTAGTGGCCTAGCACCTTTACTTTACCTGGGGGCGAGGCGAGTTAATAAATTATATTTTCTTATTGCAGTCATTTTGTGACGGCTTAAGAAGTTACATAAATGATGTCTTTAGGCTGTGAAAGACATCTTTATGAGTTGTATTTACATGATATAGGGCTTTTCACTCAGTCATTTGTTTCGAGTTTCTGTCATGTGTTGTCTAATATTAATATATCTATGTCATATGTTATTGGGTGCATTCAGCAGACACAATCGCTAACTAATCGATTAGTGATTTTCTGCTGAATGCCACATAAATTGTGACATTCAGCATGTAAATCACAAATCGATTACTAATCGATTAGTTAGCGATTGCGTCTGCTGAATGCACCCATTGATATTGCCATTGGGTGCATTCAGCAGACACAATCGCTAACTAATCGATTAGTGATTTTCTGCTGAATGCCACATAAATTGTGACATTTAGCATGTAAATCACAAATCGATTACTAATCGATTAGTTAGCGATTGCGTCTGCTGAATGCACCCAATGATACAAACCAAAGACGTATGACGTAGATATATTAATATTATGTGACACTTGAACGAAGCTCAAAACAAATGACAATCGATAAAAAGCCCTATTCAATAGGGCATTTCATTCACAGTGATTTGTTTCGAGCTTCTGTCATATAATATTAATATATCTAAGTCGTACGTTATTGGTATATACCAATTGATACAAACCAAAGACGTATGACGTAGATACATTAATATTATGTGACTCATGACAGAAGCTTGAAACAAATGACAATCGATGAAAAGCCCTATTGGCGTCTGCATATCAGGATCCGGTAATACTATATTATTTATCTATGATCAGGATATTGCTGGGTGTACACAAGTAAACAACACTTTTTTGATTAAAAGGTTTATTTCATTAAATCAAAACTTACATGGATACAATTTAAATAAGATATTTTTTCTATTTAAGGCAATATAATATAAGATATATATTTTAGTATAACTCTCCTACATTAACAAGCTTTAACACATTCAGTGGCCATGACGTATGGGTAGCATCACGAAGGTTTTACGGAAGGTACTGACAACACATAAGTTATGTGAGTAGTACTGTGTAACTAAATAAATGATTTAAGTATGTGGTACCAACCAAGTGGAGCTTGTTCGAGATGGGCACCAAACATGTTAATCTGGTCATGCACAGAGACTTATACTATAATATGTTATATCTCATATTGCTCACTATTGTAATGAGTGAGCCTGCATACACGAACTATAATATATTATTATGATTCTGTGTATGCAGGCTCACTCATTACTACTGTAGTGAACAATATGAGATGTAATATTATGAGATATACCTATTATATATTATGGTATAGCTCTCCATGAGTGCCAAGTTTTAAACTTAACTGATAACAACTAATGGATACCCTTTTATCCAAAATTTTATGAAAATTTTGAATGGTCATATTGGTATTAATTCCACAACCCCTTCCTATAACAATAGGCCCATTGTTGGATGTTATTGCAGTAGTTCTACTGGAAATACTTACTAAAATTGTATGTATCTGCATCACTTAGAAGTCTACCCAAAAAGCTATTAATACTCTCTAAACCATCATTAATACATCTTGTATACATAATAGGATTTTTTTCAGAATCAGATGTTTTATTAAGATTTACTTACCATGCCCTATCTATGTGCCAGGCACTTAACAGTCTATTAGGAGCAATACCCATTACATTTGACGAGGCATTGTAAAAGGTGTCGCTTATGCCTGATATGAAAACATTTGACTATACATATAATACCAACACAGACATGTATTTAAAAAAATTGGTAAATTAAAGTAGGTATCTTTTCTATTTGAAAATAAGAAAGCAGTACAAAATCCATTCCCAAATTCATCTTTTACTAATACTGTCATAAGTTCAAAGTCATAGGAATTGAGCCCATGAGTTCCATCGATTGCGATAAAGGATTTACCAAACTTAATTAACATTTCCTTTTGGCACAGTACTAAGGAAAATAAGACAAAAATCATAAATGTTAAATTCAGAATGAATATCCATTAGTATGCCCTGTTGTTTGTAAAATAATATTGGACATGAGTCTGTAAGCATTCAACCCAAAAATAAACACTGGTTGCATCATCATTGTACATATACCCATCTTTCAAATCAATGCCATAAGAGAGTTTAATGTTTGTGATATCTTTTCTTGTAAGTAAATCAATTCTTTTTAATTCGCCTCCTATGCTATTATGCTATCCTGAACAGTCTGAAGTTTACTAAAAAAGTAAAATATAGGTATAGGAGAATCAAACACACTAGTTTGAAATTGTAAACTGTAGTAAATATTCATGAGTAATATTTAAAAAGTGGTTTAGTGGTAACATTCTTGTTTTAAATTATATTGTGTATATTGACGGCGGAAAGGCAGGACCTCATAACTGAAAAATTTGTATAAAATGAGTTACTTCGGTTTTCGCTTTAGAATAAGTGTATCAGCACCTATTAAACAGCTTTTAGAGCTGGGAAAGCCTTTTGGAAGCCTTCCAAAAACTTTCCCAGCTGTAATCGCTGTTTAATAGCTGCCGATACACTTATTCTAAAGCGAAAACTGAAGTAACTCATGTTATAAAATTTTTTCAGTTACGAAGTCCTGCCTTTCCACCGTCAATATGCAAATATTGTACTTACATTTTTGAAGAAAGTCTCAAAATAAACTTTGAAGAGATATTTATCTGATTTTGGTATTTATGTAAGTGCTCTTTATCATCCTCATGCCCGTAATGTGTTTTAAAATAGTTTCAATATTTTTAGATACTATTATTCGACTAGTACACCAAATAAACATTTTGCAGGATCCTTGGGATTTTAAAGCTCTTTCTCTATCTTGTTTTGTAAAATAATTTTTTGAGGATCACATACATATACATTCATAATAAGATGTTTCATGTTCTTGTTCTCTTCCTGTGCCATCCATACAGTGCAAATCTAAAAAAACAACATAACAGGTGATTACATGGGCAGTTATACTACTTACAGCTTACTTTGTATCTAATCTATTATCTAGTATTACTCTATTAGTATCTACCTACATAAAACTATCTTTGAAATCTAAATTTTTGATATCAACATCAACCTTAATACTTAAAAAATAAATAATAATGTGGAAGTTACACTACCTACCTAAAAGTTTTTGAATTGCAATTTTATCAACTGGAAAAGACTGCAACATAATGAGTTTGAAATTATGACACAGCACAATATTTATTGTTTCAATTTACATTGTAAATAAAATAATAATAATAATCCTAATCCACAGCATAATAAACGAAACGTTTTCTATGCTGTGTCCTAGGCCCTGATTCTAAATCAAATTTCGACACTAAACAAGTCGCTTTCAATATGGCGACGGTTGAAATGCGATTGTGCGAGCCTTGTGGATTTTAGTTGAACTAACGAAGTGACGTCATGAAATAGCGACTATCGAAATTAATAGCGACTTTAAAAAGGGTGTTGATATTATAATTTCGACTGTCGAAATTATTTGACACGGAGATGAATGAATGGCCAAAAGCGAGGTTAGGTTTAGTTTAGATGTGTTTTGTTTATTTCTTGCAAGGAAAACTAAAGCAAAAGGTATTATAATATAGCTGGGTTGAATTGAAATTTGCTTGTTTTGAGGAATTAGATAGAATAGTATTAAATTAGAAATATAATAATTGAGAATGTCCACAACATGAATCATCAACTCAATGAAAGATGTAAGGTAATAATCTGGGAAAATTAGTAAAAAACAAGAAAAATTAATTACCAGCTATTTTATTGCTGGACATGCTGAAATCAAATCTTAAGATTTCCTATATTAGTAATATAGCTGTGCAAAGTCCACAGAAAGTGTGCTATTTTGTTTATAAACAAATTAGCGCTCCGAAATCTTTTTTTTATTATTGCTCTATAACTCCGAAAATTTTAACTTTAAACCAAAACACTCACATAAAAATTGACAGTAATTTAATTCTGCACATTGATAATTTATTCCAATTTCCTTCGACGGAAATTTTCCTCGGAAAATTCGGGTTTTCCAAACAAAATCTTTAATTTTCAACTAAAATTTGAGGGAAGTAATTATTTATCAATAATTAAATAATTTGGTAACAGTGACATAAATCTTTTTTGTTATAAGTTGTATCTTGAAGATATGAAAATTTGTATGTACAAAGAAGACCGGAATTAAAAGGTATCTAATGGTTCAAAGATTAAAATCCTGTTGTTTATAACTCTGTCGCAAATGCCGGTCAAATTTGACCGGTTATACCTGGAATCACTCCTCGCAATTCAATTTGTTTTTCTTCGAAAAGGACACAGAAGCCGTGCCCTTTTCAACAGCGTTAACTTAATTTAATTAAATCTAATATTTTCTGAGGGGTTCTATTTGTTTATAAGCCAAAAAATTGTTTCTTTATAACATTCCTAAGACCGCTCAAATGGTCCAATTTCAATCCTGTAAGGTACGTTGAATAGATAGTGCTTTTTTATACGAAAATCATAGTTATTCTGGTGTATCATAATCTTTCTGGTTATTATTTCGACCGAAATTTTTTAATTAACATTTTAATTATTGCTAAACTATTGGTTAGGTTGTCGCCTGTTTCCTGATGTACAGAGAGGGGCTAAATTATGGAATAAATTCATTTTCTCTAAAATGGACGATTTTAGAGAAAAATCCCGAAACAGGTCGATTTTTATTTTTAAATTAAATTTCTTGGCATATATTTCAAACTAGTGACGTCATCCATCCGAGCGTGATGACGTAATCGATTATTTTTTTAAATAGGAATAGGGGTTCGTGTTGTAGCTCATTTACAAAGGCGTTCAATTCTCTATTCAGTATTATAAACATTAATATCATTATTTATACAGGGAGGCCAAAAAAATTTTTAAATTAAATTAATTGACGCAAGAAGAAGAATGCATGTAATTTATTTAACTCAAAATATATTCTATTGCTGTCAGAAAATAGAAAAAAATGTTTATTTTGCAAATAAACATTGCTTTTAGCTTAAATTAAATGTTCAAACTGCCAATAGGTAGGAGCATTGATTAATAAGTACGTAGGAGGGAGGCTGTTTGTGATTTAATTTAAGCGAAAAGAAATGCTTATTTGTGAAATAAACCTTTTCTTCTATTTTCTGACAGCAGTACAATGTATTTTGAGTTAAATAAATTACATACATTCTTCTTTTTGCGCTAATTAATTTAATTCAAAAATTTTTTTTGGCAACCCTGTATAAATACCTAATGAGAATAATGTTTATATTACTGAATAGAGAATTGAACGCCCTTTCAAATGACCTACCACACGACCCCTATTCCCATTAACAAAATTATCGATTACGTCATCACGCTCAGATGGATGACGTCACTAGTAAGAAATATATGCCAAAAAATTCTAATTTAAAAATAAAAATCGACCTCTTTCGGGATTTTGCTCCAAAATCGCCCGTTTTAAAGAAATGAATTTATTCCATAATTTAGCCCCTCTGTATAATCTATTATAATAAATCTTTCATGTCATCAATTATTTAATTATTGATAAATAATTAGGTACTTCCCTAAAATTTTAATTGAAAATTGCAGATTTTTTGGGAAAACTCGGACTTTCTGAGTAAAATTTTTGTTGAAGGAAATCGGAAAAAAAAATAACTTTGTGCAGAACTAAATTACGGTGAATTTTTATTTGAGTGTTTTTGGCTCAAAGGAAAAATTTTAGGAGTTACAGACCACTAATTGAAAAATAAAGAAGATTTAGAAGGGCTAATTTGTTTATAAATAAAATAACACACTTTCTGCGGACTTGTCATACCCCATATTACTAATAAAGTAACGCATAAATCCGTTATTTCGTAAACTGGTTACTTTAGGAAAATTCCCGAAACACGTCGATTTTTATTTTTAAATTACGGTTTTTTGGCATATATCATACTAGTGAAGTCATCCATCTGGGCGTGATGACGTAATCGATGATTTTTTTAAATGAGAATAGGGGTCATATGATAGCTCATTTAAAAGGGTATTCAATTCTCTATCCAAGAATATAAACATTAACATAATTATTTATACAGTGTGTTCAAAAAACATTTTTTAATTAAAATAAGTGAGACAAAAAGAAGAATATAATGTAATTATTTAATTCAAAATACATTTTACTACTGTCAGTAAACAGAAAAAAATTTTATTTGACAAATAAACATTGATTTTCGCTTAAACGAAATGTTCAAACTGCCAAGCGACAGGTGGGTGGCAGCTTTAACATTGAATTTAAGCAAAAAACAATATTTATTTCTCAAATAAACATTTTTTTCCTGTTTTCTGACAACAGTAAAACGTATTTTGAATTAAATAAATTACGTACATTCTTCTTTTTGTTTCAATTATTTTAATTAAAAAAATGTTTTTTGAACACCTTGTATAAATAATTAGGTAAATGTTTATATTAGTGAATAGAGAATTGAATACCCTTTCAAATGACCTATCACATGACCATTCTCATTTAAAAAAATCATCGATTACGTCATCGCGCCCAGATGGATGACGTCACTAGTATAATATATATGCCAAAAAATCTGAATCTAAAAATAAAAATCGACCCGTTTCAGGATTTTTCATTAATGTCGCTGGTTTACGAAATAATGAATTTATGCGTTACTTTATGGACGCACTGTATATGCAATCTTAAGATTCGATTTTAGCAATAAAATAGCTGGTAAATAATTTTTCCCAAAAATTGCATTTTTTTCGATAATTTTCCCAGACTATCAACAAGTTCCAATAAACGGGAGCGCCAACCCAAATTCTGAGCAGTCTCAACATGATAAGGTTAATATCCCCAGTTGTAACTAATATCGAAATGAATAAGAATCGCTATATTCTGCGGCTGTCATGGCGGTGTCTTCTTCTTCTTCCTTTTTTTTGGGTTTCGATTTTTTTTTAATCATTTACCCAGTACATGTTGTTGGTTATGCGCGTCTTGCTCAAGGCAATGCACAACCAGGTGTCCTGTCAACTTCAGATCTATTTTTTTTTTTTTGGTCCTATGTGGTCCTTGTCCTTCTTCTTGTTTTTCTGTAGCTAGAGGGGGAAAAGTGTTACAACATTTAAGGTTAACTTAAGACTTTTCTCGTTTGGGGGTAGCTTCCAAACATTTTCACATAGGTTTAGGGCTGGCTACCTTCGAAATGAAATTGCGACTGTCGAAATGAATTAGAATCAGGCCCCTAATCAGTTGTAAAAGTAACAAAGTAAGGTTAAGATTTTAACTTGAGAAAACCATAGATATATAATACTCTAGATTGCGCCCTGCGATCTTAAAATGGGTGACGGTTGCGACAGAGATAAATGAGCCTATTTGGTCGGTAGTCTCTTTTTAATTTTAGGGGAATATCGACGACGTGACTATCCCACTTTATCGAGTAATATGTGTTGACAGTTGGAGCGGGTGGTGACGAGAAATGGTCTTTGGTCTTCGGACGTGGATAATCGTGGTTCGAATCCCATACCAACTTTACCTTTTTTATTTTTATTTAATCAATATTGCGTTTATTAGATATTTTTACTTCTGAAAAATGGACCTAAGTAAATCTAGCAGAAATTAAATGTAGTACCTATGTATAGTAAGTTAATATTGGAATACATTTTGTGAACTGCATAGTAAAATAAAAGTCATTCGTTATTAATATAAATTCGTCCTTATTCGAATGATGTGAATAATATTTGTTTTGCTTCTACTTTTTTAAAAAATTGTAACAATAGTTTCATAAATAAAAATAATGTCTAATTACTTATAATTGAATCGGTCATTTCAAAAACAGCAAAGTCCACAATTTTGAGAAACTAACTTTTTGAGAGGAATAGACTCCTTTAAGATAAACGTTGTGTGCAAAAACGACACCAGTCCAGTAAAAACATTAGGAACAAAACTACAATATAACTTTGAATTTTGATGTCATCCATTTCATCCATCTTTCGACTATATAGGTAGTTAAGTTTTCTTTGCTCTTCTGTAAAATTAGGAATATGTGACTCGTGTTATTTTTGAAATGACCGATTCAATTAATAAATCGATGGTACATTATGTTGATATTAATTATTGGTAATTTTTTACGAATATTTTTAATTACTTTATAGTATTCTACCATTAACTTATTAAAAAAAATAACATTGGCTTTTATATTTTTAAAAATCTATATAGGTACCTACACAGTTTTTCTTATTTGTTATATATTTCTTTGCATAGATTTATTTTAGAGATGTAATAATATCTAATAAACGCAATATTGATTAAATTAAAAATAAAAAAGTAAAGATTGGTATGGGATTCGAACCAGGATTATCCACGTCCGAAGACAAACGACCAGTTCTCGTCGCCATCCGCTCGAACTGTCAAACCATCTAAAATACTCGACGACAGAGTAGGATAGTGACGTCGTCGATACTCCCCTTGAATTAGAAAGAGACTACCGACCAAATAGGCTCATTTATCTCTGTCGCAACCGTCACCCATTTTAAGATCGTAAGGCGCAATCTAGAGTATTATAAATCTATGGAGAAAACAGAACTGTCAAATTTAAAACCAAACTGCTATAAAATTTTAAAATTCCCGCTAAAAGGAATCTGGCAACATTGCCGTCGTTTGCTGGACATTTAGCCCCGTATTTATAGTCAGTACTCAAGACTGATCTCGAGATCGGTCTCAGCCAAGACGATCTTACGGCAACGTCGAGCTCAAGACCACGTTCTGTTTTATAAACGAGTCTTCGGCTAATCTCGGCCAAGATTGATCTCGAGGCTGGAAAATTATGGATTTTAAGCAACTTTGACATAGAACACCAACTAAAAACTGTCAATCGTCAAGTTAAATATCTTTGCAATGTTTTTATATTTAATTTGTTTTTTGAAAATGGATTATTAAAATGTTTTCAGTTAAATAAAGTTTATTTTATTGATTGAAAGTTTACATTTTTATTTTTTCTAAATCTTACATTCTATTTTTTCAAAGGTTAATGACCTCTCATAATTTGTTTCCATTATGAGAAAGGATTTCTTTTCTTTGTGGTAAAGGATTGCATATTAAAGGAAAGTATTAAATATATTCTTTGATATTACCCCAGTATAACAGAATACTGTGATATTACTTTATTCTTGGTTGGGAGTAATGGTTTATTTCTTATGAGAGAAAGCAAAGCAAATAAAACTCTGGTACTTCCTAGTATTACCTGCCTTTTTATTAATGGTGTAAGCTTTCTTCTATGTTTATATTCTTCATCTGACTAACAACAAAGAAGAAACCATGAGAGGTGGAATTTGTATATAAAATGCAATTACTATTTTCATGGGAATAAGCCTCAATTTAAGTTTGAAATTAAATTTATTTAATGTTTAAATTCTTAAAGACATGCTATAAATTTTTTGCGATGGATATTATTGAGTTAAAGTTGATTTTATGTAATTGAATTAACTATATTTTAATAAAATTGTCCCAGGAATGCAACTCATTGGCGATATTGTTTTAAAGTCATTTGCTCTAAAATGTGTAAATATATGTCTGAATGAGTCAGATAAAATTAAATTATTAGAAGAATTTTTATCAAGCAACAACAATATTGATATAAAATATTAATCTTACCCAAATAACAGCACAAAAGTAAATATAGCCTATCCATTTCTACTGGACATTAACGCTCCTCCTCCAATTCTACACTTCTATATCATCCAAATCTCCTTACTGCTTCGAACAACTCTTTTCATGGTCTTTATCTTTTTTTCTCTCCAAAAATAATCTCTTACATGTCACTCTTACATTCAAGTAATGTTGACCTAGCCACCTGACTTTCCATATCTATTATTTTTTTGCCAGTCCTAACTCAGAACTGCCAGCCCCTACCAGTACTATGTCTATTTTCATTTCATCTTTCTTATTCATTGTTTCAAGTGCCACAAGCATACAATGCCACTTAAAATAACTGCTTCATAATACATTTTTGCATTATAGTTGTCCTACATACATTTTTGACTTCAATCATATACCATCGATCTGCTTACTAGCTTACTCTTAGTAGTATCTTTTCTATTTCTTTTTCTTCTTCCCATGTATCAATTATTGTCACTCCTAAATACTTGAATTTGTTGATATTTTCAATTTTGTATGCCTTTGTTCCTGTTTTTAGTGTGAAAAATTTATTCTATTTCATCTCTCCACACATTTCAATACACTTAATATTTTATTTTTGTTTCATTTATAGACATGCAATTTTCTTGCTTCACCTCTCAAGTTTCTAAACAACTTCAGCTTTTTTTCTTGTTAAGAGGACTATGTCATCTGCATAAATAATGGTATACAGTGATGAGCGTGCTATTAACTGGAAAAATGACACAAAAGATGGAAACATATAGTACGTTGTGAAATAAAAGGAGATGAAACTAGTAGAGGTGTACAATTATCAATAGGAACCTATAAATTTACATTACATTACATAATTTCCCACCTTTAGACCTCTGTGACAGTTGTCATACTCCTCCCACACATCTAAAGGTGACAAACTATGATAATTTTACATCTCTTTATTTCACAACATATGTTTTCCATTTTTTGCGCTATTTTGCTGGTTATTAGAGTGCTCATCAAAGTATTGCTGTTTACACGCCTGGACCTCTGAGGTAATCTACACTATGTCGACATGGTGTTTTTTATTAGTTGGATTATACACATTGGTTATATATTATCATTAAAATATAGTCATATTGTCTTTCAACTAATTATGGGATATATCAGATTTTTATTAACATCCTAAGTGCTCTAAACTTTGTTGCAAACACATGCTAAACACAGTTGCTCGAAATGACATAGTGTAGTTTACCTCCGAGGTCCAGATGTGTAATTAATTTTATATTTGGTAAGGAAAGGTTTGTCAAATAAATACTTATTTAAGAAGAGAGAAACTCATACTCATTTATTTTAAAATAAAATATAAAAAATACATATTATGAAATAAAATAATATATCTAACATAATACAGATTCAATAATGTATTCTCAGAATAAATAAACAAATTCCAGTTGAACAAGAGAAAGACAGAAGGTTACTATATATTTATATTCCAAAAATATATGGTGAACGTACAATAGTAGAGTAGCAGTAGACAGGTAGGTAAAATAAATGATGATAAATTGATAAAGCACTGGAAATAACGATAAAGCACTAGAATCAGGCTAAATAGCATCTAAAATATGAAGACCAGAGAAGATATAATTTTGAACTATACAGGGCATACCACGATCCATATACATTCATCAAAATAGGACCACGTTCTAAGAGGAAGGATGGAAGCATATGAAATATAATTTTGAACTATACAGGGCATACCACGATCCATATACATTCATCAAAATAGGACCACGTTCTAAGAGGAAGGATGGAAGCATATGAAATATAATTTTGAACAATACCACGATCCATATACATTCATCAAAATAGGACCACGTTCTAAGAGGAAGGATGGAAGCATATGAAATACTTTCCAAAATAAACACACAAATGTCAGCTGGACATATAACGAGAGAAAGACTATAGATTAGATATAAGGAACAAATAGAATAAGACATTGATATTTTAAAAATAAAAAATTGTAAGAACAAATCCTGAAATAGACTGGAATGGAGCTGTATTCCTCAAGAGACCAAAACTCAAACAAAAAGGGTTGTCGAACAATGATCATGATGACATTTTGAGAAATAATACGACAAAAAAATCAAACACAATAAGAGTAGGTATTCAATAATGTATTCTCATGCAAAACATTGTTGAAAAAAATGTCGCCAAAAATTTAGAGATTGTTCCACATCATTAACATGTCTATTTACCACCAATCATTATTTACCTAGATTATAAGGTACTGCTGTAGCACATATTATTGCAAGACATGTATATAATTTGGTTTGTAGACCTTGTTGAAGACAAGGAAACTCTCTTTTCCAGGTTCCAAATTGCTTTTCTACATTTCTTGTTCTCACATGAGTACTATGGTAAAAATATCTTATTTTCTTGATCATTACCTAAAAAGATATTTATGTCTATTAAATAATCTACTATTTATTTAGCAATTATCAATAAATACCTGGCTGTAATACTGGGGTAAAAAGATAGTGTCTGCATGCATACCCACTACTGTCATCTATTCCTATTAATAATCCTGGAATTTCACTTCTTTCCATTTCACAATTTCACTCATTAATGCTCTTAGATCAAATATTGAATGACTTGATAACCTTGTTGTTGAATAATACAATAATATACATAATTTCTCTTCTAGTACCTACAAATTCATTTACATAATAGGAGCCTGAATAACATATATTGTATGTCTTTACAGTACCTGTACATTTTTGGAAAGTGGGCTTCCTTATAAAAACTGGTTATATTCCTATAAGTAGCATAAAACCTTTGTTGTTTAAGTTAATGCGCTGATTTGCTGATGAATTTCAATATTGTAATACTCCCTTGTATTTTAGATTATATTTTTTATCTTGAATATATCGCTTTTGTATACTTCCTGGGCGATTTTCTTCTCCAATATTATCAATAAACTCTAAAAATGCTTTTACTTCTTCATACATTTTTATTGTAATTAGAAAAACAAAAAATATATGTTGGAACTGAATTAAAAATATTCAAAATTCAAGCCTAAGGCCCGTATTTATAGTCGAGTCTCAAGACAGCGTCGATGCTCAAGACCGACCTTGAACCAAATTTGTGTTTTATAAACCGATCTCGAGACACGACGGTGTCTTGGGAAGTGTAAAATGACAGGCGAATCTCAAGTCATCGATCGACCTTCCTCAAGACCGCGATTCTAACCTAACTTTGTTTGTTATTGTTTGAATTTTGAATATTTTTAATTCAGTTCCAAATATTTTTTGTTTTTCTAATTACAATAAAAATGTATGAAAAAGTAAAAGCATTTTTAGAGTTTATTGATAATATTGGAGAAGAAAATCGCCCGGGAAGTATACAAAAGCAATATATTCAAGATAAAAATATAATCTAAAATACAATGGAGTATTACAATATTGCAGTTCATCAGCGAATCAGCGCATTAACTTAAACAACAAAGGTTTTATGCTACTTATAGGAATATAACCAGTTTTTATGAGGAAGCCCACTTCCCAAAAATGTACAGGTACTGTAAAGATATAAAATATATGTTATTCAGGCTCTTATTATGTAAATGAATTTGTAGGTACTAGAAGAGAAATTATGTATATTATTGTTCAACAACAAGGTTATCAAGTCATTCAATATTTGATCTAAGAGCATTAAGAGTGAAATTGTGAAATGGAAAGAAGTGAAATTCCAGGATTATTAATAGGAATAGATGACAGTAATGGGTATGCATGCAGACACTATCTACTTACCCCAGTATTACAGCCAGGTATTTATTGATAATTGCTAAATAAATAGTAGGTTATTTAATAGACATAAATATCTTTTTAGGTAATGATCAAGAAAATAAGATATTTTTACCATAGTACTCATGTGAGAACAAGAAATGTAGAAAAGCTATTTGGAACCTGGAAAAGAGAGTTTCCTTGTCTTCAACAAGGTCTACAAACCAAATTATATACATGTCTTGCAATAATATGTGCTACAGCAGTACCTTACAATCTAGGTAAATAATGATCTGGTGGTAAATAGACATGTTAATGATGTGGAACAATCTCTAAATTTTTGGTGACATTTTTTTCAACAATATTTTGCATGAGAATACATTATTGAATACCTACTCTTATTGTGTTTGATTTTTTTTTCTATTATTTCTCAAAATGTCATCATGATCATTGTTCGACAACCCTTTTTGTTTGAGTTTTGATCTCTTGAGGAATACAGCTCCATTCCAATCTATTTCAGGATTTGTTCTTGCAATTTTTTATTTTTAAAATATCAACGTCTTATTCTATTTGTTCCTTATATCTAATCTATAGTATTTCTCTCGTTATATGTCCAGCTGACATTTGTGTGTTTATTTTGGAAAGTATTTCATATGCTTCCATCCTTCCTCTTAGAACGTGGTCCTATTTTGATGAATGTATATGGATCGTGGTATGCCCTGTATAGTTCAAAATTATATTTCATATGCTTCCATCCTTCCTCTTAGAACGTGGTCCTATTTTGATGAATGTATATGGATCGTGGTATGCCCTATGCCCTGTATAGTTCAAAATTATATCTTCTCTGGTCTTCATATTTTAGATGCTATTTAGCCTGATTCTAGTGCTTTATCGTTGTTTCCAGTGCTTTATCAATTTATCATCGTTTATTTTACCTACCTGTCTACTGCTACTCTACTATTGTACTTTCACCATATATTTTTGGAATATAAATATATAGTAACCTTCTGTCTTTCTCTTGTTCAACTGGAATTTGTTTATTTATTCTGAGAATACATTATTGAATCTGTATTATGTTAGATATATTATTTTTTATTTTATTTCTTAATATGTATTTTTTATATTTTATTTTAAAATAAATGAGTATGAGTTTCCCTCTTCTTAAATAAGTATTTATTTGACAAACCTTTCCTTACCAAATATAAAATTAATTACACATCTGGACCTCGGAGGTAAACCACACTATGTCATTTCGAGCAACTGTGTTTAGCATGTGTTTGCAACAAAGTTTAGAGCACTTAGGATGTTAATAAAAATCTGAAATATCCCATAATTAGTTGAAAGACAATATGACTGTATTTTAATGATAATATATATATATATATATATATATATATATATATATATAACCAATGTGTATAATCCAACTAATAAAAAAACACCATGTCGACATAGTGTAGATTACCTCCGAGGTCCAGGCGTGTAAACAGCAATACTGTGATGAGCACTCTAATAACCAGCAAAATAGCGCAAAAAATGGAAAACATATGTTGTGAAATAAAAAGAGATGTAAAATTATCTATAGGAACCTATACATTTACATTACATAGTTTGTCACCTTTACATGTGTGGGAGGAGTATGACAACTGTCACAGAGGTCTAAAGGTGGGAAATTATGTAATGTAATGTAAATTTATAGGTTCCTATTGATAATTGTACACCTCTACTAGTTTCATCTCCTTTTATTTCACAACATACTATATGTTTCCATCTTTTGTGTCATTTTGCCAGTTAATAGCACGCTCATCACTGTATACCATTATTTATGCAGATGACATAGTCCTCTTAACAAGAAAAAAAGCTGAAGTTGTTTAGAAACTTGAGAGGTGAAGCAAGAAAATTGCATGTCTATAAATGAAACAAAAATAAAATATTAAGTGTATTGAAATGTGTGGAGAGATGAAATAGAATAAATTTTTCAAACTAAAAACAGGAACAAAGGCATACAAAATTGAAAATATCAACCAATTCAAGTATTTAGGAGTGGCAATAATTGATAAATGGGAAGAAGAAAAAGAAATAGAAAAGTTACTACTAAGAGTAAGCTAGTAAGCAGATCGATGGTATATGATTGAAGTCAAAAATGTATGTAGGACAACTATAATGCAAAAATGTATTATGAAGCAGTTATTTTAAGTGGCATTGTATGCTTGTGGCACTTGAAACAATGAATAAGAAAGATGAAATGAAAATAGACATAGTACTGGTAGGGGCTGGCAGTTCTTAGTTAGGACTGGCAAAAAATAATAGATATGGAATGTCAGGTGGCTAGGTCAACATTACTTGAATGTAAGAGCGACATGTAAGAGATTATTTTTGGAGGAAAAAAAAGAGAAAGACCATGAAAAGAGTTGTTCGAAGCAGTAAGGAGATTTGGATGATATAGAAGTGTCGATGAATTGGAGGAGGAGCGTTAATGTTCAGTAGAAATGGATAGGCTATATTTACTTTTGTGCTGTTATTTGGGTAAGATTGTTAATATTTTATATCAATATTGTTGTTGCTTGATAAAAATTCTTCTAATAATTTAATTTTATCTGACTCATTCAGACATATATTTATACATTTTAGAGTAGATGACTTTAAAACAATATCGCCAATACAGTAATCCTTCATTATCCGCGGACTCATCAACCGCGGTTTCACTTATCCGCGGTTGCGATATCTGTTGAATCCTTAATGAGAATGTTTTATTATTTTTATATATTTTTTATAATTTGACCAGTCGCGTTAAATTACTCATGATACACCACTGGCGCTTGTTCTTAGTAGTAATACTACAGCAATTAGTTTATAGTTCAGAAGGTTTAAAATACCGGCGAATGTACACGCTGATCTCAGCGTCTTTATTTTTGTTGATATGATAATACATATTTCACAGATACGCAATTTCATCATATTTATTTCTATGTACTAATATACCTATCCAAATTGGGATTATGTCATATTCTTCTTTGGATCGTGGACAGCGTTGCCAGATTTTTTTTTTGCCAAGTCGGGATTTAGGAACTTTTTGAGTGAAAAAAGCGGGATTGTTTCGTCGAAAGCGGGACATAGTGAAAAAAGGTATATAATCAAAAATATTTGAATATTTATCTTTTTATTTTAGTTCAAATTACGTTTACGAGACATTAAGATAGTCACCTAGTGAAAATATCAATAGAAAATAAATTTTAATAAAAATATGGTATTTTAAATCACATTTACCTTATCATTAAAATATTGAGTCTTATTCGTCTTCTGAATAAAAAAATAAAAAACAAATCAGATATCAGAATCAAAAACGTTTTATTCGTTAGAAAAATGTGGCGTTTCAAACAAAAGTCATAGAAGTTAGAGTTACAAATTTTAAGAGAATAATTTTATATATTTATAAGAATAAAAGTTATAAAAGATATAAGAATAACAAAATAAGAACAATAAGAGAATATTTTAATTATTTATAAGAATTACTTATTCATATTTTTGTGAGGATTTAACTTCTTTCAAAATATCCCTTTTCTCTTTAGTAAATTTAAAGAACTCTTCACAGGATAGCTGTAGATTAAACTGGACGAGTAATTCTGCTTTAATTAACTTTACGGAACATTTATTTCTCGCATCTGACCATTTCAAATTCATCTGCGAAAAAACTCGTTCCGGAAAGCAGTTTGACGTTGGAGTACTTAATATAAAAGATACGAGTTTAAACATATTCCTGGTATCTTTTTTTGGAAACTGTTGAAAGAGCTGTTGCCATTTCTGTGCGGTGGTGGCAGTGGTGTCTTTGGAATTTCCCACTAATACGTCCAAAGATGATTTCAACAAGTTAAATTCTTCATATAGGTGATCTACCGAAATATTGTCTGTCAATTTCAATAAAGCGATAGCATTTTCAATCATGTCGAAACTAATTTCAGTTTCCAGATTTAGGAATTTAAGTCTAGCAAAAATATTCTCATCTGAAAAATTATAACGTTTTTCTATATATTTTTGGCAATTTGTGTAAAATAGTTTAAAGTCTTCGATGACTTTGATCTCTTCAGATTCAACTAATTTATTTAAAATAAGTTTCGTCTGGTAGCCGAAAAACCCATCCTTCTGTCTTTGAATCAGTCTTGAACGGAAGAGGCATAATGACTCATGCATTTCGGTTATGGCAATGTCATTTCCCTGAGACTCTTTTATTAATGTACCAAAAGCACTCATCACATTATAAACAAAATTCAAGTAGGCTAGAGTTTTTGTTTCCTCTGCTTCAGAACCAAAAATTTTTTCAATGGCTTTCGCACATGATTCTTTTTTATCAAAGTAGCTTTTCAAAGCAGGCCAAACCTTGATTATTCTCTCAACAGCAGGACAGAGCGACAAAAATCTTGTATTTACGTGACGTAATAACTCGACCCACTCCATTTCCGTAGTTTCAAATATCTCCATCAATTCCGCACGACGTTTAGCTGAATGTGAGAAATGGCCATATATTTTTAAGATGATAGCTTCTACATCGATGTCTAATCTATCACATGCAAATTTGCTCATGTTATGCAAGATGTGAACTGAACAGTTAGCTTTTAATATTTTTTCGTTTTTGGAATGAAGATTAGTGAAAACAGAATGATTTGAACCAAAGTTTACATTTGCATTGTCTGCACCATATGATGTTACTTGCGATAATTTTAAGTTATGTTTATCCAGTGTTTCACAAAGTACCTTTGTTATTTGGTCGGCAGTTTCGTCATTACTCTCCACAAAATCTATTAATTTGTTTTGTATTCCTTTGTCAAAACTGAAATATCGCACACATATTGGAAACATTTTCCGGTTTCCTTTATTGCTGGCATCCGTAGAAATCGAAAAAAATAAATCTTCTTTTAAATTTTAAACTACGTCCTTCAAAGCTTCTTTTGCCAATACTTCACAAACTATTGCTTCGCTCTTTGTCCTACCACATTTAACATTCTTAGCTATCTTAGAATCGGCGTACATGAGAGGTAATAACTTTTGAAAACAATCCAGACTATTGTAGCTTAACGAATGTTTAACGGTGTGATATACAGAAGTAATTTCTGCAGCTGACGTTTTGTATATAATATCATCGCGATCACGATCAGATGTTGAAGTACCCGGTGCCTGGAAATAGCTAGTTAAGTTTCTTGCAGCACGAGAACTAGTGATCTTCAAGTGACTATTTGTTTTGGAATGCTTCACTACGTCGTTTAATCCGCCATGTGAAATAGTAAACTCTTTTTTACACAGTGTACAGCAGTGGCGGCTTTTCTTTATGTGCTGCTGAGCTGCAGAACTACCAAACAACCATAGCAAATCTTAATTATTAAAGAATAATTAATATAGTTTTATTTCAAATCTGCCATATTATCATATTAAACATCAACTGTTAATAATAATTCACCAACAACGATGATTAATATTATTTTTTTTTACGTATTTACTCCTCTAGTGAAACCGTATAATTTTTTTACGTATTTGGTGCTCCAGTGAAGCAATCTTTTTACGTATTTGCTGCTCCAGTGAAGCCGCGTCGATAACAACCGAAACACTGGCAGCGGTAAAATGCATTTATTAGGCAAACGGCGATCTTAGCCGATGTGCTTCGGCAATCGGCTGATTAACGGCCTCGGAAATGTGTTTGCGAGCTGCAATTCACGACAGTTATTCGTGACCGTTGCATCTGTGCCGTGTTTAGAAATTCTTAGGTTACAATTTTGTTTAATTTGTTTTGTTCGAGCGTGTTTAAAACAATGGAGTTTCAATTTAAATTAGGTGTAAATAAATTTCAAAAACTTCACTATCAACAACAGTTGATTATAAAAGAACGTGGCCGTCCTATGCCTGATCTTAATATTGAAGTGTCCGGTAAAAGCCGTGGAAAAACATATACGCGTAAATTTAATAAAGACATGTATCTACGAAATCAGTGGATTTGTGGATGTTCCGAAAAAAATGCTTTTTTCTGTTTTCCGTGTGCATTATTCGGCGCAGATAAAGAGGAAAAATTGTGGCGCGAGACAGGAGTGCGGGATCTAGTGCATTTAAGTGAAAAAATAAAGAAGCATGAAAACACGCAAACTCATATGAACAATGAAATGCGATTTGCATTATTTGGGAAACTTAATATACAGGCCCAACTTGACTCTGCTTATTGGATAAATATACAAAAACACAATGAAGAGGTGACGAAAAACAGGTATGTTTTGTCAAAAATAATTGACTGTATAAAATTCTGTGGGGCTTTTGAGCTCGCCTTACGAGGGCACGATGAATCTGAAACATCAGATAACCCTGGAATTTTTCGTGGTTTAGTGAATTTTTCTGCTGAACTTGATAAAACACTTAGTGAACACCTTACAAATGCGACAATTTTCAAAGGTACCTCAAAAACAATACAAAATGATATTTTGGATTGCATGCTAGAAGTATACGCTGAGGAGATTTTAAACGAAATCAATGAAGCCCCATTTTTAGCAGTGATAGCTGATGAGACAACGGATGTTTCTATGAAATTTCAAATGGTCATTGTTTTTCGTTATGTAAAAAACGGCGCTCCAGTTGAAAGGTTTTGGACTTTTTTGCTTCCAGAAAAACATGATGCTGAAACCTTAGCTAACACAATTTTGAATGTTTTAGACCCAATATTAAAGAATAACAAAAATAAGCTCATTGCACAAAGTTATGACGGAGCAGCTGTTATGAGTGGGATACATGGCTGAGTGCAAACAATAATTAAGAGAAAATATGAAACTGCTCATTTTGTGCACTGTTACGCCCATCAATTGAATCTAATAATGTCAAGAGCATGTTCTATTAATTCCCAAGTACGCGTATTTTTTGGAGATTTACATGATATACCTGGATTTTTTAGTCATTCACCTCAAAGAATAGCTGTCTTAAATCAAATAGTTGGAAAAAATATTCCTCGTTCAATCCCTACACGCTGGAATTTCAATATTCGTACAGTAAATGTCGTTTACGAATATAGAGACTTTATTATTGAGTGTATGGAGCAACTAGAAGAAGAGTCAAATGCTATTACTTCCAAGGAAGCAAGAGGACTTAGGCCCGGTCTTTTCACCTCCGGATAAATAGTTAACGGGAAGTTTATCTGACAGATAAAAAAAGTAGCGTCTTTTCACTCTGGAATAAAGTTATCCGGCAGATAAATTGACGTTAAATATCAAATATTTAACTGCCGAATAAAGTACCGAATAAGAAGTTATCTGGCAGATAAACTTTGATTTTCGTATATTTCATGGTTTCTGATTACCAGGAAACTAAAAATATAACCTAAAATCTTGAGGGTCTGATTGAATTTATTGCAAAAGTAAAATTTTGTTCTTTCTAAAAATTCTCAATCACAAATTTTATGTTATTTTGTTTTTATACATACCTACCTACTGTAATTTTTTAAGCAGAGTTATTAGATATTAAATTAAAGATGGGTTATAATTTGAAAAAATTATAATAGGTATGTATTATTGTATACCTACCCAACTATATTCATTTACAAAGAAAAACAAGTTGTAAAAAATAAAAATAGAATAGTTTCTTATCCCATCATTTCTTTGAATTGCCAAATATTTTACGATTCCAAAATGAAAGGTATTGATATATGTAGGTAGTAACTAGAATTATGTATGCACATGGTTCTCAGAAACAGTAGATGATACCTACCTTGAAAAAAAAGCTGTTGTTAAGTATCCAAAACATACTGGGTGTATCATGAAATTCTAAAAAAAATAGAGTATAGGAAGACTGATTTTATATTCTGAGAATTTCGTAATACTCCCCGGATATGTTTTAAATAGGTACCTTCTTACTAATATTTTTTTGTGCCAAATATAAGTAATTCTGTATTATTGCTGTTTAAATTCAGATCATAGCAATGGGTTGTTACTTTTTTAATGAGTCCGCAAATACATCCCTTTTTGTATATAGCAGAAAACAAAATGATTACATTGATTCAGTTGTCCTACACTGAAGCAATATATTTATAACATAGAGAGAGATGAAAATGAAGACAATTTTGAAAATGAATTGCTAAGTATAGACCAGGAATAAGCTAAATTATTGAATTTACTGAAGTTATGATGTTTGATAACCTTATAAAAATTTTTGTGTTAAGCTTGTCACGCACGGGGAACTATACTAAAATATATCTCATATCACTCACTATAGTAATGAGTGAGGCTGCATACCCGGAACTATACCTAATGTATATTATGGTTCCGTTTATGCAGGCTCACTCATTATTATAGTGAGCAATATGAGATGTAATATATCTATTATAGTATACCTCCTGGTCAGTAACAAGCTTTATGGGGAAATAGAAGGATCATTAATATACATGTATAATTTTTTATTCTTTATTTAATTGTCCTTTGTATAATTTAATTATTAAATTTAATAAATCAATGAATTTTTGTGTCTCTTCTGCCCTTTAATTTTCTCTGGCACGCTTGTGTTCTACCCTTTCCTCCTCTTTTTCTATCTGAAGCAATTGAGCTATGTTGGGTATTAGCGTTGTTCTTTCTTGTAATACATTCTCTAGTTTATTATTGGTAGCTTATTTCTGGAACTAGCTTTTTCTTTGAGAACACAGGATTCCATCTTCTAGGTGTTTGTCATATCTGTAACCAATTTTTTTTATTTAGAAAAGTGAAAGATATCTACTATGGGCCATTCCACGAACATACGCCTGTTTTGGATTATTTCGACAACGAATATTTTACTGTGCAACCTAAGAAGTACGAAAGTAAATGGCACTAATAATTATTCCAATAAATAACAATGTAATTTGCAATTTACTTTTGTTCTTCTTATTTTGCAACGTAAAATATTCGTTGTCGAAGTAATCCAAAACAAGCGTATGTTCGTGGAATGACCCATAACAAATATTAAAATTAGGTTTTATTCTTGTTATTGGGATTATTCAATTTACCATGTAAATTATCCAATCTTTAAAATATTGTGTTTTGATATACATAGTTGGTTTATCCCTAGTTTACTATTCAATATACCAGTTGGATGGATTATAAATCTGTAGCGTTTTGACAATGATTGATATGTCCATCTAGCCTAATTTTTCAGGAGGGCATTTTGAAAGTTTAAATCATGTTTTGTCAACCCAAAAACGAAAAGTAATCAACATAAGAAATCAAGTAATATATCAAGTTCTGGCCTACCTAATACAGTAGAATCCAGATTATCCGTGCTCCTCGGGACCGAAGGTGGCACTGATAATCCGAACATGTATTTCTTATGTATAATAAGTATGTATACACATACATATTATAATATTATGTACCTACCATAAAAAGATAACAGAAAAAATAAATCTTTCATTATGAGTCTCTCTTTCGTCATATAGAGTTTCCGTTAAGTGATTTACAATGACGCTATGTTGATAAAACCTCAAAAATGCAACTTGAGTAAGGTGCCGTTGCAGTTAGTAGGCATTCGCATCGGGTAAAATTTTTTGGAAAATATGAAAATATACATTGTTTTAAGCTATTTTCCGAAAAAAAATTTGCGGATTACTCATTCATTTAAATAAAAATCAACTTTAAAAATTGGTTTTTTTCATACATAACCTTACTAATTTCAGACATATTTTCCCCAAATAGAAGTGTATATTTTATATTTGTAGGTACTGACCTTTTATTTATATCTTATTAATCCATATTAATGCGGTATACGTCCATTATTTTTATTAGAATACTGGATTATATTGAAAATATTATAATCCAACAAAATTTTAAATTCTCTCTGTCAACATTTTTGCAATCAAGTAATCAAATTCACAACACAAAATCACAAAATGTTTATGACATTTAGATCGACATTCGACAACGACTGTGCTAGGTTGCCAATTTTTATCGTAAGGTTTTCTGTTTCAAATATTGATGTAAATCAAAATATCTTTGGAATTTGAAAATTTGTCAAAACAAGATTAGTTGTCATTCACGTTTAGTATCGAAAAATGGATGTAAATAACTTCTTATTTTGATATTAATAATATCACACAAAAAAGCGATTTAGAATTAATCCAACGTTTGCAAAGTGTTTGATTAATTAAAAAACAGTTTAAGTGCAAAGAAAGACAGTCGCCCGGTCTTTTCACCTCCGAATAAAAGTTATCCGGAGGTTTATTTGACAGATTTACATGTAATCTGCCGGATAAACTTCCTGATAAATATTTATTCGGAGGTGAAAAGACCGGACCAGTGTCGCCGTTTATGTACGGTGAGGTCAATGGAGAGATACAAATTAAACTATGTTTATTAGGGTGGGTTGTGATTGCGCGCAGCGGTCAAATACCTCCTGCGGTTCTCTCACTCTATTACCCGTAAGTTAGGTTTGGACCGAAGGGTTAGGTCTTCCTCCTTTCTGACCGCTGCGCGCAATTGCAGTCTGCCCGTTTATTAATTGTAAACTGCCATTTATTATGTAAACTGCCATTACCATTCGCCAGCTGCCAATGTCAACAAAAAAAGAAGAAAATGTCATTGTCAGCTGTCAATGTCAAAAAAAAAAGAAAAAAATATCACTGTCAGCTGTCAATGTCAACAAAAAAAAAAGAAGAAACTATCATTACCATTTGTCAGCTGTCAATGTCGACAAAAAAAGAAGAAAATGTCATTGTCAGCTGTCAATGTTAACAAAAAAGAAAAAAATGTCATTGTCAGCTGTCAATGTCAACAAAAAGAAGAAAATGTCAATGTCAACAAAAAAAAGAAGAAACTGTCATTACCATTTGTCAGCTGTCAATGTCAACAAAAAACGAAGAAACTGTCATTACCATTTGTCAGTTGTCAATGTCAACAAAAAACGAAGAAACTGCCATTACCATTTGTCAGCTGTCAATGTCAACAAAAAAAGAAGAAAATGTCATTTTCAGCTGTCAATGTCAACAAAAAAAACTGTCAGCTGTCAGTGTTAACAAAAAAATGTCACTGTCAATGTCGACAAAAAAAAGAAGAAACTGTCATTACCATTTGTCAGCTGTCAATGTCAACAAAAAAACGAAAGAACTGACATTACCATTTGTCAGCTGTCAATGTCAACAAAAAAAGAAAAAAATGCCATTGTCAGATGTCAATGCCAACAAAAAAACTGTCATTGCCAGCTGTCAATGTCAACAAAAAAAGAAGAAAATGTCACTGTCAGCTGTCAATGTCAACAAAAAAAAGAAGAAACTGTCATTACCTTTTGTCAGCTGTCAATGTCAACAAAAAAAGAAGAAAATGTCATTGTCAGCTGTCAATGTTAACAAAAAAATAAGAAAATGTCATTGTCAGCTGTCAATTTGTAACAAAACATTAAACGCCAACAAAGTTGAAGAAAACTGCATTGTTAAATTTGAATTGTTTAATTACTACATAGTAGGTGGCACTAGCAATAAATATAAAAATTATGTCACACTTTAAAAATCCCTAGATTTCAAAGATAAATCGAGAAAAATCCCTCCTGTACCGATGCCCGTACGGTCCAGGTTTGGTTAGGTTAGGTCCATTTCCCCACAAAAATGCGTCAAAATTTGTTACTTGTAAAACCAAATTTTTTTATAGATTTGGCAACATCCAGCAACGTCACATGTAATTATCAATATGGCGGTCTAAAAAAGTGTATAAAATCCAATTTTCAAAGTCTTTTATTATGAAAACTAATGGATAATCCGCAAAATTTTTTTTTGAGAATAGTTTAAAATAATGTATATTTTCGTATTTTCCAAAAAATTTCTCTCATAGCGGATGCCTACTAACGGCCACGGCACCGTTTTACCTTCATCATACACATACCAAACTATACCAACTTGAAGAAATGTTACTAAATAGCATATCAAGCAAATAATCTCATTATGGCTAAAATCAGACGTAACATCAAGTTTTGCCATATTGCATGATATTTACAGAAATATAGTATTGAATTTAAATAAAAGTTTTCCCCACATTAACAAATTTTTACATCATTGAACAGTCATTAGGTTTGTTCTAGCATCAGTTTCAAACGGTTTGAAACCATCAGCGAATAGTCGACCAGCGCGAGTAGATAGGGGATAGCACTGGTGACTGTATTATGTTGTCTCACTGAGCAACTAATTGCTGACGGTTTCTGACTAGTTTGACTGTTTGCTAGAACAAACCTAATATTAATAATCATATAATATGTACATATATAATTATGTAAACAAAATTACCACTGCATCTGTTTCATTAGCTAGCTTGTCTTTATTTAAACTTGTCTTTGTCTTCTATTTTACATACAAATCAACAGTTTTCCTCTAATTTAAAATGGATTTACCTCTTGTTCAAGCTCTCCAGTAAACTATTTCAGCATAATCAATGTTTTCCTTCTAAAACAATATTGTTGTCTGATTAAAATATGGAAATGTATTTCTAAACCTTATGACTTTGTATACCTATTTTTTAAGTTGTAATTCTTTGATTTACTTACATTTCCTTCATTCCTTCTTCCAAAATGGAAATAAAATCGATAAAATCATCTTTGAAATACTTTGAATCTAATTATGTTAGGTTAAGTTAAAGCTGAAATTATAAAAATAAACATAAAAGTCAGGTGTGTTCGGAATCCAAACTTACTTTTAAGCTTATCTACCGGATAACTAACTGGAACATAAATTGACGTGAAAAGACGGGTACTTTTTATCTGGCGAATAAATATTTATCCTCCAGATAGCTAACTGCCAGATAAGAGCATATTTATTCGGAGGTGAAAAGACCGGGCCTTAGACGTATTCTGGAAGATCAAAATTTTACTTTCTGGCTGACTGTTTTTCATTATATTATGCCACATGTTGACGTTTTGTACAATAATCTTCAAAAAAAGAACATGGACCCAACCGAAGCACAGAAAGCTATACATGTTTTTGAGCAAAGTATTAACAATGTCCGAAATAAAATAGACCCTATCATACATCAAGCTTCAAATTTAAATGCGGCGCCTAGTGTCCAAAAAAGGAAACGCCCAAATAACAGCCAACAGGATCACCGTATTGCCTGTCTAGAAGTTTGTGATGTTATTATAAACAATGCAAAAGAACGGTTTGCATATACAAATCATCTAGTTGCCGCAACACTTTTATCTTCAGAACATTTCGAAAAATATAATAATAAGTTTCCTGAAAATGAATTGGATTTAACTTGTACAGCTTATAACTTCTTTGATAAAAACCGTTTGCGAACAGAACTGTCAGTTTTGTATTCCAATATCGAGTGTAGAACATTAAAAGGTGCAGTGCCTTTACTAAAATTTATAATTTCTAATAATTTAGAGGACACATTAACAGAAACCAAAAAGTTGATACAAATTCTGGTGACTACGCCAATGACCACAGCAGAAGCTGAACGTAGTTTTTCAACTTTAAAACGGATCAAAACATTTTTAAGAAATTCAATGCGCGAAGACAGATTAACAGCCCTTTCCACACTCTTGATAGAAAAAAAGTTCATCGCTTCAATACCGAACTTTAACGATAAAGTAATCGAAAAGTTTGCGACAAAAAAGGACCGGCGTATTAATTTCCAATTTAGAAAAATGCAATAAATGTAAGTTAATCAGATTTTTATAGCATGTCGTTATTAGTTACTATTAATTAGTATTAAAGCTAATTTTATTGTTTTTGTTTTCGTATGTTATTCTATTTCTATTATTTTATATTGGCCGTGGTTCATGCAGCACACCCTATAGCAGATGTCACGAGCCGCCACTGGTGTACAGTAAGCTTTATACTCACCCGACGCCACAGAACGCAACCAATTGTGATCATTCTGCCAATTTGAACTGTATTTGGTGAGGCGATGTTTTCCTAGTTTGATTTTCTTCTTGGGTGTAATGTCTTCCGGTTTCGAGCAATCCGAAACATCACTATCGGTTTCATAAGTTTCATTCATCTTTCGTAAAAAAACTGGAACTTTTGTTTTCTTATTGCAATTACACTAAATTTCGCACCTAACGCAACTCACTACCTCACTGATTTCAAGCTCGAAAACAAATGGTATTCGTTTTTCTTTCGTAAGTAATCACAGCTACTCGCTTACGATTCAAATAAGAACAAGAAAAGAGCAGAAGAGAAAGAGAAGATGTTAGCAGTCGCACGCACCGATTGCGTGAGGCACAGAGGCACCCTCTCTCTCGCCCGCGCTTATATTCATTATGCGCTGGACAGGCGGCCGGTCCACACTTGTTTGTGCCAACCGCTGCGCTTTCTCAGTACGCTGCACGCAGGGTCGAATTATTCCCAAAAAGCGGGATTGAGCCTGTCCCGCGCGGGACATTTAATTTTGAGTTAAAAATCGGGACGTCCCGCGAAAAGCGGGACGTCTGGCAACGCTGATCGTGGATCCCTCGCCAACCACGGTTTCACCAACCGCACCTTTCTCTTCGGAACGTAACCCCCGCGGTTGAAGAGGGATTACTGTAGTTATGAGTTGCATTCCTGGGACGATTTTATTAAAATATAGTTAATTCGATTACATAAAATTAACTTTAACTCGATAATATCCGTCACAAAAAATTTATAGCATGTGATCTGTCTTTAAGAATTTAAACATTTAATTAAAATTTAATTTCAAACTTAAATTGAGGCTTATTCCCATGAAAATAGTAATTGCATTTTATACAAGTTCCACCTGTCATGGTTTCTTCTTTGTTGTAAGTCAGATGAAGAATATAAACATAGAAGAAAGCTTACACCATTAATAAAAAGGCAGGTAATACTAGGAAGTACCAGAGTTTTATTTGCTTTGCTTTCTCTCATAAGAAATAAATGATATCTCCCAGTGCTTTCTCTTAGAACTTTGAATATTTCATTAAACCCCATTACTCCCAACCAAGAATAAAGTAATATCACAGTATTCTGTTATACTGGGGTAATATCAAAGAATATATTTATAGTTACTTTCCTTTAATATGCAATCCTTTACCACAAAGAAAAGAAATCCTGTACCTCATAATGGAAACAAATTATGAGAGGTCATTAACCTTTGAAAAAATAGCATGTAAGATTTAGAAAAAATAAAAATATAAATTTTCAATCAATAAAATAAACTTTATTTAACTGAAAACATTTTAATAATCTATTTTCAAAAAACAAATTAAATATAAAAACATTGCAAAGATATTTAACTTGACGATTGACAGTTTTTAGTTGGTGTTCTGTGTCAAAATTGCTTAAAATCCATAATTTTCCAGCCTCGAGATCAATCTTGGCCGAGATCAGCCGAAGACTCGTTTATAAAACAGAACGTGGTCTTGAGCTCGACGTTGCCGTAAGATCGTCTTGGCTGAGACCGGTCTCGAGATCAGTCTTGAGTACTGACTATAAATACGGGGCTTAATCTCTCCCGTCAGTTTGGCTTCACTTTTGGTCATAGGATTACTCGTCCTCTCTCTTTCCTTGTCTAAGCGAATTTTGTCCAATACACTTAATATTTTATTTTTGTTTCATTTATAGACATGCAATTTTCTTGCTTCACCTCTCAAGTTTCTAAACAACTTCAGCTTTTTTTCTTGTTAAGAGGACTATGTCATCTGCATAAATAATGGTATACAGTGATGAGCGTGCTATTAACTGGCAAAATGACACAAAAGATGGAAACATATAGTATGTTGTGAAATAAAAGGAGATGAAACTAGTAGAGGTGTACAATTATCAATAGGAACCTATAAATTTACATTACATTACATAATTTCCCACCTTTAGACCTCTGTGACAGTTGTCATACTCCTCCCACACATGTAAAGGTGACAAACTATGTAATGTAAATGTATAGGTTCCTATAGATAATTTTACATCTCTTTTTATTTCACAACATATGTTTTCCATTTTTTGCGCTATTTTGCTGGTTATTAGAGTGCTCATCACAGTATTGCTGTTTACACGCCTGGACCTCGGAGGTAATCTACACTATGTCGACATGGTGTTTTTTTATTAGTTGGATTATACACATTGGTTATATATATATATATATATATATATATATATATATATATATATATATATATATATATATATATATATATATATATATATTATCATTAAAATACAGTCATATTGTCTTTCAACTAATTATGGGATATTTCAGATTTTTATTAACATCCTAAGTGCTCTAAACTTTGTTGCAAACACATGCTAAACACAGTTGCTCGAAATGACATAGTGTGGTTTACCTCCGAGGTCCAGATGTGTAATTAATTTTATATTTGGTAAGGAAAGGTTTGTCAAATAAATACTTATTTAAGAAGAGGGAAACTCATACTCATTTATTTTAAAATAAAATATAAAAAATACATATTAAGAAATAAAATAAAAAATAATATATCTAACATAATACAGATTCAATAATGTATTCTCAGAATAAATAAACAAATTCCAGTTGAACAAGAGAAAGACAGAAGGTTACTATATATTTATATTCCAAAAATATATGGTGAAAGTACAATAGTAGAGTAGCAGTAGACAGGTAGGTAAAATAAACGATGATAAATTGATAAAGCACTGGAAACAACGATAAAGCACTAGAATCAGGCTAAATAGCATCTAAAATATGAAGACCAGAGAAGATATAATTTTGAACTATACAGGGCATAGGGCATACCACGATCCATATACATTCATCAAAATAGGACCACGTTCTAAGAGGAAGGATGGAAGCATATGAAATATAATTTTGAACTATACAGGGCATACCACGATCCATATACATTCATCAAAATAGGACCACGTTCTAAGAGGAAGGATGGAAGCATATGAAATACTTTCCAAAATAAACACACAAATGTCAGCTGGACATATAACGAGAGAAATACTATAGATTAGATATAAGGAACAAATAGAATAAGACGTTGATATTTTAAAAATAAAAAATTGCAAGAACAAATCCTGAAATAGATTGGAATGGAGCTGTATTCCTCAAGAGATCAAAACTCAAACAAAAAGGGTTGTCGAACAATGATCATGATGACATTTTGAGAAATAATAGAAAAAAAATCAAACACAATAAGAGTAGGTATTCAATAATGTATTCTCATGCAAAATATTGTTGAAAAAAATGTCACCAAAAATTTAGAGATTGTTCCACATCATTAACATGTCTATTTACCACCAGATCATTATTTACCTAGATTGTAAGGTACTGCTGTAGCACATATTATTGCAAGACATGTATATAATTTGGTTTGTAGACCTTGTTGAAGACAAGGAAACTCTCTTTTCCAGGTTCCAAATAGCTTTTCTACATTTCTTGTTCTCACATGAGTACTATGGTAAAAATATCTTATTTTCTTGATCATTACCTAAAAAGATATTTATGTCTATTAAATAACCTACTATTTATTTAGCAATTATCAATAAATACCTGGCTGTAATACTGGGGTAAGTAGATAGTGTCTGCATGCATACCCATTACTGTCATCTATTCCTATTAATAATCCTGGAATTTCACTTCTTTCCATTTCACAATTTCACTCTTAATGCTCTTAGATCAAATATTGAATGACTTGATAACCTTGTTGTTGAACAATAATATACATAATTTCTCTTCTAGTACCTACAAATTCATTTACATAATAAGAGCCTGAATAACATATATTTTATATCTTTACAGTACCTGTACATTTTTGGGAAGTGGGCTTCCTCATAAAAACTGGTTATATTCCTATAAGTAGCATAAAACCTTTGTTGTTTAAGTTAATGCGCTGATTCGCTGATGAACTGCAATATTGTAATACTCCATTGTATTTTAGATTATATTTTTATCTTGAATATATTGCTTTTGTATACTTCCCGGGCGATTTTCTTCTCCAATATTATCAATAAACTCTAAAAATGCTTTTACTTTTTCATACATTTTTATTGTAATTAGAAAAACAAAAAATATTTGGAACTGAATTAAAAATATTCAAAATTCAAACAATAACAAACAAAGTTAGGTTAGAATCGCGGTCTTGAGGAAGGTCGATCGATGACTTGAGATTCGCCTGTCATTTTACACTTCCCAAGACAACGTCGTGTCTCGAGATCGGTTTATAAAACACAAATTTGGTTCAAGGTCGGTCTTGAGCATCGACGCTGTCTTGAGACTCAACTATAAATACGGGCCTAAAAGTTGGATCTATAGTTTGACGTAGCGTAGACGTAGACGCAACGGAGACGCACTGGAAAAGATCAACACCGAATTTTGTGTACTCGTGTTTATAGATGAACGCAAGCGCCTGACGGAACGTAAGAGAAACGTAACGTAACATAAGAGATGACCAACTTTCATCTTTTACAGTGCGTTTCTTCCGTCTGGCCAATCATAAGGCAGAATTTTGTTCTGTCACTCAAAGTGGACCCGCCCCGCCCCCTCATTCCTTGTGTTGTGTAAAAAGTTGATTGTCAACATATTCGAATT
Source organism: Diabrotica virgifera virgifera (assembly GCF_917563875.1). Taxonomy (NCBI): domain Eukaryota; kingdom Metazoa; phylum Arthropoda; class Insecta; order Coleoptera; family Chrysomelidae; genus Diabrotica; species Diabrotica virgifera. The sequence continues at coordinate 139,074,847 of NC_065446.1, read as the reverse complement.
TTGTTAATTATTTGTTAATACAATGGATGTTAAGTTATTAATTTAATAAAAATATATCATAGAGTCATTTCAATATTTCAGATAAATATGAGTTGTTATTAGCCTAATTCGTGGTTATCCACACATATATAGGTAAACCGATAGGTAAATCCAATAAACATTTAAAGACCAGGAAATGGAACAAAATAGTTGCAAATCCCACGGCATGCGGCACCAAAGAGCATACTTTCGTTTATTTCCTAATCCATGTAACACACAAAACAGATAAATATTATAATAAATAATAGTATAAGTATAAATAAATAAACACAAAGTTTGTTTACTGTTCGTATAATTTATAGGCTATGTTGTTGAATTAGAATTAAGTCATTGTTTACTCTTTCTACTCATGCGCAAAAATTCCGCTACGTCGATCTATAAATTGACATAATATTTTCTTCCGTCTCCAGTCCGTTTCTTACGTCTACGTTGCGTCTACGTCTACGCTACGTCAAACTATAAATCCAACTTAAGGGTCCATCGACGACTTGAGACTCAGCTGTCATTAGTGTCATTTTTTGAGGAGCGGCTAAAGATACAGTGCGGCTCCCTAATTTGCGCATGCGTCAAAATATTTACAACGTTGTCATGTTGTTTCCACATTGACATCGCCGGGAAATTCAAAATGCTAGCTCCTGGCAGGGAATCTTTTATTTTGACAAATGACATAATAATATTTTTGTTATGTAAATGTAAATATAAAAATAACCTATAAAAATAAAATTCTATTTTGTTTTACCTGTACCTGTAAGGGTATTAAGAAAATATATATTATAAGATCATTGAAAAGAGTAAAACGTTGAATTTAATTATTTTGTCAGATAAAGAACAACATAACCATCATACAATATGGAAGTGCTATAGGTTTAGAAGTTTTTAAATACTTTTGCATATTATGATGGGTATATAAAATGAAGAATTATGGACAAATGACACCATTGCAGTGCAGAATCTTCAGACAGTAGTTGAAGTGCTGTATAATCAATCACAAATTGCCTCAAGAATTGTTATTGAAAGAATATTTGGGATTTTATGAAGAAAAGATTCCCAAATATTAATATGTGAAATGAGATGCAAGTTACCTTTTGTTTGAAGAATAATATCGGCTTGTATACTTTTACATAATATTGCAGTTGTTAATAGAGAAAACATTGAAATACTGGAAAAGGAGGATGCTGTTAGTTAATCAAACAAGCTGTGGCAGTACCTACATTTTCAACCAGGAGCAAATCTAGTGCAACTAAATTTTGTGTGTGTTTGTTTTAAAAGATTATTCTCCATTTAACTCAAGCCTAAATGGTTCCCACATAACAATTTCATGTTCTTGGTAGATTCGATATTCGATAAAGGTTTATTCCAAGACTAAACTTTTATGAATATTCTAAGTAACTATGTACATGAATGTGTTCAGTATATTTGGTCCGAGGATATTCTTTGAAGTATATGCAAAAAACATGAAATTTAGAATGTTTTTATAGTATATACTATGCTTCTACTACACACATACTAAAAAGAATATATTCCGACGAATGTTGGTATTATAATATGCTTCGAACATGATCAAAAGATCATTGTAATGTAGTATAATGTTGATAATTTTATTTTTATTGGACTGCAGTTTGTTAATAAATTTATAAATAAATAGGTATATTATATTGGTGACTGATTTAAGTATTTTATTATTATTGGCAGTTTATTAATAAATTTATAAATACATACATGATATTGGTGTTTGATTTTGAGTATCCTTTAAAATTTATTTTATATCTCATTCTGTTAAAAGGACTTCCACAACTAGCAAAAATGTATGAACAAAGAAGTTACAGTAGAGCGTCAATTATCCGAACTAATTGGGGGACATGGGCGTTCGGAAAACCGATTTGTTCGGATAATCAAACTATATTGAGATTGTCATACATATTTATCCACAAGTGAATGAAAACCATATTTATATAACTATATTTGTTTATACCCTGATAATGACAAAAAGCAATTAAACAAAAAAGTGCAGTCTTTGCAACAACATATTTTTGGATACAAAATTGAAGATTTTTAAGCGTTAATTACTAACGCTTGCTCAGTACTCGAGTGCGGGGCGCAGGAGTCGGGAGTTCAGATAACTGGTCGTTCGGATAATCGACGCTCTACTGTATTTTAAAGGACAAAAATAATAATAGAAAAATTAGCTTTATGGTGTTTTTTTTATTAATTTTTTGACAGTATGTTTAAATAAACAAATGCTGATGACACGAAAATGAAAGTGTAATACATACTTTTGGTTGAAAACTTTATAGATTATGGGCCGGTACTTTCTGTCCCGGTTAAATCTCGGTTAGCTAATCGGGAAAGAAAAGTACCTCTTTGGGCCTCTTGCGTTGTAATATCATGTATAATCATAATATCATCATCATTGGCTCCACAACCCATGGTAAGTCTTGTGACCTCATCCAGAATCAGCTTCCTATCCCTCACCTTGGTTTTCCAATTTCGCACTCCTAATCATAATAATAAGTATGATTGTGTTTATGTCTATGCTATGCATATATTTCTGTCCTGATTAAACCTGGTTAGCTAATGGCGGTTTAACCGGGACATAAAGTACCGGCCCTATATCTAATATAATAAAAGATTAAAATTCCAAAAACCTTTGTTTTATTGTATTAACCTGTTTATATTGTTAATATCATAGGTATATTATGTTACATCTGTTGAATTGAACTGTACTTTCGAATCCCGAATTTTAACAAATCCTAAACTTTTCCACAATTTCTCAAGCATGATATTTGTGCATTCAAATTAATTGAAATTACATCTTATACAGGATGTCTGCGTAACTTGGAACCATATGGGACACTATTTTAATATCAATTTTACGAAAAAAAAGTCATTCTTTATAAAGTGCTCTGCATAGTCTAAAACCTAAGATGCAATCATCAGATATCAAATTTTGTCAACAGTATAGGAGGTATGTCAAAAAATACGAATTTCGCTCAAGAGCAAACTACCTTTATATTTCAAAATATCAAAAAATTTTATTATGAAAAGTTATTTGTAATTAAAAACCATATTCAAATATGCAATAACAGCCTTCTACTTCTGAAAAAATTCTGAAATTTTCCTAAATTACTGATTCCGAACATCATTTTTATTTATTAGACATGTAGACATAACTCTTTTATTAATAATTTTAGGAAAAAAAGTTATTCTTCATAAAAATCTGTGCATGGTCTAAACCTCAAGATGCAACCATCAGTTATCCAAGTTTCTTAATTTTATACGAGGTGTGTCAAATAATATGAATTTAGAAAGAATTTAGAAATTCATATTATTTGACACACCTCCTATAAAATAACAAACTTGGATAACTGATGGTTGCATCTTGAGGTTTAGACCATGCACAGATTTTTATGAAGAATAACTTTTTTTCCTAAAATTATTAATAAATGAGTTATTACATGTCAAATAGATAAAAATGATGTTCGGAATCTGTAATTTAGGAAAATTTCAGAAATTTTTTTTTCAAGTAGAAGGCTGTTATTGCCTATTTGAATATGGTTTTTAATTAAAAATAACTTTTCATAATAAAATTTTTTGATATTTTGAAATATAAAGATAGTTTGCTCTTGAGCGAAATTCATATTTTTTGACATACCTCCTATACTGTTGACAAAATTTGATATACTACATTCGCTCTCGCGAGATTTTTTTTGACACTGACGTTAGTAATTTCTTTTTTGAAAAATTCAGTTGTCAGAAGTGACTGGAAATTACTACAAAACCAACGCACCTGCTCATATCCAATATTATTAATAGTAAACAGACATAAAAATAACATAAACCTTACGCCAATCAATATTTATTTATTTAAACCATTATAATGTATTGATAGCAAATGAGAAAATTATGTATTGTACAAAATAAAAATATTTTGTAGAAATAAACTTCACAAAATTTTATGAGATTAGTAGACACTCCCACTATTTCCAATAATTCCTCTTTTTTTAATGAAAGATTAAGTTGATTTGAGTTGATTTTAGCAGTTAATAGTGTGAGGTAGGAATTTTTGTGTTGTACGTTTCCTATTCCGAATGTCTCAAAAAAAATCTCGCGAGAGCGAATGTAGTTTTTTTTTTATATCTGATGATTGCATCTTAGGTTTTAGACTATGCAGAGCACTTTATAAAGAATGACTTTTTTTCGTAAAATTGATATTAAAAAAGTTTCCCATATGGTTCCAAGTTACGCAGACACCCTGTATATCTATACCTACTAAAATTATTTTTTATTTCTACACAAAAATGTCTAAATTAATTATAAAGAATGCCTATGTGATTCTTGTAATTAACAGTTTAAAATTATATAGCTTCAATAAATGTCCTTTTTTCATATTGATTTGGGTCAAACCATGAATAATCTGTATCTAAGAATAAACTTTTATTTAGGAGTCCTTTTTAATGAATAAAACAGGACATGACATACACATACAACTTAGATCCAAAATATAAAATAAAAAATATCCAACAACAAGAATAAGAACAAACAACCAAAGCTGTGACAAATATACAAAATACAAGTGAAGTTAGACGCGTTTCTTGTTCTCAACGTAATTTGTCCTTCAAACTATCTCGGAACCGGCAACGTTGGAGTTGAGGACACGCATGCGCAAATTAGGGAGCCGCACTGTATCTTTAGCCCTCTTTAGCCGCACCTCATTTTTTGGCTCTTCAAGACCGCATTTCACGTTGAGTACGGTTTATGAAACACAAATTTGTTCAAGGTCGACCTTAAGCATCGACGCTTACTTGAGTACCGACCAAGGTTCATAAATAGACCTTGGTATAGGGACCTTGAATACCGACTATGAATACGGGCCTAAGTGTATAACGGTCGCCGTGATTTAGGCAATTCTATGTACATCCTACTGTTTTATTGGTAATATAACTTCTGTCGTAAGTAAGAAACTTTTAATACAGAAAATGTATTTATTTGATTTTAAATGAGTATAAAATATAAATATGTATTACTAAATAAAAAAAATAAAAAATATGACATGCACTCGATTAACCCTTCAATCTTCCTTAAATAGGGCTTTTCATCGATTGTCATTTGTTTCGAGCTTCTGCCATATGTTGTATAATTTGTGTATAATAAATATATACGCTGTGAGCTCGTACGTAGAGGGGATATTTACAAATTCGCGAACGCCAGTAGTGGCAAGTCTGTAAACGTTTACCGGAAATTTGACATAAATGTCAAAGTGATTAATTTAAAATTAAAATTAAAAACATTAATTATAAAAAATATTAGTTGGTCAAAGCTTTGGTGTATATTTTTATCTTAAATATACTTACGTCTTAAATACTGAATTTCAGTTTTTTTAATGTTCCGTAATATGTAATTATAAAATAATCTTAGCGCCATCTACACGATAATTGTGAAAGTATCCGAAGTAAAAAATTCATATTTTATCAATAGAACGTCAAAATGATTAGCAAAATCTTAAAAAAATCGATTACAATTTAATTACTTTTTTGCGTTGTAAATATTAAGCCATAACAATTAAATAATAAATTTAAAAATTACCGGTAAAAGTTGAATTAATAACCGCTAGGAGCGACACCAGCGAAGCTCAGAGCGTATAGTATTTTTACTACAAAAGCGATATTACCTAGGTCAAAATTTTTGAAGTAAGAGAACTGTCAAAACATTAGAATCTGACTTTTCATTACTGCCATGTTTTCAAAACATGGCAATAATGAAAAGTCACATTCTAATGTTTTGACAGTTCTCTTACGTCAAAAATTTTGACCTACGTAATATCGCTTTTGTAGTAAAAATACTATTCGCTCCGAGCGTTAACAAAGTGTCAAAGCAAAATCGACCGACCTGCTCATGGTGGCGGTTTTTTGAAATTTTATCAGGACGCTTTGTGTATGTTTAAGTAAGACATTTAAAAAAAATGCCGTGTCACGCTAGTGATATTATGTATTAATATAAACAGAAAATAAAAACGCACTTAATCTGATATAAATTCTTCACTTTCCAATATTGATTATCAGTTTGATTTTGTATACATAACCTCACTATCGCAGTTTATGTCAATAAATCTTTATTAACGAAAAAGAAAATATTTTTGTTGCACTATAAATTACAGTATAAATTAATAACTAATGAATTCTAACAATTGTATTCGGTTATTATCACTACAAAATAAAATATTCAAGTTTAACAAAATAATCCCATAAGACTCAATGTTAAAACGTCCTTACAAAATCTGACAGCGTGTCACGTGACTGTAAGTAGAGGGGAGACGCACGGAGCCAATGCACGGATTATACGACAGAAGAATAATGTCGCGCATATCAGATATAAGTAGAGAATACGGACTTTATCTCAATACGAAAAAAACAAAGTACATGGTAACTCAGTAAGCGCGAAATATTATTAAATAATACACAGCTTTTGGTTAACCGACAACTAATTGACAGGGTCGACAGCTACACATACCTTGGTACAAACATAAACAGCCAGTGGGACCACTCAAGTGAAATACAACAACGCATAGGAAAAGCGAGATCAGCGTTCATAATGATGAAGTCTCTTTTCAGAAGCCACGCGATTTACCTCTTGCTACCAAAATCTCTATCATCAGATGCTATGTATTTTCTACGTTATTATACGGAGTAGAGGCCTGGACACTTTCCGAGGCTTCTTTGAGAAAACTCGTGGGTGGATCGTGTGACCAATGTTGAAGTTCTACGTAGAATAGGCAAGGAATGATAGATTATTAACACGATCAAAGAGCGCAAACTAGAATATCTTGGCCATGTTATGAGGAATGAACAGAGATATGGCTTGTTGCAACTCATTCTTCAAGGCAAGGTATTTGGAAAGAGAGGATCAGGGAGAAGAAGAATATCTTGGCTTCAAAACCTGAGAAAGTGGTTTAATATATCGACAACCGGACTATTCAGAATAGCAGCAAGCAAAGTTAGGATAGCCATGCTGATCGCCAACATCCGGAACGGATAGGCACCTTAAGAAGAAGAAGAAGATACGACATATGACAGAAGCTGGAAACAAATGACTGTGAATGAAAAGCCCTCTATAGGGCTTTTCATCGATTGTCATTTGTTTCGAGCTTCTGTCATGTGTCACATAATTTTAATATATCTGGCGGGTATATCTCCCGTCTTTGGTTTGTATCATTGGGTGCGTTCGGACGACCACAGCGGCTGGACAGCTAAGCCAGCAGTAGCTGTCAGACGTCACCGTTGGAAGCCAGCCGCTGAGAGATTTACTAAGCTTTCCCTATCACGGCTGGATACAACCACTCAGCCGATTTCTGCTGACAGCCAGCCGCTATGGTCGTCCGAACGCACCCATTGGATATACCAATAACGCAAGGTCCCTATACCATAGGTTGTATGGTAACTTTGACATTGACAAATGAAATATTGTCATCGTGACGTCACCCAGACGATCAATTTTACGAATTGTTTGTAAACATAATGGATACGTGGTTTGGAGGCTATATTTTGTTATTAAATATCGTTAGTGTTTTAATTTGTGTTTATATCTTGAGATATAATGTATCTATAGATGTCATTACGTGTTTTTAGTATAATAACTTAAACCCAAAACTCTTTTACAAGTGTTAAGATACATTTTAATGTGTTCTGAAGCTATTTTCTTGTGGCATTTTTATAATCAAGTATATTCAAATGGGAAATAAGCCACAATTTTACCTAAAAATGATTTTATTAACGTTTCGACGCCCAAGTCGGGTGTCGTTGTCAACGACACCCGACTTGGGCGTCGAAACGGTAATAAAATCATTTTTAGGTAAAATTGTGGCTTATTTCCCATTTGAATATACTTGATTACATTTTAATGTGGTTGTATTAAGTACCTACTTACCTACTGGATTTTCTTTCTGCTGTATTGTATAGTAAAGGACATTCTTGTATAGAGACATTACAGTTCTGTTATAAGGCCCCGTCTCACCATCAAATAATTGACAGTTATTTGATCAAACTTGACAGTCAAACTTGACTAGTGACACAAACTATACATACTAACTGTCACTTTGTGTCACTAACTGTCAAGTTTGATCAAATAACTGTCAATTATTTGATGGTGAGACGGGGCCTTAAGTCTATTGCGGTTCTTCACATCAAGTTTACATCATCTGTGTAGGTTACAATCTGCTTAGACTTATTGAACAATATATCTAATTAAGTCTATAGATAATAGATCTATTATATAGATAATAGATAATTAGGTCTATAGATGTAATTGTTTCATATAAAATTATAACCAATATTGCAGCCATCTGAAGATCGTTTGAATAAACAATTATAAACTAAATGAATATATAAAATGGGGAAAATTCCCTTTATTGCACTGAAATTGTATTTTTTATAATTTACTGTTAATGTAAAACTTCACAGGTACCTATTGAATGGAATCATAATGTTTTAATAGTTTTAGATATTATAATCCAGTACCTAACGTACTCAGATGCTCTTATGTTAAACTTAAGGGAAAAACTACTAATTTTGATATATAAATCTTTAGTTGAATCTCTTTTTCACCATGGTTTACATGTTAGGAGGAATTTATAATAATGTACTACATGCATTATCCCCAATTAAAAATTATTATATACCTACTCAAAACCATTTAAAAAAGTAAACTGTATTCAATCCATTATTAATATACCTAGGATATTTTAATGATTTAGTCCCATATATACACAAGAAAGAATCTCCTTCTGCTTTAATTAAGTAGTAATGCTATTCTACTGCATATATTTAATTGCAATTATATTCTATGATTTTTGTAACTCTACAGGTATCTACCACATTTTTTAAAGAATATATGAAATAAATAGTCATTAAAAATCCAAACGTATTTTTTTTAAATATACACATTTTCAATACATTCCTACTTTCCGAGTTCATTTCAATGACTGAAGTGAATGAATTTGAATGCAGCATTCTGGGTGACGTCACTCCCGCCATTAGATTCTCGACGCTGATTGGTGGAAAGTTACCATGCAACCTGTCTATTTATGAACCTTGCCAATAACGTATGACGAAGATATTCGCCCCGAGCGTTAACAAAGTGTCAAAGCAAAATCGACCGACCTGCTCATGGTGGCGGATTTTTGAAATTTTATAAGGACGCTTTGTGTATGTTTAAATGAGACATTTAAAAAAAATGCCGTGTCACGCTAGTGATATTATGTATTAATATAAACAGAAAATAAAAACGCACTTAATCTGATATAAATTCTTCACTTTCCAATATTAATTATCAGTTCGATTTTGTATACATAACCTCACTATCGCAGTTTATGTCAATAAATCTTTATTAACGCAAAAGAAAATATTTTTGTTGCACTATAAATTACAGTATAAATTAATAACTAATGAATTCTAACAATTTTTTTCGGTTATTATCACTACAAAATAAAATATTCAAGTTTAACAAAATAATCCCATAAGACTCAATGTTAAAACGTCCTTACAAAATCTGACAGCGTGTCACGTGACTGTAAGTAGAGGGGAGACGCACGGAGCCAATAGTAATATTTAGTGACACATGACAGAAGCTCGAAACAAATGACTGTGAATGAAAAGCCCTATAGGGCTTTTCATCGATTGTACAACATATGACAGAAGCTCGAAACAAATGACAATCGATGAAAAGCCCTATAGGGCTTTTCATTCACAGTCATTTGTTTCGAGCTTCTGTCATGTGTCACTAAATATTACTATATCTTCGTCATACGTTATTGGCAAGGTTCATAAATAGACAGGTTGCATGGTAACTTTCCACCAATCAGCGTCGAGAATCTAATGGCGGGAGTGACGTCACCCAGAATGCTGCATTCAAATTCATTCACTTCAGTCATTGAAATGAACTCGGAAAGTAGGAATGTATTGAAAATGTGTATATTTAAAAAAAATACGTTTGGATTTTTAATGACTATTTATTTCATATATTCTTTAAAAAATGTGGTAGATACCTGTAGGGCCGGTTGTTCGAACGCTAATCAACAATGATCATTATCAAATAATTAATTACTGTCAATGTCAATTGTTAAAACATAATTAATTACAATTCTGAGACTATAATCAATTAATATAACAATAATTATTAACATAATTAATAATAAATCTCATAATTGTAATTAATTATGTTTTCAGCGATCCAAACAAAGTTGACATTGACAGTTTTGGTGACAGTAATTAAATATTTAATAATGATCATTGTTGATTAGCGTTCGAACAACCGGCCCGTAGAGTTACAAAAATCATAGAATATAATTGCAATTAAATATATGCAGTAGAATAGCATTACTACTTAATTAAAGCAGAAGGAGATTCTTTCTTGTGTATATATGGGACTAAATCATTCAAATATCCTAGGTATATTAATAATGGATTGAATACAGTTTACTTTTTTAAATGATTTTGAGTAGGTATATAATAATTTTTAATTGGGGATAATGCATGTAGTACATTATTATAAATTCCTCCTAACATGTAAACCATGGTGAAAAAGAGATTCAACTAAAGATTTATGTATCAAAATTAGTAGTTTTTCCCTTAAGTTTAACATAAGAGCATCTGAGTACGTTAGGTACTGGATTATAATATCTAAAACTATTAAAACATTATGATTCCATTCAATAGGTACCTGTGAAGTTTTACATTAACAGTAAATTATAAAAAATACAATTTCAGTGCAATAAAGGGAATTTTCCCCATTTTATATATTCATTTAGTTTATAATTGTTTATTCAAACGATCTTCAGATGGCTGCAATATTGGTTATAATTTTATATGAAACAATTACATCTATAGACCTAATTATCTATTATCTATATAATAGATCTATTATCTATAGACTTAATTATATATATTGTTCAATAAGTCTAAGCAGATTGTAACCTACACAGATGATGTAAACTTGATGTGAACAACCGCAATAGACTCAGAACTGTAATGTCTCTATACAAGAATGTCCTTTACTATACAATACAGCAGAAAGAAAATCCAGTAAGTAAGTAGGTACTTAATACAACCACATTAAAATGTAATCAAGTATATTCAAATGGGAAATAAGCCACAATTTTACCTAAAAATGATTTTATTACCGTTTCGACGCCCAAGTCGGGTGTCGTTGACAACGACACCCGACTTGGGCGTCGAAACGTTAATAAAATCATTTTTAGGTAAAATTGTGGCTTATTTCCCATTTGAATATACTTGATTATAAAAATGCCACAAGAAAATAGCTTCAGAACACATTAAAATGTATCTTAACACTTGTAAAAGAGTTTTGGGTTTAAGTTATTATACTAAAAACACGTAATGACATCTATAGATACATTATATCTCAAGATATAAACACAAATTAAAACACTAACGATATTTAATAACAAAATATAGCCTCCAAACCACGTATCCATTATGTTTACAAACAATTCGTAAAATTGATCGTCTGGGTGACGTCACGATGACAATATTTCATTTGTCAATGTCAATGTTACCATACAACCTATGGTATAGAGGAGCGGCTAAAGATACAGTGCGGCTCCCTAATTTGCGCATGCGTCAAAATATTTACAACGTTGTCATGTTGTTTACACATTGACATCGCCGGGAAATTCAAAATGCTAGCTCCTGGCAAGGAATCTTTTATTTTGACAAATGACATATTTTTGTTACGTAAATATAAAAATAACCTATAAAAATAAAATTCTATTTTGTTTTACCTGTACCTGTAAGGGTATTAAGAAAATATATATTATAAGGTCATTGAAAGAGTAAAACGTTGAATTTAATTATTTTGTCAGATAAAGAACAACATAACCATCATACAATATGGAAGTGCTATAGGTTTAGAAGTTTTTAAAGGTTCGTTCCAAGACGACACATTTGTACGATCCCTTGAACCGCCACGAAATCGATTGGACTGTTTTAATGCGCAGAATCGCCCTTGAACGGTTTTCTTTCGATCTCGATCCGATTACCGGTACATAACCCTCTTGGAACGAATTCGTGTACCATTTCAAGTTCGAGTTGCGCCTGAGCCATTTTCAGTGCGAGTACCACTGTACCACTATAATAGTAGTTTGCTAGATGGTTAGAAATTAATATTTCTAATGTCCACTTTACATCAACAATAAATTGAATAAGAAATTGACAAAGTTATTCAATACCAAATTTGACGAGTACAAAATGTATGGTTTGTAAAAGAAAGTGAAATAATTTTATGAAATAGAACAATTGGATATGTTTTATTTTGTCAATTTTCTTTTTATTCACGGCAAAATTGGATGTAGAATTGTGTTTTGTATAAGCCAAATTTGACCTTAAATAACTTTGTCAATTTCTTGTTCAATTTATTGTTGATGTAAAGTGGACTTAACATGTTCATTAAACATCACTTCAGCTTCAAAACCTTCCCCAGAATCGATATCTGACAGTAAATCGTTGTCTTCTATGAAAAAAGAAAATAATAAATTATCCATTTTTATAAGATTAATTTGAAAAAAAAAAGAATTAATAATTATTTAAACGGAAATCAAGATTCACAGGTACTAATAGCGTAAATTGTGGATTATTCTATTATTGAATCATCAGCTGATCTCATAGCAGTGACCAGTAAAAATGAAAACAATCCTAACTGCGCAAGTCAGTACAAATAGTTTCTGCTTGAAGGCATGTATCAAAAGGGCCGTTCAGTTACCGATTTCGAAGCGATACATATGGATCGCTTGGAACAACACGGTGTACGATACCAATCATCGTTCATGTTCGCTTGGAACGCATTTTTTATAATGCGCATGACGAGGGCAGTACGAAGGACGGTTTTCATGTCACTTGGAACGCGCCTTAAATACTTTTGCATATTATGATGGGTATATAAAATGGAGAATTATGGACAAATGACACCATTGCAGTGCAGAATCTTCAGTCAGACAGTAGTTGAAGTGCTGTATAATCAATCACAAATTGCCTCAAGAATTGTTATTGAAAGAATATTTGGTATTTTATGAAGAAAAGATTCCCAATATTAATATGTGAAATGAGATGCAAGTTACCTTTTGTTTGAAGAATAATATCGGCTTGTATACTTTTACATAATATTGCAGTTGTTAATAGAGAAAACATTGAAATACTGGAAAAGGAGGATGCTGTTAGTTAATCAAACAATCTGTGGCAGTACCTACATTTTCAACCAGGAGCAAATCTAGTGCAACTAAATTTTGTGTGTGTTTGTTTTAAAAGATTATTCTCCATTTAACTCAAGCCTAAATGGTTCCCACATAACAATTTCATGTTGTTGGTAGATTCGATATTCAATAAGGTTTATTCCAAGACTAAACTTTTATGAATATTCTAAGTAACTATGTACATGAATGTGTTCAGTATATTTGGTCCGAGGATATTCTTTGAAGTATATGCAAAAAACATGAAATTTAGAATGTTTTTATAGTATATACTATGCTTCTACTACACACATACTAAAAAGAATATATTCCGACGAATGTTGGTATTATAATATGCTTCGAACATGATCAAAAGATCATTGTAATGTAGTATAATGTTGATAATTTTATTTTTATTGGACTGCAGTTTGTTAATAAATTTATAAATAAATAGGTATATTATATTGGTGACTGATTTAAGTATTTTATTATTATTGGCAGTTTATTATAAATTTATAAATACATACATGATATTGGTGTTTGATTTTGAGTATCCTTTAAAATTTATTTTATATCTCATTCTGTTAAAAGGACTTCCACAACTAGCAAAAATGTATGAACAAAGAAGTTACAGTAGAGCGTCGATTATCCGAACTAATTGGGGGACATGGGCGTTCGGAAAACCGATTTGTTCGGATAATCAAACTATATTGAGATTGTCATACATACTTATCCACAAGTGAATGAAAACCATATTTATATAACTATATTTGTTTATACCCTGATAATGACAAAAAGCAATTAAACAAGAAAGTGCAGTCTTTGCAACAACATATTTTTGGATACAAAATTGAAGATTTTTAAGCGTTAATTACTAACGCTTGCTCAGTACTCGAGTGCGGGGCGCAGGAGTCGGGAGTTCAGATAACCGGTCGTTCGGATAATTGACGCTCTACTGTATTTTAAAGGACAAAAATAATAATAGAAAAATTAGCTTTATGGTGTTTTTTTTATTAATTTTTTTGACAGTATGTTTAAATAAACAAATGCTGATGACACGAAAATGAAAGTGTAATACATACTTTTGGTTGAAAACTTTATAGATTATGGGCCGGTACTTTCTGTCCCGGTTAAATCTCGGTTAGCTAATCGGGAAAGAAAAGTACCTCTTTGGGCCTCTTGCGTTGTAATATCATGTATAATCATAATATCATCATCATTGGCTCCACAACCCATGGTAAGTCTTGTGACCTCATCCAGAATCAGCTTCCTATCCCTCACCTTGGTTTTCCAATTTCGCACTCCTAATCATAATAATAAGTATGATTGTGTTTGTGTCTACGCTATGCATATATTTTTGTCCTGATTAAACCTGGTTAGCTAATGGCGGTTTAACCGGGACATAAAGTACCGGCCCTATATCTAATATAATAAAAGATTAAAATTCCAAAAACCTTTGTTTTATTGTATTAACCTGTTTATATTGTTAATATCATAGGTATATTATGTTACATCTGTTGAATTGAACTGTACTTTCGAATCCCGAATTTTAACAAATCCTAAACTTTTCCACAATTTCTCAAGCATGATATTTGTGCATTCAAATTAATTGAAATTACATCTTATACAGGGTGTCTGCGTAACTTGGAACCATATGGGACACTATTTTAATATCAATTTTACGAAAAAAAAGTCATTCTTTATAAAGTGCTCTGCATAGTCTAAAACCTAAGATGCAATCATCAGATATCAAATTTTGTCAACAGTATACGAGGTATGTCAAAAAATACGAATTTCGCTCAAGAGCAAACTACCTTTATATTTCAAAATATCAAAAATTTTTATTATGAAAAGTTATTTGTAATTAAAAACCATATTCAAATATGCAATAACAGCCTTCTACTTCTGAAAAAATTCTGAAATTTTCCTAAATTACTGATTCCGAACATCATTTTTATTTATTAGACATGTAGACATAACTCTTTTATTAATAATTTTAGGAAAAAAAGTTATTCTTCATAAAAATCTGTGCATGGTCTAAACCTCAAGATGCAACCATCAGTTATCCAAGTTTCTTAATTTTATACGAGGTGTGTCAAATAATATGAATTTAGAAAGAATTTAGAAATTCATATTATTTGACACACCTCCTATAAAATAACAAACTTGGATAACTGATGGTTGCCTCATGAGGTTTAGACCATGGACAGATTTTTATGAAGAATAACTTTTTTTCCTAAAATTATTAATAAATGAGTTATTACATGTCAAATAGATAAAAATGATGTTCGGAATCTGTAATTTAGGAAAATTTCAGAATTTTTTTTTTCAAGTAGAAGGCTGTTATTGCCTATTTGAATATGGTTTTTAATTACAAATAACTTTTCATAATAAAATTTTTTGATATTTTGAAATATAAAGATAGTTTGCTCTTGAGCGAAATTCATATTTTTTGACATACCTCCTATACTGTTGACAAAATTTGATATCTGATGATTGCATCTTAGGTTTTAGACTATGCAGAGCACTTTATAAAGAATGACTTTTTTTCGTAAAATTGATATTAAAAAAGTTTCCCATATGGTTCCAAGTTACGCAGACACCCTGTATATCTATACCTACTAAAATTATTTTTTATTTCTACACAAAAATGTCTAAATTAATTATAAAGAATGTCTATGTGATTCTTGTAATTAACAGTTTAAAATTATATAGCTTCAATAAATGTCCTTTTTTCATATTGATTTGGGTCAAACCATGAATAATCTGTATCTGAGAATAAACTTTTATTTAGGTTAGGAGTCCTTTTTAATGAATAAAACAGGACATGACATACACATACAACTTAGATCCAAAATATAAAATAAAAAATATCCAACAAGAACAAACAACCAAAGCTGTGACAAAAAATATACAAAATACAAGTGAAGTTAGACGCGTTACGCGTTTCTTCTTCTCAACGTAATTTGTCCTTCAAACTATCTCGGAACCGGCAACGTTGGAGTTGAGGACACGCATGCGCAAATTAGGGAGCCGCACTGTATCTTTAGCCGCACCTATGGTATCACAGATCACTTAACTCTCTAACTGAGGAGGTAGGTGATCTGTGTATGGTATAGGGACCATGGCTATGGTGATACTCAGGATTTTTGAAATAATTGCTCCTGTCACTTGTCACTGTCAAAATAAAATAAAACCAAAATCCAAAATTTAATTTCAAGGTTTGGTTTGTTTACAAAACGTATAATTACTGTATTTTTTAGCATTTGGATTTGATAGAATAGAACTTTAGGAATTATTGATAAGGAACAGGTAGCAAAGTAAATTTAGTATTCATAAATAATATAATGGATGATATTGATAAACTCTGTTAGGATGGATGATGACAGTGCCAGTTTGTGTTGCTGTGAATATTATGATATAAACTATGAAAGGAACCATATTTTAGCATGCTGCTGCAACTGTGAAGATTTAGATGAAGCCTTTGAAAGGTATTTTAATAAAAAATAAATCTTTTCATTTACTTTCTTGAGAGCTATAAAGTATTTTTTTCATTTTTAATGATGTTTGAATATTTTTTAGTCTAATAACAAGACAGGGAGTAACTGAAAAGAACAAAAAAGGACTAATGATGACTATGAAGGATAGATTTCGCATTCCATGGAAAGGTGGAGCAAAGCAGGTGGCCTTTGATGCTATCTTACCAATTTTTATCCTACCAACTACTCTAATTCTAGCTAGTATAAGCCTTTGGTGGACAATATTTGCATTTACATCAGTCATAATTTTTCTAATACTGATATCAAGTTTCCTAATTAGGACCTTACCACATACCAAGTTCTTTTTTGTCTGGTCTTTAACATCACTGATAATTTTATATGTGATATTTGAGTTTATTGTCATACCATTTTTGGAGATTCTTTTGGAAGAAAACATAGCTTTGAGCATACTAATATTTGGATTTCTAATATGTGGGTTTATCATGAAGAAAAGAACCAAACAGCTGCCTCGCTTGGGTGAGAATGAACTTGAGAAAGGATTAATTAGTAAAAGCTACTACAGGCTAGTCAATTGCTCAATTTGTCAAGTTAGAGTTCCTGATAAAGATCACCATTGTGTTTGGTAAGTATAAAAAACTGTCAAACTGATGGTTATTCCACACCATAAATTGACTAGTATTCAATTCATTAAAGTTCTCAATATGCCTCAAGAACTTAAACCAAAGTATTCAAATACTAGCTGATGAAGCCAAATATTACTGTTCTATATGCTGGTTATGCTCTGACATTTAGTGTGAACATATCGTTATTTATCATGGAAACCATTGTATTTTGAGAAGTGTCCTTATTTTGCGTTAATGTTTAAAAAAGTGACCCATATTTTAAAAGAAAAGTGACATAACTCAAAATGTTAATTTTTTTTCTTTGTTTAATCAAATATCATAGTTTTTTGGTTTTGCTTCTTACACAACTAGAAACATTCACTTATAGCTCATATAGCTATAACTTACAGATTATACAAGATGGCGGGCGATGAAGACGCACATTCAGTTGATGGAGATAATTTTTCAATTTATTACAAATGTTGCATAAAGAAAGAGTGCAAAATAGTAGTGTGCAAATTGTGTTACAATGTGTTCCACCCAAGCTGCGCAAAAAGAGGTGGTTTAGAAGTTTGTGAGAAGAACCTGACAAAATGCTGTGAAAAAACTGAACAGAACCTTAATGAAGTAGAAGGATCAGAAGACAACCAAAATCTATTAAAGGTAGAAAATAAGTTGCTAAAACGACTGATTACTGAGATGGAAGATAAAAATGGTATTCTAAAAGAAAATAATAGATTATTGTTGCAAAGAATCAACTTTTTAGAAAAAAAATGTATCTGGAAAAACCACAGATCAAAAAACTGTAAACAGTAATTATCAACAAAGTGAGAAAAAAAGTGAAAGTGAACCCACTTTGATGTCAACACAGAACATGCTGCCTACACAAACAGTAGATAAAACATACAGTCAGATGGTAACAAACAGTAGATCATTTGCACCAAAACCGTTGACAGCTGACAACGCCAACAACAAATCTAACAAAAATAAACCAAAGGAAGGAAAAAGGTTTAATTTGGAGAATAATGGAGTAAATGAGGAAGCACAAAATAGTAGTGCAATTAATGTTGATAATGAGTCATGTGAAAATAGTGGATTTGTAGAAATGGTAAACAGACGAAGGGAAAAATGGAAAACAAAAAGAAATATTGGTATAGTACCCTCGGAGATCCGTGGAAAAATTTACACCCAAAATAACAAAATTCAGTTTGGCAACACTGTGCGAATGTTGATACTAACATATCCTTTTTAAGATAAGCACAACGTTAATTTAGTCCAAAGAAATTAATATATTTTTTTTGCCAACAAAAATGAGATTTTTCAACCAAATAATGTTTCAAATATGATGTGCAAAATAATTTTTAATTGGGTTCTGCTAATGGGCTTGCTTTTTTTGTCATTAAAATAAAAAAAAACTAAATTTTACTCATTAAATCAATATTGTCCGGTTATCGTCTTAATTATTTTAACTGTACTAATATCCGTTGAGTAATTATGAATGATTAATATGTCGTTAAAACATTTTATCTATAGCGGCTTCTGGAATATCTTAAAAATATCGAATTTCATTGATAAAATGCGCATATTCCACCGATCTTCGCTTCGACAATACTGCAGAGATAAGTCTAGATGAAAATAACAGAGGTTTCCTGGGAGACCAGAGTAAGGTATGGTTATACTTGTACAGAATTAGAAGAACTTCCACAGAAGATGATATTTATAAATTCCTAAAGGAGAAACGGGGTATAGAAGAGACTATCATCACAGTAAAAGAATTGCCTAGCCAGGAACATATTATGTTAAAGCGTTTCTTAGTATCTGCTCCTTTTAACCACAAGGACAAGATGTATCAACCTGACTTCTGCCCAGCTGGTGTAGGGGTTAAAAGATTTCACATGAACAGGTATAAAGATTTATTTGACAATAGAGGTGGAAATTTTTAAAAGTAAAAGCAAGCGAGTGTGATGGGGTCATAAAACCAAATGCTGTTGATGACCTTCCATTTAAAAAAGATGCTGCATCCAAGTGTCAAGAGCCTGATTGTGGAGCAAAACAAAAGAATAAACTAAAGCTATTTCACATAAATATACATTCAATGAGGAATAAAACAAAAATTTGAAATGTTCTTAGCTAGCTGACAAAAATTGTGACATTGTTTGTGTAACAGAGCATTGGCACACAAATGGAGAGATTGAAGCCTTACATATAACCGACTATAGATTGGCTGCAGCCAGTTGCCGAAACAGCATAGGGGGAGGTTTAGCTATTTTTCTTAAATCCATGTATGATTTTAAATTAATAAATGAAGTAAATGCCATGACTGTTGTAAAATGCGTAGAAATATGTTGTATGTTTTTAAAAACATCTAAATTATATGTAATTTCAGTTTACAGGAAACCATCTGCTTCTTTGGATATTTTTCTGGAAATAATGGAGCAAGCATTGACTATAGTTAATGGTAAAGGTAATCTATTAGTTGTGGGGGACTTCAATGTGAATTTTCTGTCTACGACTCGAGAATGTGTTGAAGTATGTAGCTTGTTTTCCTCTTTTGGACTATCCCAGTTGGTCTTTGAACCTACAAGGGGGAATAATTGTCTGGACAATATATTTCTGAGTTTGGATCATCATGACTGTAATCTGAAGGTTGTTGAGACTGCACTTTTCCTGAAAAATCCTATAAAAAACGTAGAGATCAAAGTCGACTAATAAACTGGTTCAACGATGATTTGAAGTCCACGAGGGAAACACTGCACTTGCTAAAGGAGCAGTATGATGAATTTCCTACATTGGCTCAGAAAATTCTATTAGCAAATCACAAAAAAGATTACAAATTAGCAATAAAATCTGCTAAACAAAGGGCCAATGATAACCTTATTTCAACTGCATCCAATCCAGTTAAGTGCATAGATATATAATACTCTAGATTGCGCCTTACGATCTTAAAATGGGTGACGGTTGCGACAGAGATAAATGAGCCTATTTGGTCGGTAGCCTCTTTCTAATTCAAGGGGAGTATCGACGACGTCACTATCCTACTCTGTCGTCGAGTATTTTAGATGGTTTGACAGTTCGAGCGGATGGCGACGAGAACTGGTCGTTTGTCTTCGGACGTGGATAATCCTGGTTCGAATCCCATACCAATCTTTACTTTTTTTATTTTTTATTTAATCAATATTCCGTTTATTAGATATTATTACATCTCTAAAGTAAATCTATGCAAAGAAATATATAACAAATAAGAAAAACTGTGTAGGTACCTATAGATTTTTAAAAATATAAAAGCCAATGTTATTTTTTTAATAAGTTAATTGTAGAATAGTATAAAGTAATTGTTAAAAATATTCGTAAAAAATTACCAATAATTAATATCAACATAATGTACCATCGATTTATTAATTGAATCGGTCATTTCAAAAACAACATGAGTCACATATTCCTAATTTTACAGAAGAGCAAAGAAAACTAACTATATAGTCGAAAGATGGATGAAATGGATGACATGAAAATTCAGAGTTATATTGTAGTTTTGTTCCTAATGTTTTTACTGGACTGGTGTCGTTTTTGCACACAACATTTATCTTAAAGGAGTCTATTCCTCTCAAAAAGTTAGTTTCTGAAAAATGTGGACTTTGCTGTTTTTGAAATGACCGATTCAATTATAAGTAATTAGACATTATTTTTATTTATGAAACTATTGTTACAATTTTTTAAAAAAGTAGAAGCAAAACAAACATTCACATCATTCGAATAAGGACGAATTTATATTAATAACGAATGACTTTTATTTTACAATGCAGTTCACAAATTATGTATTCCAATATTAACTTACTATACATACATTTATTATCTGCTAGATTTACTTAGGTCCATTTTTCAGATGTAAAAATATCTAATAAACGCAATATTGATTAAATAAAAATAAAAAAAGTAAAGTTGGTATGGGATTCGAACCACGATTATCCACGTCCGAAGACCAAAGACCATTTCCCGTCACCACCCGCTCCAACTGTCAACACATATTACTCGATAAAGTGGGATATTCACGTCGTTGATATTCCCCTTAAATTAAAAAGAGACTACCGACCAAATAGGCTCATTTATCTCTGTCGCAACCGTCACCCATTTTAAGATCGCAGGGCGCAATCTAGAGTATTATATATCTATGGTTAAGTGTATGTGGGATATCATCAATGAACACAGAAACAAGTCTAAAAGCAAGTTAGAAACAAAAATTACACCTAATGAATAATTAATTTAATGACTTCTTCACTAATGTCGCCTGTAACTTGCAAACCCAGATTCAACCCTCCTTTTTCAATCCCTTGGATTTTGATGTCACCATGTTTGAGGAAGAATTTTTCTTCCAAGATGTTTCTCTCATTGAAATCAGAGACATTTTAACAAATATGGTGAACAAGAAAAGTAGAGACTACTTTGGATTCTCGGTTAACATAATAAAAGGAGTGAAACATCTCATTGCTGGTCCATTAACAACACTTATAAATCACTGCTTTAAGGAAAGCATCTTTCCTGGTCTGCTCAAAAAAGCAGTGGTGGTACCGATCTATAAGAAGGGTGACAATGATGACCCATCCAATTATAGGCCAATATCACTCCTTCCTATAATATCAAAGGTATTTGAGAAATGTATGGCAGCAATGATTATTAAGTACTTTGAATCCAAAAATTTGTTCACAAATAGTCAGTTTGGTTTTAGGAGGGGTCTAAACACGACAAAAGCCATCATGCACTTAGTGATGAAGATTCAAGAGGCTTTTGAGCAGAGCTGCTATCTGTCGGCTACATTTTGTGACCTGAGCTAAGCTTTTGATTGTGTTTCACATGAACTGCTTCTCAGGAAATTGGAGAGATATGGGTTTGGAGATAGTAGCATTGCAATGATCTCCAGCTATCTCTCCGATAGAAAGCAGAGTGTCCAGGTGGGTAGAGTGAGGTCGGCAGAGAGAGCTATAAATATCGGATTACCTCAAGGCTCAATATTGGGACACAGATAGACCTTACCAGTTCATTTACTCTTTTTGCTGATGATACTACTATTACCTGCAAAGATTGGGATTGTAAGGCAGCAATAGAGGCATCAAAGCAAGCACAAGATAAGGCAGAACAATAGTTTGCAGCAAATATGTTGCTTCTAAACATTAATAAAACCCAGTCTTTGATTTTTTCAACAAGACAGCTTCCATCCGGAGATGCAGACAAAAAAATAAAATTTTTGGGAGTTTATTTGGATGCAGGACTATGTTGGAAAGCTCATACACGTTCCCTTGTTACTAAGTTAGGAACTACAACTTTTCTGATTAGAAGACTTTCTGAGTGTGTATCTCAGTTCACTTTACAACAGGCCTATTTTACACTGTGTCATTCACACATCAGCTATGCAATTTTGGCATGGGGTCACAGTGCTGGAGCCAAAGATGTCTTTCGTATTCAGAGAAGAATAGTAAGGATAATTGCTGGCCTGTCCTATCAGAAAGAATGTCAGCAAGCATTTGTTGCACTGCACATACTAACTACCTTCTCTATTTATTCTTGAGAGTCTTGTTCATGTGAAACAAAATATAGATTGTCATCAAAGACATGAGGATGTACACCGATATGAAACCAGAAATAAGCATGCCTTAATACTGCCCTACACCAGGCTCCAAAGAAGTAGAGATGGACCAAACTCTTATGGTGTAACATTTTACAACAAGTTGCCTACTGAAATTACTGAATTGCCAACTTTACAATTTAGAAAACAACTAAACAATTTTCTCATAGGTCAGGCATTTTACAGCAGTAATGAATTTTTAAATTTTAACTTTAATGTTCATTCAGCTTTCATTCGTCGTGGTAGTCGGACGTGCGTAGAAAAGAAGCTTGTTTTTAAAACCGGTGTTTATAAATTAGGTATATAAATAAATATTTTGTGAACTTTAAAAGTAAATTAATTACACCAAATAAAAAAGCGAAATCGAAATAAAGACATTAAAAACTTACGAGTGCAGTAAGCGGGGGCGACGCCCCCGATAAAAATGTTTTAGAGGCGCAAATGGATACAGAACATGCAACATCTTCAAGAGAGGAGCTGTTAGGATTTCAAAATCTTGTTCCGGTTACACAGATAAGTACCACAAAACTTGTTAATAATAAACCCATTATCGATAATGACTTTGCTAATGTACAAACTTCAATAACAAATACCATAAATAAAGAAGTAGGAACAAAAAGGGAGGAATTTCTTTACCGACAAATCGATGTAGGACCTTTTTACGCATATTTAGAACATAATTCACCCGATTTTCAGGGCAGATTAAACGCGTTGAGGATAGGTGACATTATTATCACAAATTTTAAAGAAATTGATATATAGAAATTGAAATAGACATATACATTCCTAAGTTTCTTTTAGTAAGACAGGGCGTAATAAAAGATATTTCCACAGAATTTTCAGTAGAGTATGTTAAGAACAGAATCAAAATGTACGATTTACACTGTAAATTTGAAGTCCTTCAAGTCACAAGATTAAATCGGAGGCAAGTAGATGAAAACGGTACTCAATACATTCCAACAAAAACATGTATAGTTAGTTTTAAGTCACAAGTGCTACCAAAATATATAACAATCAACAAGGTACTAAAGGAAGTCGAACCGTATAAACAAAAGGTGTTATTATGCTTTAATTGTCTTCGATTCGGACATACAGGTGGGCAGTGTAAGAGTAGGGCTAGGTGCGATAAATGCCAAGAATCCCACAACTCAAAAGAATGTAAAAAGACCGATCTCACTCCAAAATGTTTTAATTGTTCGGGAGATCATTTTACTACAAACTTAAGCGCATGTCAAGAATTTCAGCGTCAAAAACTTATTAAAGACGCTATGTCTTCCAATAATATTCGTTATCAAGACGCCAACAAACAGTTCCCCAGAAACTCCTATGCAAAAGTAACATCCATTAATACTGAACAAACTACAAACCTCTCCTGCCTCAAAACTTTCCCTCCATTAAATCCCAATAATTATACACCCACCCAACTCCCATTAAATTCAATTAACAAAATGTCAACTAATAATATATTCTACAATAATAATTCAAATAGTACAAATTCTCGAACATTTAAAAGGCAAAGACCAAATAGTCCAGATCCAACATTAATTTGGCATAATGAAATTATATCTTCCCCTAGATCTCAATTACCTACGGGAGGAATATTAGAAAGTATTAACTATAAGGGAAATATTAATAATAATCCAGTTGCATCTCATTCAGACTTGAGCATGATAAATTCAATATTAGAATTAATTATAGAAATTGTCTCAAAAGTTTTAGTAACAAAAAGTATAAATGTAAATAAGGAAGAACTTGAAAACTTAGTCAAATTAACTATAAATGGAAACACGTCATCACATTCTCAGACCTCAACTATCAGACAATAAATATTCTTCAATGGAACTGCCGTTCGGCAGTTTCTAATAAAAATAACTTGGAATATCTACTAGATAGGGGCAACTACTCCGTTGCACTTCTATCGGAAATATGGTTTAAAGCAGAAAAATATTATAATTTTAAAGGCTTCAACAATATTCGCTGTGACCGGGACGACGGGTACGGTGGCTCTGCCATTTGATTAAAATCAGACTTAATACACCAAGACGTCTCAATGCCAACTACAATCAACTTTGAGCATACTTGTATCTCGGTTAATTTTCCATATATACATAAAAAAATTTACTTCGTTTCAGTATACTTTAAACCGAGAACTAGAATATCATTACAACAGTGGACTAACTTTTTGGAACAAATTCCAAAACCATTCATAATTGGGGGCGACTTTAACGCACATAGTTTGGCATGGAACGATGGATATGACGACATTTATGGCAAGATTCTTTTAGAAGCTATCGAACAATGCAACCTAGTAATTATGAACGACGGATCACCTACATTAGCAAACAATAAGAAGTCAGCTGTAGACTTGACCCTCTGTACACAGGATCTGACACAACTAATTACGTGGTCTACTTTAGAAGAACCTTATGGCTCTAACCACTTACCAATACACATACAATTTGGAAGGAATATCCCGCTTGCGCAAATTAAACAGACAAAACATGGAGACTCAAGGCTGCAAATTGGGATGTATACACCGCTACACTTGAAGCAACAGAACCAAAATCATCACTAATGGGCATTATCGACAATATTAACAAAGCTGCCAACAAAGCAATTCCCTTACGAAAATCAAACACACAAAATAGAAATCATTGCTCGAAGGACTGGTGAAACGAAACCTGTAACATAGCTGCTAAAGCAAGAAAACAAGCTTTCTTAACCTACACACAGGCTCCAAATCTTAATAATCTAACAGAATATAAAAGACTTGATGCAGTAGCTAAAAAAACTTTTAAAGAAACCAAGAAAAAAGCTGGATAAATTATTGCCAAAATCTTAATCAAAATACACCAATTAAAGAAGTGTGGAACAAGGTAAACCGATATAAAAACCGAAAACAAGCAAATAAACCCCAAAGAAGACTGGATAAGCGAATTCCACACAAAAATCTCACCTCCATGGGTTGAAAACAACATTACTCAACAAATAGCTACCGTATATAGGAACACTTCTGTTCTACAATCGCTATTTCAATTATGGGAACTCGATCATTGCATTAAGTCAACAAATAATAGATCTCCCGGGGCGGATAACATTTCATACAATATGTTGCATAAAATGCCCTTAGACCATAAGAAAGCCCTGTTGGAATTGTTCAATTCGATTTGGATAAATAGGATTCCTTTTCCACCGATGTGGAAAGAATACATCATAGTACCTATCAAAAAACCTGGAAAACAGAACGGAAATGCGGATTCATATAGACCCATAGCCTTATCATCGTGTATATTTAAAACCATGGAAAGAATGATAAAGAACAGGCTTGAATATTGGCTAGAAAATGAAAAAATATTACCTGACTCACAATATGCTTTTAGAAAGGGAAGATCTTCCTTAGAGCCCCTAACGATACTAGTAAATGACATCTATCTAGGATTCACACACAAATACAGCACTTTGGCCACATTTTTGGATATAACTTCAGCATATGATAATGTTCAAATAAATATACTAGAAGAGAAGCTCATCAATATTGGTCTACCAAACTCCTTTGCCAACTTCATAAAATCAGCTTACTCTAATCGATCAGTTTCCTTAAAGATAAATCAAGAAATAAAAAATAAAAATGTATACCATTTTTATTCATTCAGTTGCGGTGCGAAACCAAAACTGTCTTAATTTTCACTCAGATCAGAGAGTGCAGCCAGCACTCTTATCGACGATTTCACCTCTTGTTAGAGGTTCATCAGAGACTGCATAGGCTGCTTTTCTCTGGCCCAGGTAAAAATTTTCGACATATCCATCTCCCACCGCAACTGACGAGATGGTAGTAGGTGCCTAGCGGCATCTGCTAAATAAAAGACTAAGTTTTTCAACCTAATAAAAATATTTGTAAATTAAATATTTTTAAAAGATTTTTAATTGAAAAACTTTATTGGCCCATTTCCTGGTGACAACCTCCAAGGCTTCTACAATATGCAAGCCAAATGGATGCTGCAGTGAAGACTAAAGGGAAGGAATTCTACACTATGCAATTCACAACCCCCGTCTGCAGCGTGGTAAAGCTCCAACGGAAAATGGACCTAGTTACTCTATAGGAGTAATACTAATATAAAAATAAAAATGTATACCATTTTTATTCATTCAGTTGCGGTGCGAAACCAAAACTGTCTTAATTTTCACTCAGATCAGAGAGTGCAGCCAGCACTCTTATCGACGATTTCACCTCTTGTTAGAGGTTCATCAGAGACTGCATAGGCTGCTTTTCTCTGGCCCAGGTAAAAATTTTCGACATATCCATCTCCCACCGCAACTGACGAGATGGTAGTAGGTGCCTAGCGGCATCTGCTAAATAAAAGACTAAGTTTTTCAACCTAATAAAAATATTTGTAAATTAAATATTTTTTTAAAAGATTTTTAATTGAAAAACTTTATTGGCCCATTTCCTGGTGACAACCTCCAAGGCTTCTACAATATGCAAGCCAAATGGATGCTGCAGTGAAGACTAAAGGGAAGGAATTCTACACTATGCAATTCACAACCCCCGTCTGCAGCGTGGTAAAGCTCCAACGGAAAATGGACCTAGTTACTCTATAGGAGTAATACTAATATAAAAATAAAAATGTATACCATTTTTATTCATTCAGTTGCGGTGCGAAACCAAAACTGTCTTAATTTTCACTCAGATCAGAGAGTGCAGCCAGCACTCTTATCGACGATTTCACCTCTTGTTAGAGGTTCATCAGAGACTGCATAGGCTGCTTTTCTCTGGCCCAGGTAAAAATTTTCGACATATCCATCTCCCACCGCAACTGACGAGATGGTAGTAGGTGCCTAGCGGCATCTGCTAAATAAAAGACTAAGTTTTTCAACCTAATAAAAATATTTGTAAATTAAATATTTTTTTAAAAGATTTTTAATTGAAAAACTTTATTGACCCATTTCCTGGTGACAACCTCCAAGGCTTCTACAATATGCAAGCCAAATGGATGCTGCAGTGAAGACTAAAGGGAAGGAATTCTACACTATGCAATTCACAACCCCCGTCTGCAGCGTGGTAAAGCTCCAACGGAAAATGGACCTAGTTACTCTATAGGAGTAATACTAATATAAAAATAAAAATGTATACCATTTTTATTCATTCAGTTGCGGTGCGAAACCAAAACTGTCTTAATTTTCACTCAGATCAGAGAGTGCAGCCAGCACTCTTATCGACGATTTCACCTCTTGTTAGAGGTTCATCAGAGACTGCATAGGCTGCTTTTCTCTGGCCCAGGTAAAAATTTTCGACATATCCATCTCCCACCGCAACTGACGAGATGGTAGTAGGTGCCTAGCGGCATCTGCTAAATAAAAGACTAAGTTTTTCAACCTAATAAAAATATTTGTAAATTAAATATTTGGGCGAAATGGGCCAATAAAGTTTTTCAATTAAAAATCTTTTAAAAATATTTAATTTACAAATATTTTTATTAGGTTGAAAAACTTAGTCTTTTATTTAGCAGATGCCGCTAGGCACCTACTACCATCTCGTCAGTTGCGGTGGGAGATGGATATGTCGAAAATTTTTACCTGGGCCAGAGAAAAGCAGCCTATGCAGTCTCTGATGAACCTCTAACAAGAGGTGAAATCGTCGATAAGAGTGCTGGCTGCACTCTCTGATCTGAGTGAAAATTAAGACAGTTTTGGTTTCGCACCGCAACTGAATGAATAAAAATGGTATACATTTTTATTTTTATATTAGTATTACTCCTATAGAGTAACTAGGTCCATTTTCCGTTGGAGCTTTACCACGCTGCAGACGGGGGTTGTGAATTGCATAGTGTAGAATTCCTTCCCTTTAGTCTTCACTGCAGCATCCATTTGGCTTGCATATTGTAGAAGCCTTGGAGGTTGTCACCAGGAAATGGGCCAATAAAGTTTTTCAATTAAAAATATTTTAAAAATATTTAATTTACAAATATTTTTATTAGGTTGAAAAACTTAGTCTTTTATTTAGCAGATGCCGCTAGGCACCTACTACCATCTCGTCAGTTGCGGTGGGAGATGGATATGTCGAAAATTTTTACCTGGGCCAGAGAAAAGCAGCCTATGCAGTCTCTGATGAACCTCTAACAAGAGGTGAAATCGTCGATAAGAGTGCTGGCTGCACTCTCTGATCTGAGTGAAAATTAAGACAGTTTTGGTTTCGCACCGCAACTGAATGAATAAAAATGGTATACATTTTTATTTTTATATTAGTATTACTCCTATAGAGTAACTAGGTCCATTTTCCGTTGGAGCTTTACCACGCTACAGACGGGGGTTGTGAATTGCATAGTGTAGAATTCCTTCCCTTTAGTCTTCACTGCAGCATCCATTTGGCTTGCATATTGTAGAAGCCTTGGAGGTTGTCACCAGGAAATGGGCCAATAAAGTTTTTCAATTAAAAATCTTTTAAAAATATTTAATTTACAAATATTTTTATTAGGTTGAAAAACTTAGTCTTTCATTTAGCAGATGCCGCTAGGCACCTACTACCATCTCGTCAGTTGCGGTGGGAGATGGATATGTCGAAAATTTTTACCTGGGCCAGAGAAAAGCAGCCTATGCAGTCTCTGATGAACCTCTAACAAGAGGTGAAATCGTCGATAAGAGTGCTGGCTGCACTCTCTGATCTGAGTGAAAATTAAGACAGTTTTGGTTTCGCACCGCAACTGAATGAATAAAAATGGTATACATTTTTATTTTTATATTAGTATTACTCCTATAGAGTAACTAGGTCCATTTTCCGTTGGAGCTTTACCACGCTACAGACGGGGGTTGTGAATTGCATAGTGTAGAATTCCTTCCCTTTAGTCTTCACTGCAGCATCCATTTGGCTTGCATATTGTAGAAGCCTTGGAGGTTGTCACCAGGAAATGGGCATAAAGTTTTTCAATTAAAAATCTTTTAAAAATATTTAATTTACAAATATTTTTATTAGGTTGAAAAACTTAGTCTTTTATAAATCAAGAAATTTCGGAATCAAGAATATGTAGATCTGGATTACCACAAGGTAGTATCCTGAGCCCAATCCTCTACAGCCTGTACACAATGGACATAGAAAATGTTATATCACAAAAGTCCAAAATTATTCAATACGCCGATGATGTTGTTATTTACACCAGTAGCAAATCAGAGGACAAATGGTATAGAAAATATCAACACTGAATTTACAGAAATCCAAAAATGCCTAGTAGCCCAATAAATGACCGTTTTGGAGTGTAATTTCCAGGGGCAACTCTGAATTGCATGAAAATTTGGATTTAGGTTCTACTTACCCTCCACTTCAAAGTTGAATTTGTGCCGTTGGTTGCTTTTACTTGGGGGTGACATTTACCCCTTCTCGGGGGGTGAAAAACGCGTGTTTAAAATAAGGCTGGAAATAAATAAATTGACTTATTTTAAGCACCTTTTGTTCTATAAAATTTTTTACGTAAGCCAATACTTTTCGAGTTATTTGCGATTTAAAATGTTGATTTTTCGACAAAAAAACTACGTTTTCAGACCGTTTTTCCCAAATAACTCAAAAAGTAGATATTTTATCGAAATTAATATTTTTATCAAAAGTGTAGCCTATAAAAAAACGAAAAAAATGGTGTACCAGTAAAGTCTACAAATTGATTAGAAGCAAAGTTGTAGCTCATGAAAAATACGTTCTTATTCGTCTAATTCCAAATCGAATAATTCAACGACAAATCACCGAAGAAAGAAGCGTTTTTCGGGAAAACCTTAGCTTAGTATTTGTTTTTTACAAAAGTTTACAGCATCAAAAATAAGCGAGTTACACTGAAAAAAATAGTTGGCCCCTTTTTTTGGTAAAAAAAATCGTGAAAACGTCCCTCTATTTAGCACCCTAAATGAAATTAATCGTTTGGCTTTACCATCTATTTTAACTGTATGTGTATTGTTTATGTGATCTGTAAGTTTGATTGGTTTGAAGTGCTTATTTTTGAAAACATTTGGTTTTATAGTAAAAAAAATTTTTCTAAAAATTGTTGAAAAATTTCATTTTTTCAAAATAACTTAAAAAGTATTCGTGATAAGAAAAATCTTAAAGAGTAAAAAAATGTAGGTTTTGCTATTATAAATATGCTAGTTTCATTTCGTTTCTCTGTAAGATAAAAATTGGTTAAGATATGGCTGTTCAAAATTTGCATACACTCGTGATTAGTGACCCATTCAAGCTTTCTCAATTATAACCCTTTCAAAAATAAACACTTTAAACCGATGAGACTGACAGATCATATAAAAAATAGATAGGTAAGTAAATTGTTTGTAAAGTGGTAGCGATTAATTTCATTTGGGGAGCTAAACACGGCGAGATTTTCATGATTTTTTACAAAAAAAAAAGAGGGCCAACTTTATTTTGAGCGTAACTCGCTTATTTTTAATGCTAAAACTTTTGTTAACAATTAAAACAAAGCTTTTTATAAACAGTTTAAAAAAGTTTAAATGGGTTTTTTCCGAAAAGTGCTTAATTTTTCGGTGAGTTCACCTTAAAATATTCGATTTGGAATTAGACGAATAAGAACGTATTTTTCATGAGCTACAACTTTGTTTTTATTTGATTGATAGACTTTACTGATACACCATTTTTTTGGGTTTTTTATAAGCTAAACTTTTACTAAGGATATTTTTTTCGATAAAATATTTACTTTTTGAGTTATTTGCGAAAATCCGTCTGAAAACGTAGTTTTTTTTGTCGAAAAATCAACATTTTCAATGGCAAATAACTCGAAAAGTATTGACTTACTTAAAAAACTCTATAGAACAAAAGTTGCTTAAAATCAGTCAATTTATCCATTTACAGTCTTATCTTGAACGTATGTTTTTTCACCCCCGAGAAGGGGTGACTGTCACCCCCAAGTAAAAGCAACCAACGGCACAATTTCAACTTTGAAGTGGAGGGTAAGTAGAAGCTAAATCCAAATTTTCATGCAATTCGGAGTTGCCCCTGAAAATTACACGGTATCGCCGAATTTTCCGTTCATTTACTGGGCTATAGACAACATGGGACTTTCCATATCCGAGTCCAAAACCAATATATGTATTTTCTCTAGAAACAGAAACAACTATCAAAGACAATTAACAATAGGAAAATATAAACTCTGTATTAGTAACTCTGTAAAACATCTTGGTCTGCATCTAGATAGAAAACTATTATGGAAGGACTGTATCAACCAAATTATCAAAAAGACAAGTAATTCTATAAATATTTTAAGAGCTTTTTGTAAAGCAAAGTGGGGAGCAGACCCAAATACGGCTTTACTATTCTACAAAACAATGGTACGATCAATAATGGATTATGGAAGTCAACTCTATGGAACAGCAGCAGATACACATCTAAATAAAATCGAGATACAACAAAATAAATGCTTAAGAGTTTGCCTGGGATATCTAAAGTCAACGCCCATAAACATTATACAAGCTGAAGCCGTGGAACCTCCTCTTAAACTAAGAAGACAACTGTTGAGCAGAAAATTCATGATAAAAACCATTTCCAAAAAAACTTCTTACCTCAATAGTATACAGTCACTAACAGTTCAAGTTTTGACCCATAGATACTGGCACTTCAAGAAAACCCCCCTCATAGTAGAAACTTTCTCAGAAATAGCTGACATTACAGATATAGTCTATTCCAACCAACTCCCCCCGGTTTTAATTTACTCACCTGAACAAATTTTTTCACGTGAAATTTGAACCTACTATTTTGAAAGTCAAGAAGTAGCATGTATCAATCAAACAAAGTTCAACGAAACAAAAAACAAATACTGGCCAAACTATGATTCTATATTCACTGATGGATCAAAGTCAAAAGAATATACCAGTTGTGCCTTTTACCATTTTGAGGAAAATACTGACAAAAAATTTATTTTAGCAAAGGAAGCTTCCATATACACTGCAGAATTAACAGCAATAGTGCAAGCTATGAAATACATACTCGGCTCTAACCACGACAAATTCATAATATGTACGGACAGCAAAAGTGCAGTAGATAAACTTAAAAATGTTAAAATAAATAGATCAGTTAATCATATTGAAGCAAAAATCCTGTATTTACATAATGAGATACACATCAAGAATAAAGTCGTCATATATCTATGGGTAAAGGGACACGCAGGTATAACAGGTAACGAAATGGTGGATGCCTTTGCAAAAACAGCCTCAACATCAGGAGAAGAACTAAATCTTAAACTACCCCCGTCCGATTTATTCTTAAATCAAAGAAACAAAATAAATGAGATGTGGCATAACCTATACAGTACATCAACAACCGGAACAAACTTTTGTAAACACCAGCAAAGAATCCCCAGAAAACCATGGTTTCACAAAATACCAAACAGAAACTTTGTCGCCACTATAAATCGAATACGTGCTAATCATGCACTAACACCTTATTATAAGCACAAAATGAAAATTACAGACGATCCACTTTGTAGTTGTGGTAAAATGGGTACATTGGTACACGTTTTACTTGAATGTCCAACAAATAATGTAAACATTAACAAACTATATAAAAACTTAATTCATTACAATATAAACCTTCCAATAGACCTAAATTGTATTATTTTTTCAGGAAATAATGATATACTTTATGTACTTCATCAACACATCATAACTTGTAAACTAAAATTGTAAAATTACTAAAAAATTTTGTAAGCAATTCTGCGAAAGAAACTAAATGTAAAGCATTATTACAGGAAAAAAATGGTGATAACAAAAAAAAATAAAAAACCAATTAAAAAAAATAAATAAAAAAAATGAAAAAAAAATAAAACAAAAAACAACAAAAAAAAAAAAAAACATAAAACACACACAAAGAGGGCTGAAACCTCCGCGGCGTTGAACCGGGTTGACGCCCTAGCGCTGAAAAAAAAAATTAAACACCTTACTAATGCTACATATTACTAACAAAACAAATGAATACATCATGCTCAAGTTTGATACTATGAAACAATTTACACAACTTAATTATTCAATCTAACATAGTCTGGCTAATTGGTTCTCACCAAAGCCATAAATTCCACGGAAAAAAAACTTTAATGTTTGGAACTGGGTTGTGAATTGTTGAATTGTACTTTGTTTATTCTTAGGAACCCAGAAAGTGTGTCTTAATTCATGTATGTATTATTTCATATTATGCCTTGTGTTTTTATACTTGTATTTTATATCTTGTGTTTTTATATTTGTATTTTATATCTGTGAACCAAAGTTGTACACTATTTTTTGACGTATGTAAGTACTTTTGTATATTAACATGAATAAATGACTTGACTATATTTGCGGTGTGCAAGTACAGTCGGAAAAATGAAAGAATACCTATGAACGATCACATCAATCACTTATTTTGTATTTGCTGTCTTTTTCTATAAATAACAAACGTTTGTTATAGAAAAAGATAGCAAATATTAATATATCTACGACATACGTTATTGGTATATACAATAATACAAACCAAAGACGTATGACTTAGATATATTAATATAATGTGACACATGACAGAAGCTCGAAACAAATGACAATCGATGAAAAGCCCTATTCTTTCATTTTTCCGACTGTACTTAGATGCGATACAAGAAACGATCGTGCGCAAATATCGGAGAAATCTTGAAACTTTCTGAAATAATTCATATTGCCAATTGAACTTGTCAAATTGACATATATTTCATACCTACTGTCATTGAAGAAGAAAAATTATATGTTGGTCCACAATATTGATATGAGAATATGCAAGTATTATATAAAATTATTTTTTTTTAACATCCCATTTATTTACAATCTGTAATAATGATTACAATAAGTAAATTGTTTAACAATTAAAAGAGACTTGCAGGAGACTGTCCAGTGACAATAACCTATAAAATCATAATTTTAGTACTTAACAAAATTATTTGTGACTAATAAATAAAACCCTATAAATAAAACTCTATAATAAATAAAATATTTTTGAAAATTTGAAATTTAAAATCTTGTTCGTAGATCGCTTGGAGTGTGGCGCTTTAGCCTTCTGTTTGCCTGGGGTCTCATTAGGTTCTTCGCTAGCCTGTTGGGGTGGTTTTGTAGTCGGATGTCGTATGTTTGGGCGTAACTGGCAATTTCTTCTTTGACAGTCTTCATTTGGAGATCACGATTGATGTGTTCATTGGGCATGTACCACGGTGCATTTGTGATAATGCGCAAGGTTTTCGATTGGAATCTCTCCAGGATGTCGATATTGGATCTCGACGCAGATCCCCACAGTTGGATACCATAGCTCCATATTGGCTTAATCACTGCCTTGTATACTAAAATTTTATTGTACAAACTTATATAAAATTAAATTTAATTACAGTAGAGCGTCGATAATCCGAACCCTGGCAATCCGAACGTTCGCTAATCCTAACGCAAAATTATAAAATTAAAAAATATGATCGCTGACCGAATTTTTGGATTTAATATCACAATATGAGCAAAATATGACCGCGGATTTTTGTTTTGTTTATGCAGAAATACATACAATATATTTGTTTATTATGCAGGTGTCTTATTCCTTGTAACTAAAACGTATGTACATATGTACTATGTTTCTGAGCTTTGTATGTATTTTGAACATATGTTTGATAATCCGAACAATTTGATAATCCGAACTACCCCTGTACCAATTAGTTCGGATTATCGATGCTTTACTGTAATTGTATTTTGCTTGCAGTACTGCATTAATAATAAATTTTATTTATTACATACAATTGTTTACCTTTTAATAACATAACCTCAGTCTTAATTTTTCTTCTTATAACTTTTTTGGGCTGTGGCACTGACAATTATCCAGCAACCAGGACTAATTGGCCAATACAATTAAAAGTGCGAAAAAAGTTGCTGAGCTATGAAACCAGGTGTCGCTTTTCCGAACTTGCACGGTCCCAATACTAACTGTGTTTAAACACTGTATGTTGTCACATGTGGGTTATATTTATCTATTTATTAATGGGATAACCCCAACAACAGTCAAATACAATAAAGAAAAAATAAGTTAGACTCCACAAATAAAAGTCTGGACAGAAATAATGAGTAATTAAATATATAGGGTGTCCCGAAATAGTGGAACGGTCGAGTATTTTGCGAACTAAACATCGGATCGAAAAACTGAAAAATACGTGTTCAATCATTTTCAAAAATCTATCCAATGACACCAAACATCAACCCCCACTACACCCCCTGGAGGTGGGGTGGGGGGTAACTTTAAAATCTCAAATGGAAACCCCTAGTTTTTCTTGCAGATTTGGATTCGTCACGTAAAAGTAAGCAACTTTTATTCAAGACATTTTTTCAAACTGTGGATAGATGGCGCTATAATTGGGAAAAACGATTTATCCTGATACCATAGGTAAATTATAGAAACGGTCTAATATCTCGAGAAATACATTTCCAAATGAGAAACCAAAAAACTGGTTTTTAATATTTTTTGAAAACCTATCGATAATCACCAAAATGACCCTCCAACCCACCCCCTGGAGACGGGGTGGGGGGTAAATTTAAAATCTTAAATAGCAACCCCCACTTTTTATTGCAGATTAGAATTCGTCATGAAAAATTAAGCAACATTTATTCGAAACATTTTTTAAAATTGCTGATAGATGGCGCTAATAAATCGTATTTTTCCAATTAATGCGCCATCTATCAACAATTCTAAAAAATGTTTCGAATAAATGTTGCTTAATTTTTTATGACGAATCCGAATCTGTAATAAAAAGTGGGGTTGCTATTTAAGATTTTAAAGTTACCCCCACCCCACCTCCAGGGGGTGGGTTGCAGGGTCATGTTAAGTGTTATTCAATTAGGTTTTCGAAAAGTATTAAAAACCTTTTTTTTGGTTTCTCATTTGGAAGTGTATTTCTCGAGATATTAGACCGTTTCTATAATTTACCTATGGTATCAGGATAAATCGTTTTTCTCAATTATAGCTCCATCTATCCATAGTTCGAAAAAATGTCTTGAATAAAAGTTGCTTACTTTTACGTAACGAATCCAAATCTGCAAGAAAAACTAGGGGTTTCCATTTGAGATTTTAAAGTTACCCTCCACCCCACCTGCAGGGGGTGTAGTGGGGGTTGGTGTTTGGTGTCATTGGATAGATTTTTGAAAATGATTGAAAACGTATTTTTCAGTTTTTCGATCCGATGTTTAGTTCGCGAAATATTCGACCGTTCCACTACTTTTGGGACACCCTGTATAATTACATACATCATAAATATTTCACCTTGTGAGAGACCCCTTGAGTTTACTCCAACTGATGGCAACTGCGGCAACAATAAACTAGTGTAGTTGCATTACTTAATGGCAAAGGCGCAAAATTTCGCACCAATGTGTTTTAAATGCATTCATTTTTTTCGAATCCTGAGAACACATACATATTTTTGAAAAGTTTTAACGCAGAATGAAAGATTACATTATTGCTGAGGGCAAAAAATTAAGTATAATTTTTAATTTCAAATACCTTATTCAAAATAAACCTTTTGTTTATTCTAAGGGACTTTCGGCCCTTGGTAATAATGTAATCTTTCATTCTGCATTTAAATTTTTCAACAATATTTTTATTAGTTTTCTCAGGATTAAAAAATGAATGCATTTAAATCACATTGAAGTGAAATTTTGCGCCTATGTCCTTAATAGAAAAATACTGATAATTTTAACAACCCAAGATATTAAGTTGATACCGTCGTCGTCAAGGCAAAACTCACTCACTGTTACTAATAAAACACTCGTATTCTAAGGTTATTCCGTATTTATATCTAGAATACAGTGG
The DNA here is from genome assembly GCF_917563875.1 of Diabrotica virgifera virgifera. Lineage (NCBI taxonomy): Eukaryota > Metazoa > Arthropoda > Insecta > Coleoptera > Chrysomelidae > Diabrotica > Diabrotica virgifera. The sequence continues at coordinate 139,037,052 of NC_065446.1, read as the reverse complement.
TTGATCATATTATTAGAGCCACCTTAGAAAATTTTTGTTTGATAATGGTATGTAAGTTTTTTCTTTATACGGTCCACGTTGCCTTTGAAACTTTAGAGATGGATGCTATGTTTCTGTTGGAGTGATTAGTATTGAATATTAAAGTTTTTTGTTTCTGCTATTTTCCTTGGTGAGATGTCTTTGGATTTCCCATGATGTTCTGGTACCACTGGTGTAACGAACGCGCAATTTTTACTAAATTCACAAAATATAGTATAGGACTGTCAGAATATCACTAGAGAGCAATGGAAACTCACAAAGTTTATTATAACTCTAAACACCAAGAATACAAAATAATAGGCACACGAGTTGCAAGCTAGGCTGGACAGCACTGACGAACAATGGCATCTGAGTCACGCATTGCCACAAATGCTTGTTGCCACTATTGTCAGACTATTTATTGCACTTTCATAAAGTGTAACAAGACAGCCAAATGGAAACAAATGCATTAATATATGATACAGCTCAATTATATACCTTTCCTCTAAAACATTGAATTTCACTAGGTGGCTCTAATAATATGATCACCCACTGTAGTTATCCTAAGTATAAGGTAGATATAGTACGAAAATAATTTGTTACTAATAAACTCGGTATAAGTTAGATATAGGTAGGGTTACCATACGTCCGGATTTCGTCCGGACAGTCCGGATTTGAAAGACATGTTCGGATTGGGGTCCAGATATGGGAAATGTCCGGATTTTTTTGCTTTACTAAAAAAATGGTAAATACTGGGCCCAACGGTGGGAAATTTCATTCTGCGCAGCACCTTAAATCTAAAGTATGTTAAAACATAGGTATATGTATTTTAAACTGGCAGAGATTTTCAATGTTAGTTGCATATTGTAGCGAAACAGCTGTACTTTTAATGCTGCCATATGCATTTCGCATATATGTACAAAGTAGAGGTAGCAACGCAATCAAATTCACATTTTACATTTTCTACAACCCCTTGGACTACCCCTGTCCGGATTTGGCCTTAATAAATTATGGTAACCCTAGATATAGGTATTCCCACTTTATTCCGAAATAATAGTTTGGCAACGTCACAATCTTCTGCACAAATACATAGAACAACGATATATTGTGTCAAATATGTCAACTTTGATTTTTCTCTGTAACTGACAAACCAAATTAACCTAGACAATACGTTTTTTTTGAAAATTCATGTAAAAATACTAGCTTTTCAAATCCCAAAGTAGATTTAAGTCTATAGTCAATATTAACAGAGTTATTCAAATTGTTTACCTATAAGCCAAAATTGACTCTACTTTTATAAAATGTTTTTGGAATAACAAAAATGAGTTTTTATTGCAGTATTCTTCTTTTACAGATATGGTTTCCACATAATTGCTGTATCATTATTATTTTCTGAACAATAACATTGCATTCTTTGGGATAAACAAATTGAATAAAATTAAAACTAATTCACGAATCATCTTGAAATTTTTTGTGCATTATATGGACTGTTTGACTCAACTTTTCGTGCAATATCAAAGTCTTAAGTTCATTTTTGTAAAAGTTATAGCAAATTTTTTATTCCGAAATTCTAGTCTTACCTTGCAATTTTCGAAGCAACAAATAATCGGACCAGAATTTAAAAATTTCTATTTTAAACCTTTGCTCATCTACTAAAAGACGAATACCCCAAATAAGATATTTAATTAGCCTATTTTTGCCCGTATTTAAACGAAAAAACTGCCATTTTTGACCCTTATTTGTTAAGAAAATTCTCGTCCGAATTGTGACAGGCATTTTTGTATTTATAATTTATTAGGAAGACACCTTGACACCTTACGGTATAAGAGGATCATCGATTATGTTATGTTATTTATTAGGTACATAGTACCCAAAAAACCCATTTTCAACCTGGCTGCTCAAGTGTCATAAGTCCAAAATTACCATCTTGTTGTCAGGCAGAAGTCACTAAATGTTCGTTTTCTCAGATCTGTTATTTTGGACTTAGTGACTTTTGCCACGACGACGACAATATGCTCCATCAAGGAAAGCCTTTCATCGAAAGTAACTCATAAGTCTCTAATGAAATAGGCATACTTATAAGAGGTTGCTCACAATGAAAAAAGTTGTACCAATCTATATAGCATCAATGGATAAATAGAAGAATATTTTATTCTCTGTTTTTAGGTTTGACTGTTGCGTTGGAAAACATAACCAGTGTGCTTTTATTCTGTCCCTGTTTTTCGCAATTGGTGCCCTACTGTACAGCTCAAATTTGACACTTACTTCAGTGTGCCATCCATTTATATTGTATAAAACAATTCTATTACCAGATGACTGTTCGGAAGTGTACAAACTATTTGAGTGAGTATTTTTATAGACAGTGTTCTTATAGGGTTCCATGAAATCTCGTAACGTGACAATTCGTAACGGCGACAATTTGTACCTTATTCGTAATGGTTTAATTGGTAACACTGACATTTAATTTTTATTATCAAATTTCCGTTCATCCAATGGCACTACAGCCCAAATTGGGCCTTGGCCTTCTTCATTAAGCTTCTCCAATCATTTCGATTTACTGCTGATATTTTCCACGAACGCATTTTCAGGAGGTTTTTGGCATCCTCGTCTAGTTCGTCTTCTCATCTCTTTTTTACCCCTACAACATGCCTTTTTCCTTGCATTCTTGCATTTAGCAATTTTCTGGGGATTCTATTCTCATGTGCCCTGCCACCTTAACCTCTGTAGTTTAGTGTATTGCACTAGTGTTGGTTCGCCATATTGTTCGTATATTTCTTTATTATATTGTCCTTTTCATGAGCATTTGTCAGTGCGTAACAAATGATAGGAAAAAGGGTAAGTCCGTGATAATACACATTTATGACATTTATTCTAACATGACATTTTAGTTAAATCTGACAGTTGTCACATTTTATTTTCAATTTGGAATAAAAACAAATCAAATGTGTTTCTTGCATTTATAAAATGGTATTTTCTTTGATTTGTATAGTCTTATAAATTATACAGATTATATTTGTAATATTCTTATCTAATTGAAAAAAAAATTATTTTTTTTTATTATGGCGCCATCTATCGACCACTAGAATAACTAGAATAAATGTTGTAAATGTCTGTAATCACGGACGTGCCTTTTTTCTGTCACATACAATTTAATGCGTTAGAAAGAAATCGAAAAATTGTGACGCACTGAAAGATGATCATGAGAAAAAGAATACATAATTCTCTAGTTATTTTCACTTATTGGGCCCAGTATCCTAGAAAATATTTTTCTTTCAAATAAGTCTAATGCATTGGCAGATTTCACAACCCATGTTTCACACCCATAACTTACTATGGGCCTGATTGCCGGTAAGTCTATCAAAGGATGTCACAGTTTTTTAGGCGGAAATAACAGCAATCCATCACTGCATGGAAGAAATAGAAAGGCAGGAAAGAACGTTCTGTTCAGTTGCTATCTTCACAGATAGTCAGGTAGCGCTTAAGGCACTCAATTCTGTAGAGGTCAATACTAAGCTAGTATGGGATTGTGTGTGTGCCCTAAATAAACTATGAGATCGTAGCAAGATTACTGTAGCCTGGGTACCGGGGCACAAGGGTCATAAGGGCAATGAAAAAGTAGATGAAATGGGCAAATAAGGCTCATCAATGCCATTCGTTGGACCGGAACCCTTCTGCGGCGTTGCAAAGGCCGCCTAGAAGAAAGTGGATACCTCACAAATCTTTGGAATGGTGGATGAATTCACCACGACAAAGCCAGACGAAACAGTTTATTACAGAGCATTCGCAAAAATTTACGGCAGAACTAATAGCAAAGACAGGAAAACAATCGAAGCCATAGTAGGTCTGCTAACAGCACTGTAAGCTGAATAGGCACTTAAACCTGATGGGATTGTCAGATGATGACCTGTGCAGATTCTGTCACCTGGAAGAAGAAGCTTCAGTCTCGAAGCTATTAGACTTTTTAACTTTTTAAAAAGGGTCAGGCTAGAGAATGTAATTTAGGACTAGAGGACCACAATGGATCTGAAAAGGTCAGTGGAATAGACCGGCAGGCCACCTCTTTAAATCTATCTAACTATGGGCCTGATTATTGTCTTATAGACCCGGAGTTTTGTTTCCCAGTGTACATCTCGCCATTTAAATATGTGACCCATTGCTTCTTCCGGTTCTTCTTGACGACGTCCGAGATGGAAGTCGAAACGTCAATAAAAATCATTTTTCATGTTAAATTAAATTAAAATTTCAATTAAAATAGTAAATAAACTTTAATAATTATACTATCACAGGTAGATTATATTTATTTTAAAACACAATTTTAAAAATGTATTTCTCCACAAAATATGAAGTGTATTAAAAATATTTATTATGATGCTGGTTCAATAAATTGATCTTAAATTGTTCTTAAATTGAATAAAATCTTAGATTAAAATCTTAAATTGAATAAATTGTTCAATATCAATAAATTGATAAACGTAATTTCAGTTATGCATTGTCAGTGTTACGAGATGTCTTGTTACGGATCTTGTAGTATTACAAAGTCCGAATGCATATTTATAAAACAATCTCCTAAAGTTACAAAAAATAAACTTTCTTTTCAGGTTGGGACTGTCTTTTGTGTCGGCTATTTACAGCCTCGTTGTAGCCTGTCTTTTATTCATACTATTTCTTCAACAACTGTTGTTAGTGTCGTTGGGAATTACACTGAAAGATTGGGTGCGGTTGCCGCTCAGGGTGAAGTTGTGTCTAGGCCTGACAGCCAATAGGCCGAACAGTAAAGGTTTTATCAAAAACTGGAAAGCTGTCTTATGTTGGAATCGATATTTTTCTAGCTCTTTTAGCCAAATGTAAGCTAAACTTACTTATTTAAAGTAATTTTAGTTCTGAAAAAGAAATGTACAATTTTTGCTCAAGGATTACATTTTGATTGTTGAGAAACACTTTTCATATATAATTAAGAAGTAAAAATAGAAATTTAAAGCCTAGCTAGCTCATCGGGAAGATGGTTTAAAATAGATTATAAAATTCCACCTAAATAGCTACAGAAAAGCTAATAATGTGTTTATTAATTTTATTATATTAATTTATATTTCAATTATATTAATTTATTTCAGGACTATTTATATCAGTATTATATATGTAAATGATTATAAGAATAATATTTTTACTATTACAGATTCATCTTTTTGTTTCATATATTGTCCTTAAATTTTTTGCACACATATTATCTATTAAATATTTATATTTCATAATTTTGAGTTTTTATTTTAAGAATTGGATTTTAAGAAAAATATGTATAAAAACAGTAATACTCCTTAATAACTCGGAGAAACTGGCACCAAATAGCACAAAACAGAAGAATGGAGAAGCCTTTGTCCAGGAATGGATGAAAACGGACTGAAGAAGAAGAAATCCTTAAACAATTTAATGTAAGCACAAAAATCAGTACAAAGGTCTCATAACCATCAACCAGGTAGTGCCTTACCTACATAGGAACAGAAATAAAGATAGATAATCTTCAGCTCATACTTAGAAAAAACGCTCAAAAAATATATCGGGAAGAATGAAAACATTGTAAATGGCTTTAAATATTTGAGCCAGTTCCTGAAAGGTTCGTGGTAGCCAGAGTCAAAAAAGCTGCACAAAAAAAAAGAAACACTTTCACTGATATTAAAATTTTTAATCTTAGGCTGAATCTTACAGCGATATTTTGAAGTATGATGTTAGGTAGATAATAGTCATTCTATCTGTACTGTGATAATTATTACAATAAAGACTTGATTCAGTAACAAATTTAAAATGTGTGAAAGGCGAACAATCGTTTATTTTTTCGGTTGTTGATACTGTAATATAGGTCAAAAGAACCCTACAGTCCGTTTCAAACGTTAGAATCAGTATGGTTGTATATTCCACAGCAGTTAACAGTGATAATCCTCTGCTTTAATAATACTCTGATAATCCTGCTTAATACTACCTTTCTCGGCCGATGCCGTGAAAAGTGGCAACATTGTCAAGAAAATTCTCATCTAGTTCGCATGGGATGGGGCTATCCTTGTACACTGCATCGCATGTTTGTAATACGCTGAGATAAAAAATGGCCACATTTGGAGATGAGCGAACACATAATAAGCATGAACAATGTAGTTTAAATATCACGAGAGATGTCGAATATACTATTAAAAATTCAAAAGACTAAATCAGTAGGTATGTAGGCTCCAGACGAAATTAATCTCACAAAGTTCATAAAATTAAATGATACAAAAAACCTCCAGATATTAGTTGACTTATTTAATAGCATATATACCACAGCAAACATCCCAAACGAATGGCATGAATCAGTATTAATATTAGACTGCAAAAAGAGAATAATGCCAGAAAATGCTATGAATATAGGTAGTACAATAAGTCTCATTAGCCACACCTTAAAATAATTTCTAAGAATAATCCACCAACGTATATACACTCCTGGTCAAAAAAATCCGAACACCTTAAAAATGGGTCATTTTTGATGTCTCGAATTTCCTAAACCTGTTGTCCGATTTAAGTGATTTTTTAAATTTATTATAGCCTTATTCTTTAACAATATCGCTGTAATAATATTGTTGCTAGACAGGTAAATTGTCATTGTATACCGGTTGTACCAATCACACTGTGTTTTTTTCTCAAAGTTCGCCACACCCTGTGGAATATTCTAGCATTTATAAGATACTGAAATTAAAACCCAACTATAGCCTCGGGTTTTCTTAGTATTCTATATTTGAATCATTCATTTATGTTGGATAATAAAAAAGTTAGGTACTTTAACAACTAGCCATGTTTTTCATCAATATAGGGTGTTTTTAAATAAGTATGGCAAACTTTAACGGGTAATTCTGCATGAAAAAGTAATGACAGTTTGCCTTACAAATGTATGTTCTCAAATGCTTCGTTTCCGAGATACAGGGTGTTGAAATTTTTCTTTCAAACTGATGATTTATGTATTTCTCTAAAACCGGTTGAGATATGGAAATGAAATTTGGTGGAATTTAGGAGTTAGCTACTCCACATTTTCTGACATACAATTAAGAATTTTTTATTAACCATTGGCGCGCATACGGGTAATATTACCCATACGGGTATTGGTATGATTTTTCAAAGAAAAAATTAGTACGCCACTGAGATATTTTAAATTAAAAATGGTTTTTGAATCCCTTGTTCAATTTACAACAAAAAATATTTCTTGCCTTTTTTTTCATATGCGGTGCCGTTTTTGTGCAAAAAAATAAAACATCTTATCGCTTACAAAATATTCGAGGCCGTTTCAATATGCATAGAATCTTATTTCAAAATACTTTCTAAACGTTAAGATGTTTTATTTTTTGCATAAAAACGGCGCCTCGTGTGAAAAAAAGGCAAGGAAGATTTTATATTATGAACTTAACGACGAATTCAAAAATGAATTTTAATTTGAAATATCTCAGTGACATACTACACTGGGGTGCAAAATTAACCGGACACCTTAAAAATCGGTCATCTTATAGATGTCTCGAATTTCCTAAACCTGTTGTCTTTTGGAGAAGGAAGCTTGCCGATTAATTAGGTATATTTACTGGGAGATATAATTCATATGCAACACTTCGTGACAACCATTTTATTAGACTACTTCTACTGTCAATATTGCCAACCTGATTTACATGTTTTTGGGGATCAGGATAGCCAACATTTCAATACCCCCTCTCAATTTATACAACATTTACATAAATAGTAAATTTGGATGAATTGTCAACTAAACAACAATCTTGACTCTAACCAAGTCTTGACAATAATTGAACAAAACGAAATCATACAAACATACTTATACATCCTACATTACTCAGGTTACAACTCATACCTATATAGAAAAATATTCAAAAAAAAACTTTAATTAACTCAAAAAATATTAACATGAGAATATGATAAAAAATAAAAAAGCAAATAGATAATTCACATGAGTATGTGCCTAAAGTATAAAAGTACTAATCTATAAAAACTTTCAACATTCTTGAATTTTGATCAAAGTTCTGAGACGTGAGAATATTTCATTTGAAGGAGCTTTAGTGAAAATATCAGCACAGTTTGATTTTGTATTTATGTACTGTAAAGTAATTACATTGTTTTCAATTAAATTTCGAACGAAATGATATTTTGTGTCTATATGCTTAGACCTTTTACCTTTAAATGAATTTGTTGCAATACACATAGCTCCCTGGTTATCTATAAATAATATACTACCAGTTATTTTCTCGTTCAATAATTCTTCTGCTAAGTTTTTTGTGAACAATAACTCACAACATGTAACAGTTGACGAAATATATTCGGCCTCAGTACTGCTCAATGAAACAGTGCTCTGTTTCCTTGAATACCATGAAACTGGATTGTCTAGAAAATATACTATACCTCCTGACATGCTTTTTCTATCATTGACATTTGCTGCCCAATCTGAATCCGAATATGCAAATATTAAAGGTTTTCTTTTTATATTTTTACTGTATATAAGACAGAAATTAATTGTATTTTTTAAATATCTAATAATACGTTTAGCAGCTTTCCATAATATATCATCAGGACAATCGAGAAATTGACTTAAATAAGAGATTGAAAACATTATGTCAGGGCGACTACCCAATGCAATATACATTAAGCTTCCAATTAATTGCCTATAAGGCACATTGACAGAGATTTGATTATTAGTATTAGTTTTGTCAACCTGAAAACCTGTTTCCATTGGTGTTTTGCTAACATTGCAATTCTTCATATTAAATTTCTCAATTATCTTATTGATTAAGGGTTTTTGAGAAATATACATTTTTACATCATTTTTATTTACAGAATATTCAAAATCAATACTCAAAAAGTTGTTTACACAACCGAGATTTTTTGCTTTAAACTCACTTTTTAAACTTTCAATAATTTTTTGAATCGAATCGCTATCTTCACCGCACAATAGGATATCATCGACCCATATACACATATGCACACACATTTTTCTTTGTATAAACGCAACAGTCACTTTCCGCACTTTTAAAACCAATTTTGATTGCCCATTTGTTGAATCGTTGGTTCCAGCATTTGGGTGATTCTTTAAGTCCATATAAAGCCTTTTGTAGTTTGAGAACTTTGCTTTGTCGTTTATAACCCTTAGGACAATGAATATAAACATCATGTTGTAGCACTCCGTTGATGAACGCTGAAGGAATGTCTAATTGGTATACCTTCCAGTCGTTATTGAGAGCCAGTGATAATAAAATTCTTGCACTTGCCATCTTAGCTACCGGTGAATATATATCTAAAAACACTTCTTCTTCATAACCCTTGGCGACTAAGCGAGCTTTTTTCGTGCCATCACTTTTTGTTTTAAATACCCATTTTGTATTTATGATTTGTTGATCATGAGGTATTTTTGTGGCTTCACTCCACGTGTTCATTTTTTCAAGACATTCTAGTTCTGTTTCTATTGCCTGCTTCCATTCATCTTCCTCTACTGCTTCTTCATAGGTTACTGGTGTTGATGTAACTAAGCAATATGCATAATAAAGTTCATAGTCTTTGAAGTTCTAAGGTTGTTTTATTTCTCTATTGGAGGAAGTAATTTTGGTATTTTGTAAATTTACTGGTTCTTCATCTTGTGAATTAATTTCAGTAGTGTTTCTTAATGTTTGGACTGTACTTTCTTCATAATTTGTTTCAAATGTTTCCAATTCATTTTGGCTTGGTAAAATTTCCTCAATATTTTGATTATTCGACGATATTTCTGGAGAATATTTATAATGTGTTTCATCAAAAACAACATCTCTTGAAATTTTGATTTGCTTGGTCAGTGGATTCCAAATTCTATAACCAGCACCACTGTATCCAACCATTACACCTTTACTTGCTCTTGGTTCTAATTTACTTTGCTTTGGTAGGTTGTAGTACCACACTTTTGAACCAAAAACTCTGAGTTTAGACAAGTCAAGTCTGTCTAAGTATATTTCTGCTGGTACTTGTAATTCAATTGCTCGTGATGGAGTTCGATTAAGCTGATAAACAGCTGTTCTAACTGCTTCTCCCCACAAACTCTTTGGAAGATTTGTTTCTACAAACATTGCTCTTCCCTAATAACACAAAACATTCCATGAATGTTCCTAGAATGTACACACAGGACATTGAAAACATTCCTGGAATGTCCCCAAATGCACACGAATGTCCCTGGAAAGTCCCAGGAAAGTGCTGTGTCAGCATTTTAAATATTCTTAGAATGTTCTGTTGGAACATTCCATGAATGTCTACGAATGTTCTTTGGACATTCACAGTCTATTTTTTAGACTGAATGTCTTGTTGGAACATTCCATGAATGTTCTTTGGACATTCACAGTATATTTTTAGACTGAATGTCTTGTTAGAACATTCCATGAATGTCTACGAACGTTCTTTGAACATTCACAGTATATTTTTTAGACATTCACTGAAATATATCGTCAGTAATGTGATAATACCTCCTATATGTTTTTTCATGCAGGAGACGAAAAACATTTTTTAAGGTCACTTTCTGTTTTCGTACGTATTCTGACTTTTTTGTAGTAAATAGATAGTTGAATTTACTGCAAAACAAGTCAAAAAATATATGAAAACAGGAGGTGGCCGAAACAAGTTTTCAGTCTATCTTACAAATCTCTTGAAAAAAACAGATAGGAGGTATTGTCACATCACTGACGATATGTGGCCATACCAAATAATACATCCTTGATAAATATAAACATTTTTATTGCAAAAAATCTTTACATACATTTTTTAATGTAATTTACTGACATTCCTAAATATTATAAAAAAATGTGTCACATTTGCTTTGTAAACCTTTCTTTTGCTTTTCGTAGCCACATATTCCGTTTCCTTTCTGGTTTTTTGTAGACCACTTCTCTCAGCTGATTCTAAAAGAAAATAAAATAAAAGGTAATTTTTCTATCCTTTACAATTAACAATCAGAAGATTATTTACAGGTAATAATACGCATAAATAATAATAATAAAAAAATAAATATTAAATAATATTTAAATAAATAATAAATAATATTTAATAAATAAAATAATAATAATGAACATTTTGTATTTTGACAACGACATCCGACGTGGAAGTAGAAACCTTAATAAAATTATTTTTTCAAGTAAATTGTGGCTTATTTCCTCATTAGAATAGTTAATTACAAAAAAGCCACAAAGAAATAGATTTTTCACAAACAAATAAGTATTTAGTATTCATTATATTTATTGTTTTTATTATTTACTTTAATGTCCTACTGGTACATTATTTGACAAATAATGACATTTCGAAGTCTGTTAAGTATGATATAACGCCCTTGGGCATTAAATTTAAATAACGACTTAGATACTGTCAAGTTGACAAATATCAACCTAAGTAAAACTATGGTTACCACAATTACGTTACTACTGTTACTGGTAAATGTACTTATTTAAAAACTAATCAATTCAAAATTCATTCAAATTTTTCGCATATAAAGAATAATTTAGTCAGACATTAAACGTTGAAGGCACCACAGGTATTATAATAATAACGCTTTCGGTCAACGTATATCCCTCAGGCCCTTGTTAAAAACACCATTGACCTCAAGCGTTATTATCCTTATAATACCCTTGGTACTTTAATAACTGTAACATAAGATTATACCTTAATTCTTGTTTTCTATTTCTGATGTTTTTATTTATTTACATTGAATATTAATCTGTTTTGTTGTATAATCTACTTCGCAATAATTATGTGATATGACTTAAAATGAATTCAAAAATTTTTTGCAGTTGGGCAACAATGTCAACTTAGATCTCCGATGTAGATAATGAATTACAACAGTATCTATATTGTACAGACTGTATTATTAATTAGGTTATTTATTTATTGAAATATACATCCACCAGGTATAAACCCATAAAGGTGTACATAAGAAAACTACATACATTGACTGAACACTTGATGACAAAATATAAAATAAAATAAAGAATAACCAAAAATGTTTCTGTTGTTAATACACATACACAATAATAAACAAAGACCTTAATAAAGAAAAATAACATGGCATCAATTCGATAAGCTATTGCGTATTTCGCGTTTAAAGATGTTAAAACCAAGAAAAAAAATGCATATACCTGTGTGACATAAGCTATTGGAACAGCACAGTCTCTTAAACGAACAGATGAAAGTGAAGTTCTGTCAATATCTTTTTCTAAAAAGTGTTTTGAACATACTCCTCTATTAACAAATCTGATCTATACTTCATGTCTTCTTCGCAGGATCTTCTGGAAAGCTAAAAATACAAAATATATGCATTACTAAGCATTATTAACAAATTTTAGTTTTAAATAAAAAATATGATTAATGGACTCACAAAATATTATAAAACAGCTTAGAAATTGTTTATTACAGACTACTTAAGTTATTTGTGATACAGACTACTTAAGTTCTAAACTTGCTACAACTATATTTTTGATACGCAACTTAGTTTTTATGATCCCTAAAAGTATGGAATAACTATTTGGGGTGGCTCTTGTCACGCAGCAAGAATTTTTAAATTACAAAAGAAAATAGTGAGGATACTTGCAGGAGCTGAGTATAGGGAACACTGTAAACCTTTATTTCAGGAGTTAGGTATTATGTCACTGCCTTCACTCTATATATATGAGACGCTGATTGAAATTCATTCCAACAAAAGTAAGTTTAACATAAACTCCAACTTCCATGATCATCACACAAGATCGAGAGATGCTATTAGAGCACAACGTTTTAGGTTGACGAAAAGTATAAAAAACTCAACTGATGTTAGTTTGTACAATTTTTTGCCAGATGAAGTAAAAAGTCTTCATTTACAGTCGTTTAAAAATAAAATAAAATCACATTTTTTAAAACATTGTTTTTACACAAAGACAGAGTACTTAGGTACCGCTTATATAATATAATAGTACTAGTTTGGTCAGGGTTTTTTTTGCTGATTATGACGATATTAATTTCATGCTTTTATGTTTATTTAATGTTTTTACGTTTTTACATAGTGTGTTAAATTGTTTAAATTTGTTAGTACCTGTTTGTATATCTTTTCATTATAATTTATAATATTTATCTTTTAAATTTTGTCCAGGTTTTATAATGTACGTTCTCTTTTGACTTGTCAAAAACAAAAGAAATTTTGTATATTTGATTCAATAAATTCTATTCTATTCTATTAGTATAGTCGGTTCCCCAAACTCTGACACAACTGGCTAGTGATTTTAGTAGGTAATTTTTTTTGTTTTTGGCCAATTTTGCCAAAATTACAGTAATTATTAACTATTTAGTTATTATTTTTTTTTTGCCAATTTTACCAAATTGGCAAAATTATTTACTAAAATCACTAGCCAGTTGTGTCTGAGACTCAGTAGTACTGAGACTGAGTTTAGCAAATCGACTATAATATTCTGTGTATTCATTAGTTGGTACTGCATATTATAGTGTGTGGTCTACCATCCTATTTATAAAGGCATACATTAGCAAAAACGCAAAAAGAATTACTTTAGTTTTACAAATCCTATTGTTATTATCTCTATTTACTATTTTAGTTAGGAATAAGCGAAGTTTGTGGCTTATTCACAATTATTATTAAAATAATAAATGGATATGACCAATTATTAACTTATAAAATAAAATAATAATTCTTCTGATTTATGCCTTTTATTCACTTTGTTATATCTAGGTTACTTAAAAGATTTTTTATGAATAGTATTATTAGGGTATTAATAGTATTAATTTATTTTCTGAAATACAGGGCATGCCTTCGTTTACATATTTGCATACCTACTAACCTTTTAATAGGGCTTTTCATTCACAGTCATTTGTTTGGAGCTTCTGTCATAATTGAAACGTTATTCCTGCAGATTTTTTTATCTACATTTGTTTCTGCTACTCCAACTGCGGTAAAAACACGACACCATTTTATTCACTATGTTAATAATACTATTAAAGCTATTATAAAAGTATCCGAATTAAAAAAATATTCTTAAAAAGCACAAATAATACGCTACAACGATCCACCCACGGCAAAGCAAGGTGGCCAAGTTTAGACGCGTTTCTTTTCTTGTTTCTCAACGTAATTTGTCCTTCAAACTATCTCGGAAACGGCAACGTTGGAGTTGAGGACACGCACGCGCAAATTAGGGAGCCGCACTGTATCTTTAGCCGCTCCCATTGATATAAAAACACCCAGGATAGAACCTATGAGCAAAATTCTGGCGTCCAAAGTGTTGTGTTAGGTATTCCTACATTAGGCAACACCCCGCACGTTAGTTCCTGGCTGGCTTGGTTGGTAGAGGCCATGAGGTTAGGAGGATGACAGAGGGGTTTTTAGAGGTTAGGAAGCCCTAGATCACAGCGTGCTCATGCTAGGTTGTATCTACAAGAATTGTATAATAAATGCATCTATAAATCTCCAATATGCTTTTAAGTTTCATTAATACAACATGGTGGCAGCGGTAAATAAAGATTAAAACAAATTTCTGCAGGAAATAAGGTGAGCTACGTAAAATACTATAAATACCAAATAATAAAACGATGCCTAATCCTGGGGAATTGTCGGGAGCGTCGAGTGGAAGCTCATCAGGGTCCCATGTCTCAACTCCTGAAGCATTCAATTTTTCAAATCCAGCTTCTTGGTCTCAGTGGAGAAAGAGGTTTGAAAGGTATGCAAAAGTAAGTGGTTTGTCAACAAAGCCTGATTCAGAGAAGATAGATGCTCTCCTGTACATAATGGGCGAGAAGAGTGAAGAAATCCTCTTACAAATGCAGAAGGTCCCTACAGTATATGATGACATGATACAAGCGCTGGAAAGCCATTTCATACCACGAAGAAACATCATATTCGAAAGATTTCAATTTAACTCTAGGGTCCAATTACCAGGGGAAAACATTGATAGTTTTATAGCAGCAGTGCATGCTCTGGCAGCTAATTGTAACTTGGGTGCACTTAAAGAAGAGTTTATAAGAGATAGGATTGTCGTTGGTATGCTTGACAAGAAGACTAGTGAAAAAATGCAATTAGAGGCCAAACTTACATTATCAGATGCAATATTATATGCACGCCAAGCTGAATTGCAGTCCCAGCAAAACAGTGTACTACAACAACAACAGTCATCACTTAATGTTATAGCTAAACAAGAAAACACTCCAAAAAGCTTCAATACGAGTAAACGTCCCCAACATCCTGAGGTAAAGTGTAAATATTGTGGTTTGGAACAACATAAACGAGAAATCTGTCCTGCTCGAAGATCTACATGCAGAGGGTGTGGAAGATTTGGTCACTGGGATAGAGTATGTCTGTCCAAGGAGAAGGACTCAAGATCTCTCCACCATATTACCACCTCTTCAGAAGGTGGTGTTCAAATTCAGGATCCTCCTCTTTTCTTAGGTAATGTTACTTTGACTAAACATATGTTAGGAAATGTTTTTACAAATAACCATAATCAATGGCTAGTTAACTTACAAATAAGTCATAATAAGAAATTAGTTCCCTTTTTAGTTGATTCAGGAGCTGATATTGTCTGCATTCCATCAAATCATTTAGATTCAATCTTATTAAAGAGTTTAAAAAACTGTTCTGAAACAATATCAGGCCCTGATGGTACCAAACTAAAAGTTCTGGGTAAAATTACTGAAAGACTTACATATCCTTCTAAAGGCAAATCTTGTACTTTTGATATATTTGTAATTCAAGATCTAAAAATGCCTATTCGGGGGAGGCCGGGTATTTCATGTCTCGAGGTATTAAACTTTTCAATAAATTCTATTAATCAAACTTCTAGCACTAATGTACAGGTAGAAAAAGAATTTCCAGATATATTTAATGAAATAGGCAACTTCAAAGATGAAATTAACATTGAAGTTTGTGAAGAAGCTAAACCTTTTGTACAGACTACTCCTCGTGTAGTTCCTATACCTTTACTAGGTAAATTAGAGAAAGAATTAAAAAGGCTTCAAGATTTAAAGATCATAGAACCAGTAGAAGAACATACAGGTTGGGTAGCTCCAATTGTAGTTGTTCCAAAGGGGGAAACGGTGCGCATTTGTGGGGATTATACTCATTTAAATAAAAGCATTCTACGACCCTATTTCCCTATACCTAAAGTAGAAACCTCATTGGCACAACTTGGGGGATCTCGTATATTTTCAAAATTAGATGCTACTTCTTCATTTTACCAAGTCCGACTTTCAAAAAGCTCTCAAGCTTTAACTACTTTTATTACCCCATTTGGCAGATTCATGTTTACAAGGTTACCTTTCGGTATATCCTGTTCTCCTGAATTTTTCAGTCAGAAATTTTCTAAGTTATTCCTAGGTTTGAAAGGTATCATTACCCACATAGATGATATATTAGTACATGCACCCACAGTAGAAGAACATGATCGTATTCTTAGGGAAGTCTTGCAGAGACTCAGCAAAGAAGGTATTACACTCAACAAAAAGAAATGTCTAATAGGTGTAAATAAAATTGCATTTTTAGGCCATGTGATTTCAGGTGAGGGTATTATGATTGATCCATCTCGAGTAGAAGCTATTACAGAATTTCCTAACCCTACAAGTAAAAAAGAACTGCAACAGCTCTTAGGTATGATCAATTATGCTGGTCGTTTTATTTCAAATAAGTCCGATATTCTTGAGCCCCTCAACTATTTATTAAAAAATGATGTCGTATTTCGGTGGAGTAAAGATCAAACTGCAGCTTTTTCAAAAATAAAAAATGCATTGATCAACGCACCCTGTCTTTCTTACTTTGACCCAACTAAAAAGGTAATTGTCAGTGGAGATTCGTCTTCATTTGGTTTAGGGGCCGCTCTGATGCAAATTAATGAAAACAATGAAACGGAAATAGTAGCATATGCATCTCGAACACTTTCTCCTACTGAATGTCGCTATGCTCAAATTGAGCGAGAGTGTTTGAGTTTAACATGGGCTTGTGAAAAATTTCAGGAATACATAACAGGAATTTCTGTAATTTTAGAAACCGATCATAAACCACTTCTACAAATATTACAGACAAAAAATCTTGATGATTTGACTCCTCGTCTACAAAGATTTCGTCTCAGACTTATGAGATATAATTATACTGTACTTTTTACTCGAGGGACAGACTTAAAAGTAGCTGACGCTTTAAGTCGTAATCCATTGCAGGTGTCACACAATAGTGAAGAACTTACTTCAGAAGTAGATGCACATGTTCGTCTAATTATACAAAATTTGCCTATAAAAAATCATTTTCTTAATAAAATTCTTAATGAACAAGAGTTAGATCCTATTTGTAGGAATCTTAAACAATATTGTATTTCAGGCTGGCCTGACAAAAAACATATATTGCCAGAAATGTGCCCTTATTTTCAATACAGGTATGAGATTAGTCTTAATGAGAACTTTCTTACAAAAAATTCCAGGTTAATTGTTCCTCCTGCCTTACAATTACAAACCCTGGAATACCTTCATCAAGGCCATCAAGGCATTGTAAAATGCAGGGAAAGGGCAAAAATGTCTGTCTGGTGGATAGGACTTTCTTCTCAGATTGAAAATCTTGTTAGGTCTTGTCCGAATTGTGTTGAGGAACGCACAAATATTAAAGAAACATTTGTCAAGGATACCATTCCATCTAGACCATGGCAAAAGGTAGCTGTTGATTTGTTTAAAGAAAAAAATTGGTTTCTAATTCTAACAGATTACTATTCTAGGTTTTTTGAAATCATACCTTTGACTAGTCTAACTGAAAGTGTTATTGTTGAAAAGTTGAAAGAACAATTTGCGAGATATGGAATACCTGACGTTGTCAGATCGGATCAGGGTCCTCAATTCAGCTCAGGTTTTTCCAAATTTGCTGCTGAATACAATTTTATTCACACTACTAGCAGTCCTTACTATGCACAGTCTAACGGCTGTGTAGAAGCAGCAGTAAAGGTCGCAAAATCTTTGCTGAAGAAAAATGAGGATATATATTTGGGTCTATTGGCCTATAGATCAACTCCTTTAGAATGTGGCTTCAGTCCTTCAGAATTGCTAATGTCGCGTAAATTAAAAACATTGTTGCCTATGCTTCCTAGTAAACTTGAGGAAGTGGTTAATGCTAGAAAATCTTTCATTAACACTGAAGAAAAACGTAAAACTCTTCAGGAAAACAATTATAACAGAAGACACAATTCTAAGGAGATGTCTGATTTAAAAATCAGTGATACGGTGTGGATTACTGACCTTCGGAAATATGGAGTGGTATCAGAGGTATGTTCAGAACCTCGTGCTTATATTGTTAAAACTAATGATGGTACTGTTTATCGTAGAAATAGGTGGTTTTTAATAGCTGCTCCATATTATGTTCCGAACGCCAATAATGTTACTCCCCTGCCTATTGTAAGGGCTAATTATTCAGAGAATCCTAAAGATTCATCTTCTGGGGAGAAAATTGTAGAAAGTGATAGTGTACAGTGTAGTGACAAACCAATATCTATCAGTGAGAGTGCAGAAGCTTTACCAAGCAGTGTAGCTCCAAGTGCATCCGAAAACATTACTCCAAAGAGAAATAAAAAACGTCCCAACTGGTTTTCAGACTATATCACATAATGTGTTTTATTGTATCATTTAGTATTAAGAATGTTGTTACTTTTATAATCTTAAAAAGGAGGATGTTGTGTTAGGTATTCCTACATTAGGCAACACCCCGCACGTTAGTTCCTGGCTGGCTTGGTTGGTAGAGGCCATGAGGTTAGGAGGATGACAGCAGAGGGGTTTTTAGAGGTTAGGAAGCCCTAGATCACAGCGTGCTCATGCTAGGTTGTATCTACAAGAATTGTATAATAAATGCATCTATAAATCTCCAATATGCTTTTAAGTTTCATTAATACAACACAAAGTAGCTGATAAAAAGTAGCTAATAACTTGACATAACAATGACCGACTCTTGGTTTCCGGAATAATTTCTTGATTTACCAACAGGAATGCATTAAATTATTGACTTATACATATTGTTACCTGTTTTACAATGTATTTTACATTAAAATATGTCACCAAATAAAATATTTATTATTTATTAACCACAAAAACACCTGTCAACGCCAACTTCACGTCAGAAATTGTAAACAGTATGTGACGTCAGTTCCGTCGCAGGATGTAAACTTATACACAGTTAGACCGCTTGGCCGCTCCTGTTAAAGTTGATGGAATACAATGTTGCCTAATTTACTGTTCCGTCACGTTCCGTTCCGTCACAAATCGTCTGTCATTCAAGTGATTCTGTCAACAAACAAACTTTTTTTGTTTTCAGAATTGTTAAAAGTTCTATTTTTTAGTCATGAAGTTAGTAAGTAGTATCGTGGAATATTTGCAGTTCTTGGGTGGTACTGAAAATTCAAGAAGTGTTGTAGGAGGAAAACAAGTTTTATACTCTGGTCATCTTATTTTGGCTGGAAAAATAGAGGAAAGTTCTGAGCATACCATCAAAATATATGGTTTATTCCTTCAGTAAAGTCCAATCCCCACGAAATTAAAGGAACCCTGGGAATCCTAAAATAGTGGAAAATGTAAGTATAATAAGGTCTGGATCCCGCGTATGAAAAAAAAGTTGATTAATAGCAAGCTGAAAATTTGTTAATAGCTTAAGGGTGTCTAGTCGGACAAACTTTGATATATGGGAACACTGGAACAGGGGAAGTTTTAATTGTGGAACAGGTTAAAAATTTGGAACGGTCAGACTACGAAAACGGCACATGTATTTTGTCCGGCAGAACAGACTTAAACTCTCCGAACAGAGATTAAACTCTCATGCAAAAATCAGACTGCTATTTATCACCAAATGGGCGTTTTAATGAGTGGAACATTGTAGAATATGTCAAATGACAAGAATTGTGACAGGTGATAAATAGCAGTTTGATTTTTGCATGAGAGTTTAATCTCTGTTCCACAATTAAAACTGCCCTGTTCCAGTGTTCCCGTATATCAAAGTTTATCCGACTAGACACCCTTAAGCTCTTAACAAATTTTCAGCTTGCTATTAATCAACTTTTTTTTCATACGCGGGATCCAGACCTATAAGGTATGTAAAATTCCAAAAATAAATGCAATCATGCAAGGAATAATTTTTGATTTTACATTGATATTGTTTTAGGGAAGTTGTAAGAACGAGTGATAGAATGATGTCAGTGAAATTTGTAATTGATAAAGAGGTAAAATCCACAAGGAAAAGAAAAAGGTTTTCCTGTAGTTGGCTGTATACCATCAATCACAAAATTGGAAAGAAATCCTTTGTAAAAGGTATAAAAATTTTTTTATTAAAAATCCCTTAAAAGGGCTACATCACAACAAAACGTTTTCGATTTTTTTTAAAAAATCATCATCAGTGTTCGATAAACTGGATGCTAGCTGAGCCACAAAAGAAAAATATTTGGGTAAAAACCCTTTACATAAAATATAGATACCTTAAAAGTGCATACTTCAGTAAAAAGGCCTGTGATGGTCACATGGCAAACAGGATAATGCCCTAAGGTAAGGTATACAGGTTTCCCAACACGTGGGATCCAAATTGAGTTGATCACATTTCAATGACTTAATGGCAACTTATCACATTTTGAGTTGATCACATTTCAATGTGAGTCATTGAAATGTGATCAACTCAATTTGGATCCCACGTGTTGGGAAACCTGTATACCTTACCTTAGGGCATTATCCTGTTTGCCATGTGACCATCACAGGCCTTTTTACTGAAGTATGCACTTTTAAGGCATCTATATTTTATGTAAAGGGTTTTTACCCAAATATTTTTCTTTTGTGGCTCAGCTAGCATCCAGTTTATCGAACACTGATGATGATTTTTTAAAAAAAATCGAAAACGTTTTGTTGTGATGTAGCCCTTTTAAGGGATTTTTAATAAAAAAAAATTTTTATACCTTTTACAAAGGATTTCTTTCCAATTTTGATAAAGAGGTACTGAATGTTGTGTGTGTATTCTCCTCAAACAGGTCTGGGTGAGAATGAAAGAAGAGCTTTCTATGACCAATTAGGAGACGTTCTGAGTGATATTGAGTTAGAGGAGAAAGTTATAATAGGAGGTGATTTCATAATCGCTGTGTCTAGGTACAGGCTAACTTATACGCAAATAAAAAAGTTAGGTACACGCGAATTAAACTTCATCAAGCCAATGACGTCATTATTTAGCGTGCACAGTGTCTGTATACTTTGGTACACGCTATTTTGATATGTTTAGTGTTTGATAGAAAAATATTTGTTATTAAGTGAAGGGAAGGGAATGTGAGGAGCTTATTCTCTTCGGGAAAATTAGATAACGCCGTGTTGGAAATGGATCGTTTGGGTATAGACATATTAGGCATAAGCGATACACAATGGCCAGGAAATGGCAAATGCCCCACAACTAATCATGGTATGTTTTATTATGCCGGAAGTGACACCACAACCCATCGATACGGAGTTGGAGTCATCATCTCAAAAAAATGGAAAGATGCTGTAGCAAATTTTACTCCATTCTCAGAGCGCGTGATGTTAATACAACTGAAAGATAAGAAGAACATAATAAACATCATACAAGTGTACGCTCCTACAGCAGACAAAGACGAAGAGGAAATAGAACAATTCTATAATAACTTAGAAGAGGTGATGAGAACAACAAAGAGACAACACATTAACATAGTAATGGGCGATCTGAACGCCAAGGTAGGTCAGGGTAAAGTTGGAGAAAATGTCGGTGAATACGGCTTAGGTAATAGAAATGAAAGGGGTGATCGTTTAGTTCAGTTTTGTCAAAGCGAAGATTTAATAATAACTAATACATTAAACAAACTGGAACATGAAGTAAAAACCACTTCTATGTAAAAGGTATATTTACTAAAAATTTTTAGAATCCCAATGGATTCAATAAAATGAGTTCATCAGAACGTTTTCAAACCTATCGGTCCATCATCAGTGATTTGAATACTTGCAAAATAGCCCCAGAACCAAACAATGGTTGTGATTATAAATAAATCTACATTATGTTGAAATAAATTTAAAATGGCTAAACGCCGATGTTAAAGGATTAAACCTCTGGGAACATGGTGAAACTCTACCCGAGGACCTAATCAACCATCTTCGGTCAACGATGACTACTCCGATGACTGGAGTAGTCATCGTTGACCGAAGATGGTTGATTAGGTCCTCGGGTAGAGTTTCACCATGTTCCCAGAGGTTTAATCCTTTAACATCGGCGTTTAGCCATTTTAAATTTATTTCAACATAATGTAGATTTATTTATAATCACAACCATTGTTTGGTTCTGGGGCTATTTTGCAAGTATTCAAATCACTGATGATGGACCGATAGGTTTGAAAACGTTCTGATGAACTCATTTTATTGAATCCATTGGGATTCTAAAAATTTTTAGTAAATATACCTTTTACATAGAAGTGGTTTTTACTTCATGTTCCAGTTTGTTTAACTATAAGGTATACAGCCAATCCAGGGAACTACCCCTTTTAACTAATACATTCTTTAAATTACCCCCAAGGCGACTGTATACGTGGACGTCACCTCAACACACACAAGAAAAAGTAATCAGAAACCAAATAGATTACATAATGGTGACAAAAAGATACCGTAATGCCGTGAAATCTACTAAAACTTACCCTGGAACTGATATCGGTTCGGATCATAATCCAGTAGTATCTGTGTTAGAAGCTAGACCAAAGAAAATGAGAAAAACCATCATCCCAACGTTAGGCTTAAGTCAGCTTAAAAGTGAACACCGACGACAAACAGTGCGCGAAGAAATCAACACCGACCTCAGTGTAGCAGAAAACCAAATCCGCAGAACAGACAACATAGATGAAAAACTGAAGTATATAGACACTATAATAAGAACTACGGGAAAGAAACACCTAACCAAATCTCCAAAGAAACATAAGGTGTGGATGACACCAGACATACTAGAACTAATGGATGAAAGACGCAAATTGAAGAATAATTCAGAAAAATACAGAGAGGTTGATAAGAACATAAAGCAAATAATAAAGAAGGCCAAAGAATCATGGATTAAAGAACAATGTGTAGAAATGGAAGACTATGAAAGAAAGTATGACACATTCAATATACATAAAAAAGTAAAAGAACTTACAGGAACCCAAAGAAGACATCAAATAAGTTTGCTTAAGGACAAAGACGGAAATATTATTGTAGACTTAACAGAAAAAATTAATAGATGGAGTGAATACATAAGAGAATTGTTTGAGGACAACAGAAATAACATTGACAAGGTAAATGGTGAAACGGGACCTGAAATCCTAAAATGTGAAGTAGAAATGGCACTTAGAAATTCCAAAACTGGAAAGGCAAATGGACCCGATGAGGTTCCTACTGAATTACTAAAGCTCTTGAATGATGAATCAATAGGTATAATATTGCACTTATTTAACACAGTATACAATACTGGTATTATACCTCAAGAGTGGCTGCTGTCTACATTCGTTACACTGCCAAAGAAATCCAATGCAAAAGAATGTTCAGAACATCGAACAATATCTTTAATGAGCCATCTACTAAAGATATTTCTAAAAATCATCCACATCAGAGTTTATCAAAAGTTGGAGTCAGATATTAGTAATACACAGATGGGGTTCAGAAAAGGACTAGGTACTCGAGAAGCTCTCTTCGGTTTGAATGTTCTTACACAAAGATGCCTAGACGTTAGTCAAGAAGTACATGCATGTTTTATCGATTTTGAAAAAGCGTTTGACAGAGTACGCCACGATAGGCTAAGAGACATTCTTGAAAGAAAAGACATAGATAATAAAGATCTGCGAATAATTCTCAACTTATATTGGAATCAGAAAGCTAACATCAAAATAGAAAACGAGATATCAAAAGCAATAGAAATACGTAGAGGAGTAAGACAGGGAGGCATTTTGTCACCACTGCTATTTAATGTATATAGTGAAAGCATCTGTCAGGAAGCCCTTTTGCAAGCAAATGAAGGAATCGTAATCAATGGAGAGGTTGTAAATAATATTCGATACGCAGACGACACTGTACTAGTTGCAAGAACAGTAGAAGAATTACAACGATTACTTACAAACATAAATATTGCTTGCAACAATTATGGCATAAACATTAATATCAAAAAAACCAAGTATATGGTCTTCAGTAAAATCATGACACAACCAGCACATATTAGTATAAACGGCATTCAAATTGAAAAAGTATCAAGTTATAAATACTTGGGAACTTTAATAAACGAAACTGGAGACCAAAACAATGAAATAAAAAGACGTATCGAAATTGCCAGGGCCACCTTCATAAAGATGAGAAAATTCTTCTGCAACAGAGACATAAGCATCCCTCTACGATTAAGAATGCTAAGTGGCTACGTATTTAACACGGTATTATACGGTGTAGAGGCCTGGACTCTCAAACAGAACAACATAAAAAATATTGAAAGTTTCGAGATGTGGTGCTACCGTTGAATGCTGAAGATAAGTTGGGTTGAAAGAATCACAAATCTTGAAGTAATACGAAGGATAGGAAGAGACCCAGAAATTTTATTAACGATAAAACGAAGAAAACTCGAGTATTTGGGTCACCTGATGAGAGGTCATAAATACGCATTACTTCAAAATATAATGCAAGGAAAAATAGAAGGAAAACGGAATCCAGGCCGTAGAAGAATGTCGTGGATGCGGAATTTGAGAGAATGGTTTGGCTGCACCACTAATGAACTTTTTAGGTCAGCTGTAAACAAAGTCAGGGTAGCCTTGATGATTTCCAATCTCCGATAGGAGTGGCACAAGAAGAAGAAGAAGAAGGGAAGCAGAACTATTCAGATGTTTCAAACTTAATTGTAATAAATCAATGTATATATAAAAGTATGTATATATTCAATGTTAGCAAAATAAATATGTATTTAGTTGATATCACATTATGTACAAAAAATTGTTAAAATAATTTTTATACGTAAGTTAATTATTATAATCAACTATTCTAAATGGGAAATAAGCCACAATTTAACTAAAAAAATGATTTTATTAACGTTTCGACGTCCAAATCGGATGTCGTTGTCAAAATACAAAAATTAGTCAGATTAAATAACTTATTAGAAGAAATTTTTTACTAAGCCACATCATTTTTGTTTAATTTATTAATATTTTGTATTTTGAAAACGACATCCGATTTGGCCGTCAAAATGTTAATAAAATCATTTTGTTAGTTGAATTGTGGCTTATTTCCCATTTAGAATGGTTGATTACAAAAATGCCACAAGGAAATAGCTTCAGAACAAGTTAATTATTAATGTGAAAGTTTTAGGTCTTCCTTTTATTTTAATTTTGGACGGTACTACTATTTTACTTACAACTAAAAAAATATATATTAATTTATAGTCTCTTATCTTTTTCATACTGTTTTAAAATGTTGTTAAACTCATTAAAATATCTAAATAATTGTCCACACTCCATAGTTAATTTAAAAACAAACACTAAACAAATAAAAAATAAGAAATCTCTTTACTAATCAATATTAAAGTGTAAACACAACTCGATTCAACAAATTCTAACACCCTGACTCTCTGGTACTCGCGGTATCTTACCACATCATACACGCGGCTCAAGTTGCGTGTATGCAAAAAACCAGTAACAGTGCACGCTAAATAGTGACGTCACTGACTTGATGACGTTTCGCGTGTACCTAACTTTTTTATTTGCGTACACGTTAGCGTGTACCTAGACACAGCGTTTCATAATGCACATGTGGGCCAAGCCAAGGCAGGATACGAAGCAATTACATGGGGATTAGGCTTTGGAACTAGAGATGAAGCTGGAGATGACATGCTTGAATTAGCAACAGCATTGGATATGGCGATTGTTAACACATTCTTTAAAAAGAGAGAAACCCAACTTATTACCTACAAAAGTGGACAACATCAATCCCAAATAGACTACTTCATGATAAGGAAAGAAGACATACGTGAATGCAAGGTAATAGTTAGTGAGACAGTAAGCCAACAACATAAGCTGCTTGTTCTGGACATCGAAGTCCAGAAGTAAAAAGCGAAACTAAACAAAAATATCGGAAAGGACCACAAAAAATCAAGTGGTGGATGCTAAAAGATGAGAAAGAAGGTATATTCAGGAAAAGAATAGTAGAAAAAATATGTTGGAACTATTGGAACATGAAAGGAAGTCCTAATACAATTTGGAGAAAAATGGTCAGTAGTATTAGAGAGACTGCTATTGAAATACTTGGGAAAACGTCAGGAAAAAAGTTTGAGGATAAAGAGATTTGGTGGTGGTCAAACGAAGTACAAGGAAAAATAAAAGAGAAGAGAAAATTATATAAAAAGTGGCAAGAAACCAGATCCGACACAGATCTTCAAAACTGTGGCGAAAAAGGAAGCGAAAGTAGCAGTAGCAAAAGCCAAATAATAAAAGATATATAAAATAGCCAAACAGAGCAAAGAAAGCAAAAGATTTTAATCAGATTAGATATATCCGAGATGAAAATAATAAAATACTAGTTCACGAAAGGGATGTCAAAAGAGATGGAGAAAGTACTTTGACAGCTTATTAAATGAAGAATTTGGCAGACAGCATGTAGAGTCAACGGAGACAGTAGCAGCAATGGTCACCAAAATAACGGGGAAGTGGCTCAGCGCTTCAAAAAATAAAGAAAGGAAAAGCGGTAGGACCAGATGATATTCCTGGGGAAGTATGCGGAGAGCATTGGGAGAGACAGGAACAAGGTGGCTAGCAGGCCTATTTAATAGAATTATGGAAGTTGGGCAAATGCCAGACGGATGGAGAAGCAGTATACTGGTACCTGTTTACAAAAACAATGTACAAACTACAGGGCTATAAAACTGCTTAGCCACACCATGAAAATATGGGAAAGAGTAATTGATAGACGGATACGTGAAGAGACCGAAATATCCGAGAATCAATTTGGCTTTATGCAGGGCAGATCAACAACAGATGCAATTTTCATTATAAGGCAGTTGATGGAAAAATACAGGAGTAAAGACACAAACGCTCATATGGTATTCATTGATCTTGAGAAAGCATATGATAGAGTTCCTCGAGAGATTCTGTGGTGGGCACTCAATAAGAAAGGAGTCCCTGGTGAATATATAAAGATTGTGAGGGACATGTATGATTGAGTAACGACTAGTGTTAGGACAGGTGTGGGAGAGACTGATAAATTTCATGTGAAAGTAGGATTGCACCAAGGCTCTGCGCTTAGTCCGTATTTATTCTCATTAGTTTGGGACCAGATAACAGCGAAACTACAGGGTAACATTCCATGGTGCTTAATGTATGCTGATGATGTCCGTGTTAGTAGGAAATAGTGAAAGAGACTTAGAACAAAAACTGAAACAGTGGAGGCAAGCTCTGGAGGAAAAAGGTTTAAAACTTAGTAGGACAAAAACAGAGTCTCTGGAATGTTCATTTAAAGATGGAGTTACTACAAATAAAATGGTATCTTTATAGGGTGAACTGATTGTAAAAAGCAATAGTTTTAAGTACCTGGGATCGGTATTACAGAGTAATGGAGAAATAGATGGAGATGTATGCAGTAGAATTAGGGCTGGATGGATGAAGTGGAAAGAAGCGAGTGGTGTGTTGTGTGACAGAAAAATTCCAATGAAGCTGAAGGGAAAATTCTATAAAACAGCCATAACACCGGCTATGATGTACAGAACTGAATGTTGGGCAATGAAAAAGAAAGAGGAACAACGAATGAATGTGGCGGAAATGAGAATGCTTAGATGGATGAGTGGAGTGACAAAGAAGGATAAAATTAGAAATGAGTATATTGGAGGAAGTCTAGGTGTGGCACCTATTGATGCCAAAATGAGAGAGCATAGGTTAAGATGGTTTGGTCATGTTCAACGTCGAGACGTTAATCACCCAATACGAAGAATAGCTGAAGTGCAGATTCCTGGAAGGAATAAGAGAGGAAGACCAAAGAAGACCTGGGGGGAGACGATAAGGCAGGACATGTTGGTAAAGGGGATTAAACTTGATATGATCCAAGATAGATGAATTGTGTGGAGAAATGCAATAAGGGAAGCCGACCCCTCCGCATAGCGATAAGGCAAACAGAATGATGATTGTTTTAGGGAAGATGTGAAATTAACGGAACATCAGTAATAAGTACATAAGTTGAAAAAAATATTAACAGATCGCTGAATGGAGACCATTTTTAATTGATCTAAGCATTTATAGAGACAAAGAGTACCTCTAGTTAAAATAATACCTGCCTGAAGTAACTTAGTATACAAATCAATAGTAATTGATTAGTGAGAAAGTACCCTAATAGCACAAGGACGTCCAATGGACGTCCATAGGACGTCCTTCACGGACTAAAAGGACGTCCCTTGGACGTCCGTTTTCTTCCGAGGAGCGTCCTTTATACGTCCTATTTTGGTCCAAATGTCGCGCTACCGAACGTCCATTGGACGTCCATCGAAGGTCCGAGGGTACGTAAATTGGACCTTAATCGGACGTAAATTGGACCTTAATCGGACGTAAATTGGACCTTAATCGGACGTCCTAGGGGAAGTAAATTGGACCTTAACAGGACGTCCTAGTTTGGTCCAAAGCCACATTGCCAAACGTCCAATGGACGTCCACCTAACGTCCGAGGGGACCTAAATTGGACCTTAATCGGACGTAAATTGGACCTTAATCGGACGTCCTAGGGCACGTAAATTGGACCTTAACAGGACGTCCTAGTTTGGTCCAAATGCCACGTTGCCAAACGTCCAATGGACGTCCATCTAACGTCCAATGGACGTCCACCTAAAGTCTGAGGAGACGTTCGGTGGACGTCAATTGGACCTTCATAAGACGTCCCAGTTTGGTCCAATGTCGCGCTGCCGAACGTCCATCTAACGTCCTGAGAGGACGTTCGGTGGACGTCTAACGACGATATTTAGACCTGTGGAGAATGTATTGTGGGAAATAAAAAATACATTTTTTAAGGAACTTATATTACATCTTATATTAAATTACAATTATTGGATATTACATTATTTACATTAAATTACAATTACACTTCTCCAAGAAATTAACGCACCACCTTAAAAATGGTGAATTTTTGATGTCTCGAATTTCCTAAACCTGTTGTCCCATCTCAGTGATTTTTTTTATAATATTATAGCCTAGGCTACAGGTTACCTCCTTAAGCTTGTCATGAACGGGGAGCTATACTGTAATATATTATGTATATTATATCATATCACTCTCTATAGTAATGAGTGAGCCTGGAGACACGGAACTAATGGTTCCGTGTGTGCAGGCTCACTCATTACTATAGAGAGCGATGTGATATAATATATTACAGTATATAGCTCCCCGTGCATGACAAGCTTAAGGAGGTAACCTATAGCCTAGGCTATAATATTATAAAAAAAATCACTTAGATGGGACAACTGGTTTAGGAAATTCGAGACATCAAAAATGCTCAATTTTTAAGGTGGTGATAATGGACAATTTCTTAAAAAGAAGATATTCTATCTATGTATACTTATTATATAGTGTAATATTATATTATAATATTATAATAATCATTCAACTTTTGTCTAATTTTTTTTCATCCGCCTTCGCTTTCTCTCTTTAGATATTTCATTATTATAAATAGATTATAAAATACTGAGGTAAATACTTTTTGCTTACTAGGTACAATAAACCAACCCAATCTGTTTGACAAAAGAATCGTTATGGGTAGAGGTAAGTAATAAGACGAACAAAGGGCGACCGAGGTAGCGGAACTTTCCTTTAACAATTGTAATTTAAATCCAAGAAGGTTGATTTTACTTACATTGCAGTAAAAATTCAAGGAAGTCTATATACTTTATAGAAAATCAAAAAGATTGACTAGAATGCAAATATGTACTTATACAGAGTGTTTGGTAAAGAATAGGCCATAGATTAACCTTAGATTTCGGAGGGTAAAATAGGTCGATTTAAGTTAACTTACGTTAGTACTAAAGTTGATAATAACCGAAATATAAGGTGTCATATTTAAACTTTTATTTTATTTATTCTTGAATATTTCCTAACAAGCATGGGATAATATCACGAAATTTGGTAAGCGGGGGTTTTTTGGGACAAGAAATCTAAATTCAACACCAAAAATGATGTACTGCCCAGGAAATAATCAAGAATAAAATAAAAGTTTAAATTTGACACCCTGTATTTCGGTTTATTATCATCTTTCGTACTATAAAGTAAGTTAGCTTAAATCGACCTATTTGAAGCTCAGGAATCCAAGGTTAAGCTATGGCCCATTCTTTACCAAACACCCATAAGATTGAAAAATGTATGAAAAATATACCAGAAAGCATAAGAAATATATCAAAGAGCATGAAAAATATGTAAATGTAATAAAAACGTAAATAATACCAATGTTTGGATACCAGTTGTCCTGGCTGGTGGTTTTGTCCATCATTCTCGGCGAGTTTGTCCTCTAGGCCATCAGGAATCGATAGGCTATGTCCAGACGGTGGTAGCAGCAGAGTCTGAATGCTTTCTCTTTGGCGTTCACTTACCAAGAAGTGACTGGCTGCAACGTTGGAGCTCCAGTAGCTGTCTGAGGTTGATGGCTCCGATAACTCCTCATCTGATCGAGGAATCAGGAACATAGACTGTTTCTGCACTTCAGAAAAACTCCAGGAGCAGGAATCCTCAGGGTGGTAGATTAAAATGTTGTGCGCCTATGTCAAAGGGGCACATAACAATCCATTGGATGGACTTATGCATTGATGCTCTAAATGGCCCGATGAGGCGGTCGGACTCTGTGTTATGTTGTGAAACAGCGTTTTCATAGTCTTACGTAATATATAGTATAGGAATAAGTATATTATACTTTAATTCGTATATAATATAATTTCTTACATTGTGAAAATCAGTGGTTAATGAATAAAACTCTACACGGGAGCCCTAACGACGACAACGACTGAGGGATCAACTCTCCAACTTCGAACTGATATCGGTCGGTGGGTGAATCGAAAATCTATCGCCTATCGTTATAGTTTTGTGAACAGAGGAACCAAGTAGTGGGGGTGATTTTCAGACGTCCACAAAAAGTCCGTATTTCGTCCAGTACGGACGTCCAAAGGACGTTCGTATTTATTCCACCCGAAGGACGTCCACCATCGGACGTCCGAAGGATGTACATATTTAGTCCACCGTATTCATATATATTCCACCCGAAGTACGTCCTACGTCGGACGTCCAAAGGACATCCATTTATAGTCCATAGACATTAGGACTAAGACTGGACCTAATTTGGGCACGTATATTCAACTTCAAAAAGATGCTCTTAAGATTCATTTGTAGTACGGATACATTGATAAAAATTATATTTTTGCTTACTAGAATTAATTAGCAAACTTATGTCATCTTGGTAACTAGAATAATAAAACATTGTAACAAATAATTTACAAATAAGATTTTCACACTTTACAAAAAAAAAACAAAAACATGTTTTGAATACTAAACTGTGCAATTTTGAATTAAATATAATTATCTTTTCGATGTAAACTATTTTATTAATATAATTAAGTTAATATTTTATTGAATTATTTTGCTATTTTATCCCGTAATTCGTATAATATGTCCAATATGGACGATCAGCAAACGTCCGTATTTCGTCCAGTACGGACGTCCAAAGGACGTTCTTATTTATTCCACCCGAAGGATGTCCAACATCGGACGTCCGAAGGACGTACATATTTAGTTCACCGAAGGACGTCCAACGTCGGACGTCCGAAGGACGTACATATTTAGTTCACCGAAGGACGTCCAACGTCGGACGTCCGAAGGACGTACATATTTAGTCCACCGTGATTATTTAAGGAAATTATTATTGGAAACTCCAAATGTTGGAGAAAAAGGTAGGTGAAACAATTTTTATTTACTGTTCATTTTTCCCTGATATTTATCATATAATGATGAATTTTGCAAGCAATAACATTATTTCTTTTATTGTTTTAGATATTCATATCGAAGCTGAAAATAATTGGAGATTTAGATCCATATACATATCTGCTAGAGTCTCAAGGCCCCGTCTCACCAGGTACGGATAGATGTTACAACCCATTCCGCTGTGTTGCCAAATTTTTAAGCAGTATCGAAACGCGGCAGATTTAAAAACATGTCAAAATATGTTAGGTCTGGATCCCGCGTATGAAAAAAAAGTTGATTAATAGCAAGCTGAAAATTTGTTAATAGCTTAAGGGTGTCTAGTCGAACAAACTTTGATATATGGGAACACTGGAACAGGGGCAGTTTTAATTGTGGAACAGGTTAAAAATTTGGAACGGTCACACCACGAAAACGGCACATTTATTTTGTCCGACAGAACAGACTTAAACTCTCCAAACAGAGATTAAACTCTCATGCAAAAATCAGACTGCTATTTATCACCAAACGGGCGTTTTAATGAGTGGAACATGTAGAATATGTCAAATGACAGGAATTATGACAGGTGATAAATAGCAGTCTGATTTTTGCATGAGAGTTTAATCTCTGTTCGGAGAGTTTAAGTCTGTTCTGTCGGACAAAATATATGTGCCGTTTTCGTGGTGTGACCGTTCCAAATTTTTAACCTGTTCCACAATTAAAACTGCCCCTGTTCCAGTGTTCCCATATATCAAAGTTTATCCAACTAGACACCCTTAAGCTATTAACAAATTTTCAGCTTGCTATTAATCAACTTTTTTTTCATACGCGGGATCCAGACCTATGTTGTTTTACTTTAACAGGTTCTAAAAGTGAATCAAATCTATTTTTTCTAATTTGATAGTTGCTTGTATAATATAATATATTCCAGTTAGTTATCCAGTAGATAAGCTTTAAAAGTAAGTTTGGATTCCGAACACACCTGATTTTTCTTCTTCTTCTTCTTCCTTTATTGGGTTATATCCCTCGGGATAATTCGCCCAGCTTACACCAGGGAAATACTCTTGTCTTGCTCTGGGCAGTCGAATATTTCCAAATATATATGTTAAAGCCTCAATTTTTTTTTAAATATATATTAGCAGGAACATCTTCGTATAGGGCCAGACAGTCCCTACAGGAAAGGCAATATTATACCATAAGGGTTAAGGCTTTTATCATTTGGAGGTCCAATATCTTTTTATATCTTTATCTTCTTAATTTTTTTAATTCAAATTTGGGAATTGATTAATTTATAAATTAAGTTTGGCTAAGTTAAGGAATTTAAGGATCAGGTTAATCCTACGTGG
This sequence comes from Diabrotica virgifera virgifera, assembly GCF_917563875.1. Lineage (NCBI taxonomy): Eukaryota > Metazoa > Arthropoda > Insecta > Coleoptera > Chrysomelidae > Diabrotica > Diabrotica virgifera. The sequence goes on along the minus strand of NC_065446.1, from coordinate 139,003,757 downwards.
ATTAAGGTTGGACATAAGTAGGCAAATTTCAATGGGAGTAGGGATATTTGTCTTGGCTAATTCTTTATATAGGTCAAAATTGGGTGACATATTTATAGGGCACTCAAAAATCAGATGATTTAAGGACCCAACTCGGCCACAGTCACAATATGGGTCATCTTTTACTCCTATCCTGAATAGGTGAACTGGAGTAGCACAATGACCTGTCCTCATTCTAATAATGGTGGTTATATGTCTTCTGTCTTGGTATGCAAAATTGTGGTACCAGGGGAGTTTATCTATCTGACCTACAATTTTAGAGTAAAATGAATTATTTCGATTTTTCCCCTGCCATTCTTGCTTCCACCGATTCCAGATGGAATGCTTGATGTCTGGTAGAAAGTTGGAATAGTGAAGAGTGATACCAGCAGCTACATTTAAGGTTCTACCTATATTAGCTAGTTTATCAGCCACCATGTTCCCTTTAATATTCGAGTGTCCTGGAATCCATGCCAGACTAATATTAACGTTATTTTCTTTCGCTTCAATGATGCCTCTCTTGGTCATGAACGATGAATGTTCTGTTTCCATAGAATAGGTTGATCTGCCTATTTTCTGTAAGGCACTTTTAGAGTCCGAGCAGATGATTGCTTGTTTAATCCCATTTTTCAAAATAATTTGGAGGGCATGATTAATTGCGACAATCTCAGCCGTACATATTTGGGTATACTTAGGTAGTTTACTGGTATAAGAATAGTTGATCTCTCGGCTAAAGACACCAAAGCCTGCTGATCCTTCATCACCAACCGAGCCGTCCGTGAAGAATTTGGTGTGACTAGGTTTATTTAGAATTATTTTTTGGAGTTGAACTGAGGCAAGTTCATCTGAACGATTAGATTGGATATTTATGATTGGAATTGTTGATAATTGATGGTCTAGTTCAAAGTTATGGCATGGGTATAAGTCACTTAAATATAAGTTGGGATAAGTACTTTTAAATTTGTTTTTTAAAAGCACTAGAAATGGAATACTTCTGTTTTTCCAATGATTTTGGTTCCTTTGAATTGCCAAGTCTAACAGGTCAAGAGCGCAAATAATTGGGTTACCAATTAACATTAAATTTTTTAATATAAATTTAGAGCTAAGCCATTCCCATCTAGATTTAAGCGAGATCTGACCACTTTCACTTAAGAGAGCATGAATTGGGGTAGATTTCATGCATCCAGTTATAATTCGGATACTTTTGTATTTTAGTTTCTCCAATCTTTTAATTAAGGAAGTTGGACAATCGAAAATTACCTGGCAGCCAAAGTCCAGATGGCTCTGAATCAGACCATTGTGTACAATTTGTAAGGTTTTTGGATCACTTCCCCAATAAGTCCCACAAAGAGCTCTCATCACATTCAGGCCACGATTTACTTTTAGTTCTATTGAGTTTACATATGAATTCCACTTTAAGTTTTTTTGAATATTTACCCCCAGGTATTTGACTGAATCCACCCAACCAATATTCTGGTTACAAAATATTACGTTAGGGGGAGAGATTTTCGTGTTTCCTTTTGTAAATAATATTGCAGAAGATTTGTTCTTAGACAGATTTAAATTGTGGTCTAGCAACCATGATTCCATCTGAATCAATAATTTATTTACATTAATTACCAATTCATTAATATCACTCCCTCTAATCAGAAGAACCAAATCGTCTGCATACTGAATTAGTTTGCATGAAGAGGGGATTAAATTATACAGGGAAAGACAATATAGGTTGAAGAGGATAGGGCTTAATGGGGAACCTTGGGGTAGTCCCAGACTTGATTTTCTTGGGCCATGGGTTTGTCCCAGTTTGTCTTTGACAAATAGCTCTCTATCATTTAGAAGGCAGAAAATCAAATTAGCCAGTTGGGTTGGAATGTTATACTTTAATAATTTGGAATACAAGAGTGATATATTGACATTATCATAAGCAGAAGAGATATCTAGAAATATGCCAACAGTGTATTGATTTTGAGCGAAGCCTATTTGAATTGTTGAGGTGAGGTATGTAAGGCATTCCGTACAACCTCTACCCCTTCTAAATCCTAGTTGTAGTGGATTAAAAATCTTATTATGTTCCACAATCCACTCTATTCTATTCTTTATAAGAGTTTCGAGCATTTTGCCTACACATGAAGAAAGAGCTATTGGTCTAAAGTTTAACGGATTATTACAATCTTTATCTTTTTTGATTATAGGTAAAATTACTGATTGTTTCCACTGAACAGGAACTATACCCGTTCTAAGACTTTCATTGAAAAGTTGAATTAATAACAAAGATCCAACAACGGGAAGATTTTTTAACATTGAGTAGGAAATCTGATCTAAACCAGGAGCCGAGTCAGATTTAATTGAGAGGGAGTTCTGATACTCGTCGAGAGCAAATGGCGGTTCTAGGGCTTGAGGAGATCTAACCAATACTTTATTGACAGCGGAAAGGGGGGTTAAGCAACATAGAATTTCGTGGGATATAGGAGTAGAGTGCAATTGTGTATATATTGAAGGTTTCGAAGCCGATACCTTATTAATTTTCTCCCACACAACTTTTAGAGGAGTGTTTCTATTTAATTTACTGCAAAATAGTCTGAAACTATTTTTACGTTTTGATTTTAGGAATTTTCTTGATTTGGCTATATTCTTTTTAGCCTCGATATAGTTTTCCATTGAGGGGATATTTTTAAATTTTTTTAAGGCAGACACTCTCGCAGAGACGACTTCAGCACATGAGTCATCCCACCATGGAATGTGGTATTTGGAATTATTAGGAGGGTGAAGCCAAGGTATTGTTTCATCAGCTACCGATGATATGGAGTTAGTAAAAAATTCGTAATCTTCCCTGGGAGAAGCTAAGAAAATGCTGTTTAAATTGTTATGATAAGTAGACCAATCAGCTTTCTTTAGATTTCTTCTTTTACATGAATGCGGGGGAGATTGAGGACATACACCTATCTGACATATTATGGGGAAGTGGTCACTAGTTCCAGTATCTGAAATAGTGGACCACTTGCCCACACTGGCTGCCACATCGACTGATGCCATTGTTAGATCTACTACCGACTTACTGCCTCCTGGGGCCACCAGTCTAGTTGGGGACCCATCATTGAGAAATACTAGCTCCAGTTCCTCCAAAGAATCAAAAATAATCCTACCATTGTGACTGTCTCTAGAACTACCCCATGCCTTATGATTACAATTTAGATCACCCATGATTAAAAATGGCTTATTAAGTAATTTAACAAGGGAAAACCAGTTGGATTTGGAGATAGAGTTGTCTTGTGGACAGTATATATTAAGAATATTCAAATTAAAGTTAGGGAGAAATGTGAGTTGGAATTGGACATCATGATTGAAGCCTGGATTGGCAATTTGAATTTCCCTATAATCAATATTATTTTTGATAAGAGTAATTAATCCGCCATAGCCATCCTCTCGATCTTTTCTGATTATTTGAAACCCTCTACATCTTATAACATGTTGGTTTGAGAGCCAAGATTCGCTAATAAGGATTATATCTGGGTTAAGGTTTTTTATAAGGATTTTTAGATTGTCAGAATTAGTGTTATACGAACGTATATTCCACTGAATAATAGTTATCGGAGTGTTAGGATTCATTATAAAGAGTATGTTTGCTAGACCAAGGAGTCAAAAGATCTCGAATCCTCAGGCTCGAGATCCTCTATTCCCCTCCGACCCTGGTTTACATTTGTATTGAAAGGTGATACACTTTTGTTTATGCTAGTCTTTAGATCTGCCATATTGTAAGGAATGGAGTATGATTTTGAGTTTATTAAGTCCCCAATGAAGGTCATGACGAGCTCCCTGTGAGATGGGTTCAGCATAGACATGGCCTGATTGAAATCCAAATGAAGTTGGGATAAAGATTGTGAGTTAGTGATTTGAGAATCAGAGTGAGCAGGATTGAATTTTGAAGTCGAAGGCTCATTTATTCTTCTACCTGATGGATTAATAAGTAGTCTTTGGTGGGAGATTTTATCATAACCTGTATTTTCTTGTATTGAAGGTCTTCTTCTTTTTGGTGGAGATTGAGTGACTTGACTAAAAGGTTTTGAATATTGAGCTGAGGCTGCAGACCTCCTCTCCTGTGGTAAGATGCCATTAGAATTATTCTGATCGCTATGCAAGGGGGGGAAATCGTTTATGTTTAAAGATGAAATATTATGGATCCTAGGAACCTGCTGACTTGCCTCATAGAAAGATAGATTAGAAAAGGACATTAGATCCTTAATATCTTTTTGTCTGACTCTCTCTCTACAATTACGACTATTTGATTCATGGTCAGAAGATTTGCAGAAAATGCAATATTTTGTACACGTATTAGATGAAGAATCCTCATGAGAAGTTCCGCATCTAGCACATTTCTTTTTTCCTCTACATTGGTTCGTAGAATGGCCATAAAGTAAGCAATTTCCACATTGAAGAACAGGGCTGATGAATGGTGTGACCCTCATTGGTAGTTGATATATGGAAATTTCTTTAGGAATAGTTTTTCCTGAAAAAGTTATGCTAATAGTTCCCGTGGAGACAAATTCAACCTTTGAATCCACTTGTACTCTCCGGTTCATTCGCTTTACACTTAATATCTTACATAAAGCCAAGTTGGTTTCTGATGCCTCCTTTATTTCTTCCTCTGTGAATCTTTTATTAACTCCCCTTACTATACCCCTACAAGAAATCTGATGAAATGGAATGAACACGTCATACCCTAGGGCTTCCCAATCTTTCCTCACAACGAAATCATTGGCTGCTTTTCTAGTGGCAAATAATACCCCTATCCTGTTTTTACCTTTTCTACTGATTTTCGTGATGTCTTTAATTTTTAAAACAGAAATAGATTTAGCTATACTTAACACGTGGTAATCTCCAATATTTTTATCCTGACCCTGGACAAATACTTCATAAGGACCTATGTCGGTCTCCGAAAATAGTATTTGTTTTTTTCCTTTAAGACTTTTCTGAATAATTGGAGGTTGAGATTGACATTCATGTTGGTTGATTTTATTAGGAGGGTCAGGTGGTGGAGGAGGATCGGGAGGAACTTCTTCCTCCATCTTATGCGACAGATTGACGAATTTAAAATCTATGCCAGTCGATGCAAATTAGAAATTAACAGGGAAATATAGATAGTTTTGGCCCTTACCCTTTGGATGAGTCGTCCGTTCACCTCGAACGATAATCACAGATTTGTCTATTTTAAGTTTTCTTCCAAAAAATCAAATGTCAAACACAACAAAATTCACAACAGATATTTACTGCGAAAAGAAGCCGAGGCTGTTCATCCCAGCGGACCTCGACTTCTTATCAACGATAAATAAAAAATTAACAAGAATTAACAACTGTTTTCACACTAAATTAGGTTTGATGAGGTTTTTTTAGCAAAAATTAAAAACTGTCAACTGTGACGTTTTCGTTTTTCAATAACTCAACTGCAGAATTTAAATTCCACCTGATTTTTGTGTTTATTTTTATAATTTCAGCTCCTAACCTAACATAATTAGATTCAAATATGACTTTATCGTTTTTATTTCCATTTTGGAAGAGGGAATGAAGAAAATGTAAGTAAATCAAAGAATTACAACTTAAAAAATAAGTATACAAAGTCATAAGGTTTAGAAATACATTTCCATATTTTAATCAGACAACAATATTGTCTTAGAAAAAAACATTGATTATGCTGAAAAATTTACTGGAGAGCTTGAACAAGAGGAAAAATCCATTTTAAGTTAGTGGAAAACTGTTGATTTGTATGTAAAATAAAAGACAAAGACAAGTTTAAATAAAGACAATCTAGCTAATGAAACAGATGCAGTGGTAATTTTGTTTACATAATAATTATGTGTACATATTATATGATTATTAATATTAACTGTTCAATGATGTAAAAATTTGTTAATGTGGGGAAAACTTTTATTTAAATTCAATACTATATTTCTGTAGTGGTATGGCAAAACTTGATGTTGTGGCTGATTTTAGCCAGAATGAGATTATTTGCTTGATATGCTATTTAGTAACATTTCTTCAAGTTTGTAGAGTTTGGTATGTGTATGATGAAGGTAAAACCCCCTTTGTCCCACATATCTTTTGTATAAAAGATATGTCCCCTCCCCTTTTAACTTACAGTAGAACCCCGATTATCCGGGTGCAGATTATCCGTGCTACGATTTTCTATTACATACCCAAGTTGCATTTTTGAGGTTTTATCAAAATAGCGTCATCGTAAATCACTTGACAGAAACTCTATATGACGAAAGAGAGACTCATAATGAAATATTAATTTTTTTCTGTTATCTTTTTATGGTAGGTACATATGTATGTGTATGTACATATGTATTATACATAAGAAATACATGTTCGGATTATCCCTGCTTTTCAATACACCTTCGGTCCTGAGGAGGACGGATAATCGGGGTTCTACTGTATTAGGTAGTGCAGAACTTGATATATTACTTGATTTCTTATGTTGATTACTTTTCGTTTTTGAGTTGGCAAAACATGATTCAAAGTTTCCAAATTCTCTCCTGAAAAATTAGGCTAGATGGACATATCAATCATTGTCAAAACTCTCCAGATTTATAATCCATCCAACTGATATATTGAATAGTAAACTAGGGCTAAAAACCAACTATGTATATCAAAACACAATATTTTTAAAGATTGGATAATGTACATGGTAAATTGAAGAATGCCAATAACAGGAATAAAACCTAATTTTAATATTTGGATGCCTCAGAAGTCAAACGGTGTAAGTCACATTTTCCCTAAAAATGACTTATGGGTTATAACACTTATTATTATATATAGAAATATTATTATTTCCTTGTTGTATTTATGAATATGTTACCCATGTTATGATAAATAAAGACAGTTTACAGTCGGAAAAATTAAAGAATACCCATGAACGATCACATCAATCACATATTCAGATTACTAATAATATATCTCTCTCGTTTGTTATTTATGGGAAAAAACAGCAAATACAAAATATGTGATTGACTGATTGATGTGATCGTTCATGGGCTCTGAGCTTCGCTGGTGGCGCTCCTGGCGGATTACTAATTCAACTTTCACCGGTAATTTTTAAATTTATTATTTAATTGTTATCGCTTAATATTTACAATGCAAAAAATTAAATAAATTGTACTCGATTATTTTTAAGATTTTGCTAATCATTTTGACGTTCTATTGATAAAATATGAATTTCTTACTTCGGATACTTACACAATTATCGTGTAGATGGCGCTAAGATTACCGTTTATTTCAATCAACGATATTACGGAACATTAAAAAAACCTTAATTCAGTATTTAAAACGTAAGTATATTTAAGGTAAAAATATATACCTACCACAGCTTTGACCAACTAATATTTTTTATAATTAATGTTTTTACTTTTAATTTTAAATTAATCACTTTGACATTTATGTCAAATTTCCGGTAAACGTTTACAGACTTGCCACTACTGGCGGTGGTGAATTTGTAAATATCCCCTCTACGTACGAGCTCACAGAGTATAGGGCTTTTCATTCACAGTCATTTGTTTCGAGCTTCTGTCATGTGTCATCAAATATTAATATATCTACAACATACGTTATTGGTATTCGCCCCGAGCGTTAACAAAGTGTCAAAGCAAATTCGACCGACCTGCTCATGGTGGCGGATTTTTTAAATTTTATAAGGACGCTTTATGTATGTTTAAATGAGACATTTAAAAAAAATGCCGTGTCACGCTAGTGATATTATGTATTAATATAAACAGAAAATAAAAACGCACTTAATCTGATATAAATTCTTCACTTTCCAATATTGATTATCAGTTCGATTTTGTATACATAACCTCACTATCGCAGTTTATGTCAATAAATCTTTATTAACGCAAAAGAAAATATTTTTGTTGCACTATAAATTACAGTATAAATTAATAACTAATGAATTCTAACAATTTTTTTCGGTTATTATTACTACAAAATAAAATATTCAAGTTTAACAAAATAATCCCATAAGACTCAATGTTAAAACGTCCTTACAAAATCTGACAGCGTGTCACGTGACTGTAAGTAGAGGGGAGACGCACGGAGCCAATATACAATAACACAAACCAAAGACGTATGAAGTAGATATAATAATATTATGTGACACATGACAGAAGCTCGAAACAAATGACAATCGATGAAAAGCCCTATTCTTTCATTCTTCCGACTGTATTTGTCAGCAACTATTGTCAGAAACATCTTAGTATCTCATTTTAAGCACTTATTGACTTACACCGATTGGCTTCTGAGGCATTGATTTGTTAATAGATACCTTTCACTTTTCTAAATAAAAAAATTAGTTACAGATATGACAAACATCTAGCTAGAAGATGGAATCCTGCGTTCTTAAAATAAAAAAAAGCTAGTTCCAGAAGTAAGCTACCAATAATAAACTAGAGAATGTATTACAAGAAAGAACAACGCTAATACTCAACATAGCTCAATTGCTTCAGATAGAAAAAGAGGAGGAAAGGGTACAACACAAGCGTGCCAGAGAAAATGAAAGGGCAGAAGAGAGACACAAAATTCATTGATTTATTAAATTTACAAATTAAATTATACAAAGGACAATTAAATAAAAAATTAAAAAATGATACATGTATATTAATGATCCTTCTTTTTCACCATAAAGCTTGTTACTGACCAGGAGGTATACTATATATACTATAATAGATATACATATATTATATCTCATATCGCTCACTCTAGTAATGAGTGAGCCTGCATAAACGGAACCATAATATACATTATAGTTCCGTGTATGCAGCCTCACTCATTACTGTAGTGAGTGATACGAGATATATTATAGTATAGCTCCCCTTGTATGACAAGCTTAACACAAAAAAATTTATAAGGTTATCAAACATCTTAACTTCAGTAAATTCAATAATTTAGCTTATTCCTGGTATATACTTAACAAAAAATAATTTTTGAATTAAATTAATTGACGCAAAAAGAAGAATGTGAATTTATGTAATTTATTTAAGCCAAAATACATTGTACGGCTGTCAGTAAATAGAAAAAAATGTTTATTTCACAAATAAACATTTCTTTTCGCTTAAATTAAATCACAAACAGCCTCCCACATACCTCTTGGCAGTTTGAACATTTAATTTAAGCGAAAAGCAATGTTTATTTGCCAAATAAACATGTATTTTGAGTTAAATAAATTGCATACATTCTTCTTTTTTCGTCAATTAATTTAATACAAAAATTATTATTTTGGCCACCCTGTATAAATAATGATATTCATGTTTATATTACTGTATAGAGAATTGAACACCCTTTCAAATGAGGTGCCACACGACCCCTATTCCCATTTAAAAAAATCATCGATTCCGTCACCACGCTCAGATGGATGACGTCACTAGTATGAAATATATGGCAAAAAATTGTAATTTGAAAATAAAAATCGACCTATTTCGGGATTTTTCTCTAAAGTCGTCCATTTTAGAGAAAATGAATTTATTCCATAATTTAGATCCTCTTCTGTATGTGCACTTATATTTTATACCTCTATTTCTAATGTAATTATCGAGTTTGAAAAAATACATTTGATTCACTTTTAGGAAGAAGATATTAAAAAAGGCAAGTGTTAGGATGTAGTAATTCAATGGATTATTCAATAAATATGAAAATATGGACATTATAGACAAAATATTGAATAATTTTTAGAACGTGTAATGACATGTTTTTAAATCTGCCGCGTTTAGGATTCCGATCCTGATTAAACATTTGGCAACATCGCGGAATGGGTTGTAAGATCTATCCCTACCACGTCTCACCCATAGAGGTATATATTGACATAGAGAGAGTATCATTCGGAGCGAAGTGACGACACCATCTTTTTTCTTTGGATTAGTGCTACTTCACTCTTACACATAGTAAAGCTGCGACAGTATGATAAACGTCATTTTTAAGTTAGGAGAAGTATGAAGTTAGCTGATGTCTTTCCTGTTATTTTTATTTTAGTCACTGTTTACATTTATTTGTAATTTGTAGATGTTTTTAGACAAATATTCTGTTTGGTTTTGTTTTTGATTGTTAATTGTGCAGCGAAATTGTGATAGTAAATTAAATATAAAGTTGTTTATCGCCTACAGAACTGAATTATCCCATAGTAATTATCAGTTTGTGTCAATTTGTTTAAAAAAGAAAAAACACCTTTCCTTGTGTTTGACAGACTTGTAGCAAGGGCTTTCTTGTGGATCCTGTAAATTGCGGGAATAGGACAGACAGGGATAAAATCCTCACTTTTTACTATTCCCAAGGCTATACATTTCCCCCATGCAATACATTTAAATGAATTTTATCCAAACAAAGGCAGGAACATTAGATAAAAGCAATAAGGAGAACAGACCTCAAATTAAAATATGAGAGTATACAGTAAACATTTTATAAGTGGTAAGTTTAAAGTAATTCAACTAAGTAATAAGTTTTTGAAATGTCTACAATAATAATATACATGTACTTACCAATTCGGTTCTAGTTTAGAACAAGGGTTATGTAAAGAAAATCATGCTTGATCATGTAAGATATAGTGTATTACAATATGGTTAAATGCAAAGCTTAATAATGCCTTAATGCATATAGCCTGCCTAAACTGTCCTTAAATCTTCTTTAGACTTTACAAATCTAACAATATCTGCGCTCTGCATTAGTTCATTCAGCTTGTGGTTCATTTTAATTCTCCATGAACCATCTCTACAATGTGTTGGTCCAAATATGTTCCTTAGTATTTTACGCTCAAATATTTTTAGTCGATTTTCATTAGTGGTTGAGATGGTCCACATTTCACATCCATATGTGACCACTGGTGTAATTACTGTTTTGTAGATTCTAAGCTTATACTCTAACTGCCTTACTAATAAAACACTCGTATTCTAAGGTTATTCCGTATTTATATCTAGAATAGTTATCCCAAGTATAAGGTAGATATAATACGAAAATAATTTGTTACCAATAAACTCGGTATAAGTTAGTTATAAGTATTCCCACTTTATTCCGAAATAATAGTTTGGCAACGGCGCAATCTTCTACACAATTGCATAAAACAACGATATATTGGGTGAAATATGTCAATTTTGACTTTTCTCTACAACTGACAAGCCAAATACAAATAATTTTTCGTACTTTGTATTTTCTGCTATATTTTAATAAATCGTTATTTCGTATGTTGTATGTTGAGTTTGAGTATTAAATAAAATGGCTTCAAATCAAAGAGAACGTTGCATTAAATGGGAAACTGAAGAAAAAGTAACCAAATTGATTTATTTTACTTATAAATGCAATGTAAATATGTTAATTTCAGCATATTGTGAAGAATATTGATTTTCTACATATTATAGAAAATAAAGACCTTGTTTTTCTTGTAGATTGGAGGATAAGCCTCCGCTTGTTCACAATAAGTGAATCGCCTACTAATTTTTCTAAAAACCTTAACTCATCTTTAGGAAACCGGATTTTTATTCTGCATTCTTTGAAAAGGAATTTATGCTTTCTTTGAAAGTTTTCCTTTTTCGTGTATTTTACATCATGTTAATTAAATTATCAACTTCCTCGTTAGCCGCAATACCTCTTAAACACATTTTTTTATTATATTTCTACTCAAAAAACAAATAAAAAAATAATAAATTTTTGTCTCTGATGACATTGACATTCATAAAATAGGTTATACCAGACTTAAACAAGGGTGTGGGTCGGTATAAACTTGGACTAAATTCTTATACCAAGTATAACCTATACCGAAGTTATTCCATGTTTATTGGTAGTGATTTTGCCTATACTTGATTTATTCTCAGTATAACTTTTATACTTGGTTTATTAGTAACAGTGTAAGCATACTAAGTATGCATAAAAACACTTCTTATTACCGATAAGAATCCGTTGTTATATTTCTTGACAGGTGTTGTTGTCATTTTTTATTATTGAGTCTAGGTAGGGAAAAGTGGAGGCATATTCGTAGGTATGGTTGTCTACCTTCAGATTCTCATGTGGATTCGACTTTGTGCACTCCATATAGGTATTTTTTTTACTTTCATTAATATATAGACCAAACATAGCAACTTCCTGTTTCAGCTCTATAGCTTTTTCGCTTAATACATTTTTGTTATGGCTTATTATGGCAATTGTCCTTAAATAATGTTAAAATACTCATGTGATATTTTGTCATATTTGTATGATTTTTTTATGGTATACAATTTAGAGTTTTTATTTATGTATTTGTTGTTTTTAGGAATAAACACCAGCTATTTTAAATGTAGGAAAAGGAGAAACTGCTGGAACCTAACTTTACACAAATGTTTTTGACTATTGAAGATTTGGATAAACAACAGAAGTTACTTTGGGCTATAGCTATGTGCAGATTTATTTCATTGTGGATTACTATGTTTATTCTTTTTAACTATACTTCCTACGTTGTTTGTGAGATTAATATTATTATTTAATTGATTATATTAATATTTTGTAATAATAATCAATGCTTTGGTTTAACAAATAGACAACTTAAAATAGAAAAATGCTTTATTGTCATGGAAAATTGTACAATTTATACACAAAACTTACAAAGAGTCATAAAAAACAATAATAAACACAATAAAACAATAATAAACTAAAACAATAACAAAAAAATGTTAGGATATAAAGAGACTAACGCTCATAATCGTATTGAAGGTTTTTACATCCTCTTTAAATCCTAACATTTACACAATGTGCTCATACCAGCAACAAGTTTTTATACTTGTGTATTATGAGTCCTATTTGAGAGTACCAGTGGTAATGCAATAGGTCTATAATTGCAGGCATTAGATTTTTCACCACCCTTATGAAGAGGAATAATGATGGCTGTCTTTAGGCAGCTCTAGAAATTTACCTTTCTTAAGGGGCTATCCTAGTGTAAAAGTATGAAATTCATATACTTTTTTGGGAATTTCTAAAATAAAAAATACTGTACCAATTATTTTGAAAATTTGCATGAACATTTGTTATAAAAAGAAGTACATGTGAAACAATTTTCATAAAAAAATATTGAAAATTAAACGATTTATTCGCCATCTACTGGCACAGTGGAAATAAAAACATAGCTCCACTGCTGCAGTGATTGGGACTAAAAGAGATCCTGAAACATAAAATATCAAAGTTATTATTGAAATATAGGTTATTTTCTATACCATCAAATAGGGATTTTTTTAATCGGATAAAAAATGTCAATTTGGCGGTTTTTGAAACTGAAAATGTTCTAGCTAATTTAAAAAAAATTTCAACACTTTGTCATTTTTCCAAAAATCCTAATTGATGGTATAGGACATAGGAAATAACTTATATTTCAATAATCACTGCAATTTTATAATTCAGGATCTCTATTAGTCCCAATCACTGCAGCAGTGGAGCCATGTTTTTTATTTTCACTGTGCCAGTAGATAGGGCATAAATCGTTAAATTTTCATTATTTTTTTTTTATGAAAACTGTTTTACTTGTACTTCTTTTTATAATAAATGGTCATGCAAATTTTCAAAACAATTGGTACAGTACTTTTTATTTTAGATATTCCCAAAAAAAGTATCTGAATTTCGTTCTTTTACACTAGGATAGCCCCTTAAAAGAGTCGTTAGTGGGATGAGGACTCCCAACACATTTTCTGGGAGATTTTTATGACAATTTTTATGGATAGTCCATCAGTACTACAGGAAGATTTGCTTTTGATACTATTGATTGTTTGGATCAGTTCAGATTAATCAACTAGTCTTATAAATAATGAATTTGAGACCTTTCTTGAATTAGGGAGATAGGAAATCGGATCTTAACAAAATTGATCTCTTGTGACAAAATAGTTGATGTTATAATTTTACTCACATTAATAAAGTATTCATGGTCTGGAAGGGAAAATGTTTGAGCTGTGTGAGTTTGATTTCGAAGATTGTTTATTATGGACCAAATTTCTTTTGCAACACTTTTAAAGCTTCTCAGATGATTTTGATAGTATAATTTTTTAGCTGATTTTTTAAGTTTTAAATAGGTTGCCCTGTACTTAGTGATATATTCAGTAACAGAGGCGTTGGTAGTAAATTTCTTGATGTACAGGGTTATTCACTATATTTTGACCACCCCCCCCCCCATATATATTTTTGACATACAGTAGAACCCCGCAAATCCAAACTAACGGAAAGTAAATTTTTTTTAAAAATTTAAGACAAAAACTTAAATACATGTTTATTATATAGAGTATAACCAGAAAATTGAACAATATTGGATTAGTAGGACTTTGACATTTAAAATTTCTTAAAAATAAATACGTAGGTACTTTATATGTAATGATTATAAAGGTTGTGTGTGGTGTGTGGTGTGTGTGTGTGGGGTGTGGGGTGTGGGGTGTGGGGTGTGGGGTGTGGTGTGTGGGGTGTGTGTGTGTGTGTGTGTGTGTGTGTGTGTGTGTGTGTGTGTGTGTGTGTGTGTGTGTGTGTGTGTGTGTGTGTGTGTGTGTGTGTGTGTGTGTGTGTGTGTGTGTGTTTGTATTACATTTATTATGGCATCATGTGTGTGCATTTTGCTACGTTATGGCATCTGCGAGCTTTGTGGCATCATACACGCGATGCCATAAAATTTTAAGTCGATTTTTAGCATCTACGGCATTATATTGTCACAGATGGCGTCATTTTAATATTTTGTAATGTTTTGGTGTGTATGACGCCATAAGATGATATCGTTGTACATTCACACACATGTATTTGTTATGGCATCATTCTCGCTGCGTATATAGTGCTGCCCCCTACGATTAAAATAATATGTGCATGAAATAATTTACACTCCTTTGGAACATGATGCCATTAGGTACGAGCTATCAGAAGCGAGTGGTGTGTACCTAATTTGCGGAATTATATCGATTTATACTTTGTTAGTTTTTTGTTGGTGTTGTTGTGGCCGTTATAAAGATAATGTAGTGTGTGTGATGTTATCATGACAATGTACGTAAACTTCAAAAATATCACAGGTCAACCAGGGGCAACTGAAGCTCGAAGGTTTTTGGTGGTTGGTGCACTGAATGTGAATCTGGGGTCAAAATTGTTGTGTCACGTCAAGTTTTCGAGATATCCTAACCTTTATTGTATTATTTTTAATATCTTATTTTTGATAACTTTGAAATAAATGAAATATAAAATGAAAATACTGAAAGCCAAGGGTAAACTAATGAACTACACGCAACATAGAGTATTTAATTTTAGAATGTGACCTAACAGTAAAAAATATAGAAATACCTAAGTACAAAGAAACCTTAGGAAGATAGCAACAAATGAAAGACTAATGGAAAAAGGACAAAAATTGGCTATGGTTTCATAGTTATTGAAGGCATTAAATGGAAATGGAACCAAAAAACAAGCAGAATAGAAAAAGTAACAAACAATGCAGAACCAGCTAGTTCATAAAACTAGCTGAAGAAAACCGTGACCAGACATCTCGTAACGCGACAATTCGTAACCGGACAAGTGGTAACGGACAACTCGTAACGGCGACAGTTCGTAACAGCGACACTTCATAACGGCGACAGTTCGTAACTATACAAGTTCGTAACGGACAATTCGTAAACGTCCAAATTGAATTATTCTGTTTATGTTTGTTAACGTGAAAACTAACTGTTATTACAGTTATAATTGAATGTTTATCAATTTAATGAATCAGGATGAACATGTTTAATACATTTTATATTTCGTGTTTCAGAATAATATATTAAAAGTCCTTAATAACAAACAAATATTTAAATACATACAAACTTTTAACAATATTTTTAAAAGTTTATCCCTCTCATTGTTCCTTAAATTTACATATACCTAGACAAAGGACTAATGAAGTAATTAATGAAATCTTTAAGCCGGCAACCGTCTTTAGACATTCCCAACTTTAAGTAAACATTTTGTAAAGGAAAACAACTTTTCTTCTTCTTCACTTGCCTTGTCCGTTGCGGACGTTGGCTATCATCATAGCAATTTTAATTTTGTTTGCGGCGTTTCTGAATAACTCGATCGATGTTAGTCCATACCATTGGTGTAAGTTTTGAAGTCATGAGTGTCTTCTTCTTCCGGGTCCGCGTTTGCTTTCTATTTTACCCTGTATTATTAGTTGGAGTATATAATATTTATCATGTCTCACAATATGACCGAGGTATTCAAGTTTCTGTTTCTTAATTGTGAAAGAGATTTCTTTTTGTTTTCCCATTCGGTGCAGTACCTCTACGTTTGTGGTATGAGTCGTCCAGGATATTTTGAGGATACGTCGATACACCCACATTTCGAATGCCTCCAGCTTTCTCATTAATATTTCCGTCAGTGTCCATGCCTCTGCGCCATACAGCAAGACTGGAAATAAATAGCACTTTTGCAGCCATATTTTTAGTAGGAGAGATATGTCGGATCGGGTGAATATATTATTAATGTTGTTAAATGTTGCTCTGGCATTTCAATTCTAGATCGTATTTCGGTTGTTTGATCCCATTTGGAGTTGACGACTGTTCCAAGGTATATATACGAGTCAACGTGTTTAATTAGTTGGTTTTTTATTTTTAATTGTCTGGCAGGTTTTTGAATTTGGCTGACCAGCATCCATTTTGTTTTATTTATGTTGAGGTTAAGTCCTCTTTCTTCACTCGTTCTTTGTACCATCTCCATTAAGATACTGTGAAAAACAACACTTGTCCAAAAATTAAAATTTTGGCAAATCAAGAAAAACTTCCCAGACATCTGTTGTTTTCTATAGAAACATTCAAATGTTCTATGTAGTTTACTCCGGACATCATAGATTTTTACAAAACTAAATGTGTCGGATGGATAAAGAAACTACTATTCTATGAGAAGAATACATAAAATCGAATTTTCTTAAAATGGACATGTATTGTTTTTCAAATAAACGCTTCAATTTTAAAAATGTTTATTCTGATACTGATTTATTAAATTGATTATTTTTTTCACCCGTCAAATTCTGACGTTTTTGCTTTTTCAGCCAATCACCACGCGTCTTTCTAGCCAATCATTGAGTGTAATACTGATAAAACAGCCTCTTCCTTGATAAAACAGTCTCGTCCCTGATAAAACTTAAGGTACCCTAAATTTCACATAATACGTACCTACATACCTTAATTACGAACGACATTGGAAAATCTCATATTAGTTATAAAAATTGTGTTTTTAATAATTGTTCATTTTCGATTTAAACAGTTTTTTATGTATTAACAATATAATAAATAAATTGGTTCATTTTTAAATCATAAAATAATTTATCTATAACCTACTTAAGACATTGATCCTAGTTGTCTTAAAAATATTTCACAGATGCCCGTATTTACTAATAATACATATTGGTTCACAAAATAATCTTTTCAAATACCACTTGTCCTCTAAATTTTGCTTGATAAATTTTTTCGTTTTCATACTTAAACTTCTTTATTTAGGGTAAAATCACTCAAAAAAAACCGAAATGGATAAAATCACTCGTCCTTCGGACTCGTGATGTTATCATTCGGTTTGTTTTCGTAATTTTACCAAATAAAAGAAGTTTTCGTGAAAACAAAAAAATTTATCGATAAAATTTAGAGGACTCGTGGTATTACCTTTGATAAACATAATTTCATTTATAACTGTTTAACAGTTAGTTTCAACGTTAACAAAAATAAGCAGAATAATTCAATTTGGACGTTACAAATTTGTATAGTTACGAACTGTCGCCGTTATGAAGTGTCGCCGATACGAACTGTCGCTATTACGAATTGTCCGGTTACGAACTGTCGCGTTACGAGATGTCATGGAACCGAAGAAAGCACAAAGACGGAACGAGAAACAAAACAGGCACAGTACAGGGACATGAACAGATCTAAAGATAATAACACAAACGGAAGGAAAAACAAAGTACAAGTTAAGCACAGAAAAAAACAAAACAATTCTGAAAATGGCATCATGGAAAGTAAGAGGAAGAGGTATAAATGGAAAGGCAATAGAACTGCGGGAAGAAACTAGAAATAAGAACATTGAAACAGTAGCTTTAACAGAGACAAAGAAGGAAGGAAGAGGATCAATAATATTAGAAAAAGGAATGCTACTAATATACAGTAAAGTGGTAGAAACGAAGAGAGCTCAGGCAAGAGTAGCGTGCATAATAAAGATGAATATTATCAACAAAGTAAAAAATTGGATATATTACAACGAACATATACTAAGAGTAGACGTAAATATGGATATAGAGGAAACCAATACAAAACTAATCATATGCTATGGACCAGATGAAGACGAAACAAAAAATGAAAATAATGAGTTCTGGGATAAGTTCCCAGAAGTGATAAATATTTGTACCTACAGAGAAAATTATGATCACAGGAGACATGAACATTAGAGTGGGAAAAGAAGCAGAAAAAGGGAACAATGTCATTGGACCTTATGGGGAGGAAAAAATAAACAAAACTGGAAATTACTGGAAATTAAATAAATAAAAGAAAAGAAGAAATTATAAAAACAATACGTACAAGACAAAACAAAAAAAAAAAATATGAAAATTATAAGAAACAAAGAACAAAAATGAAAGAGATAGTGAAGGAAGAGGTAAAGAAAAGTTGGGAAAAATTCGGAAAGAAAATGGAAGAAAACAGCACAGAAACTGTAAAGTTATTTTATAGAACACTGAAGAACCTAAAAAGCAACAAAGAAACAAAGGTGAAACAAATAATGAACAAGGAAGGAACAATAATAAACGATAAAAAAATAATGGAAAGATGGAGGGAACACTTCGAGCTGATACTGAATGGAAAGCAAGGGAATACAATGGAAAAAGAAAGCCAGATCAATAGAGGGTCCATGAGAAACACGGAAAATCAAGAAACTTTAGAAAAAGAAGAACTGGAAGAAGCAATAAGAAAGATAAAGATTAGAGAAGTACCAGGAAGCGATGAAGTAGCACCAGAAATGATGAAATATATAGAAGTAAAAAAAAATTTATTTTTATAATTTGTTTAATTTGTTTTCATAAAAAAATTACTATGCATATAGAACCTAATATGGAAAATAAAAGTAATACCCAGACAATGGACAAATGCAGTAATTACAGTAGAATTCCGATTATCCGTGCTCCTTGGGACCGGAGGTGGCACGGATAATTGAAAAGCACGGATAATTGAGAAGCACGGATAATCCGAACATGTGTTTCTTATGTATAATACATACAGTCGGAAAAATGAAAGAATACCCATGAACGATCACATCAAGCACTTATTTTGTATTTGCTGTCTTTTTCTATAAATAACAAACGTTTGTTATAGACAAGGACAGCAAATACAAGGAAAGTGATTGATGTGATCGTTCATGGGTACTCTTTGAGTGTGGCATCAAGAGTGTGGCAAGCAAAACCAATAGCGAAGAACAGAAGACGACGAAGCATTAAAGAATGGAATAGTCACATCTCGCAGATACTAGAAAGTAAGAGAAAAACTTGACAAGAAGCAACACAAATGGCCACCAATAGGAAAGAATGGAGGAAGTTCATTGAGAGTTAGACGAAACTCCCGACACCTCAGAAGATTAAGACACTGATTAAGATTGAATGAATGGCCCAACACCGAAAGGTATCAATGAGTCTACTGATTAAGTAAGTAAAGAAGTAAGTTTTTTCGCATCACCTTTTAGTTCAATTGTCAAACATTAAAGAGCAGGTGTACAAGAATCAAGAAAAGAGAAAATCATCGGCAATAGAAGAGGTGTGAGTGATATGAATTAAAAAAAATAATAATAGATTAAACAAAATTGTAGAAATAAATATCTGCAAAAAAAGAAACACAAGTTAAAAAAAAAGAAAAAAAGAAACGCAGTCAGTAAAAACTCTTAAAACACCTCAAAACCCCATGGATGCCCGAACAAATAAAATCCGTAATGGTTTTCTTTAAATTTGATTTGAAGAAGGAAGTACTACCAGGAAAACAAAAATGTGAATAGTGCAAATCAAAATATCCAGTATTAGAAATGAGAAAATTTACGGATATAAAGTTTTATTTGAAAAACTATTAGAGCCGCAATAAGCGACTAATAAATAATAATGGCAATAAATTAATAACATAGATTTTATGCAAATTGTTTGCAAATAACTGACAAAGTTAAAAAAACAAGAATTTGTTCTGTAATTTATTAGTTTTTTATTATCCCAAAAATGTCGGGCATAATTCAAGTATTAAGTCATGGTGTGTCAAGTGTGGTATTTATGACATCTCAAGGTACATGTGGCATCTGATGCCACAAGTAATGTTATCATAGTTTTCCCTGTAGTTTTGTTTAGAAGGAGGGTATAACAAAATTAGAAATATATTACTGATCCACACCTAATTAGAATCAACCTAACGTACGTAGACTTGATGATGCCACTTTGCAGTCTGAAGCACAGATGCCACAACAAATGCGGCGCCGTGTATGTGTGTGTGTGTGTGTGTGTGTGTGTGTGTGTGTGTGTGTGTGTGTGTGTGTGTGTGTGTGTGTGTGTGTGTGTGTGTGTGTGTGTGTGTGTGTGTGTGTGTGTGTGTGTGTGTGTGTGTGTGTGTGTGTGTGTGTGTGTGTGTGTGTGTGTGTGTGTGTGTGTGTGTGTGTGTGTGTGTGTGTGTGTGTGTGTGTGTGTGTGTGTGTGTGTGTGTGTGTGTGTGTGTGTGTGTGTGTGTGTGTGTGTGTGTGTGTGTGTGTGTGTGTGTGTGTGTGTGTGTGTGTGTGTGTGTGTGTGTGTGTGTGTGTGTGTGTGTGTGTGTGTGTGTGTGTGTGTGTGTGTGTGTGTGTGTGTGTGTGTGTGTGTGTGTGTGTGTGTGTGTGTGTGTGTGTGTGTGTGTGTGTGTGTGTGTGTGTGTGTGTGTGTGTGTGTGTGTGTGTGTGTGTGTGTGTGTGTGTGTGTGTGTGTGTGTGTGTGTGTGTGTGTGTGTGTGTGTGTGTGTGTGTGTGTGTGTGTGTGTGTGTGTGTGTGTGTGTGTGTGTGTGTGTGTGTGTGTGTGTGTGTGTGTGTGTGTGTGTGTGTGTGTGTGTGTGTGTGTGTGTGTGTGTGTGTGTGTGTGTGTGTGTGTGTGTGTGTGTGTGTGTGTGTGTGTGTGTGTGTGTGTGTGTGTGTGTGTGTGTGTGTGTGTGTTTGTATTACATTTATTATGGCATCATGTGTGTGCATTTTGCTACGTTATGGCATCTGCGAGCTTTGTGGCATCACACACGCGATGCCATAAAATTTTAATTCGATTTTTAGCATCTACGGCATAATATTGTCACAGATAGCGTCATTTTAATATTTTGTAATATTTTGGTGTGTATGATGCCATAAGATGATATCGTTGTACATTCACACACATGTATTTGTTATGGCATCATTCTCGCTGCGTATATAGTGCTGCCCCCTACGATTAAAATAATATGTGCATGAAGTAATTTACACTCCTTTGGAACATGATGCCATTAGGTACGAGCTATCAGAAGCGAGTGGTGTGTACCTAATTTGCGGAATTATATCGATTTATACTTTGTTGGTTTTTTGTTGTTGTTGTTGTGGCCGTTATAAAGATAATGTAGTGTGTGTGATGTTATCATGACAATGTACGTAATCTTCAAAAATATCACAGGTCAACCAGGGGCAACTGAAGCTCTAATATATTATATTCTCGAAGGTTTTTGGTGGTTGGTGCACTGAATGTGAATCTGGGGTCAAAATTGTTGTGTCACGTCAAGTTTTCGAGATATCCTAACCTTTATTGTATTATTTTTAATATCTTATTTTTGATAACTTTGAAATAAATGAAATATAAAATGAAAATACTGAAAGCCAAGGGTAAACTAATGAACTACACGCAACATAGAGTATTTAATTTTAGAATGTGACCTAAGAGTAAAAAATATAGAAATACCTAAGTACAAAGAAACCTTAGGAAGATAGCAACAAATGAAAGACTGATGGAAAAAGGACAAAAATTGGCTATGGTTTCATAGTTATTGAAGGCATTAAATGGAAATGGAACCAAAAAACAAGCAGAATAGAAAAAGTAACAAACAATGCAGAACCAGCTAGTTCATAAAACTAGCTGAAGAAAACCGTGACCAGACATCTCGTAACGCGACAATTCGTAACCGGACAAGTGGTAACGGACAACTCGTAACGGCGACAGTTCGTAACAGCGACACTTCATAACGGCGACAGTTCGTAACTATACAAGTTCGTAACGGACAATTCGTAAACGTCCAAATTGAATTATTCTGTTTATGTTTGTTAACGTGAAAACTAACTCTTATTACAGTTATAATTGAATGTTTATCAATTTAATGAATCAGTACCGGGATGAACATGTTTAATACATTTTATATTTCGTGTTTCAGAATAATATATTAAAAGTCCTTAATAACAAACAAATATTTAAATACATACAAACTTTTAACAATATTTTTAAAAGTTTATCCCTCTCATTGTTCCTTAAATTTACATATACCTAGACAAAGGACTAATGAAGTAATTAATGAAATCTTTAAGCCGGCAACCGTCTTTAGACATTCCCAACTTTTTAAGTAAACATTTTGTAAAGGAAAACAACTTTTCTTCTTCTTCACTTGCCTTGTCCGTTGCGGACGTTGGCTATCATCATAGCAATTTTAATTTCGTTTGCGGCGTTTCTGAATAACTCGATCGATGTTAGTCCAAACCATTGGTGTAAGTTTTGAAGTCATGAGTGTCTTCTCCTTCCGGGTCCGCGTTTGCTTTCTCTTTTACCCTGTATTATTAGTTGGAGTATATAATATTTATCATGTCTCACAATATGACCGAGGTATTCAAGTTTCTGTTTCTTAATTGTGAAAGAGATTTCTTTTTGTTTTCCCATTCGGTGCCGTACCTCTACGTTTGTGGTATGAGTCGTCCAGGATATTTTGAGGATACGTCGATACACCCACATTTCGAATGCCTCCAGCTTTCTCATTAATGTTTCCGTCAGTGTCCATGCCTCTGCGCCATACAGCAAGACTGGAAATAAATAACACTTTTGCAGCCATATTTTTAGTAGGAGAGATATGTCGGATCGGGTGAATATATTATTAATGTTGTTAAATGTTGCTCTGGCATTTCAATTCTAGATCGTATTTCGGTTGTTTGATCCCATTTGGAGTTGACGACTGTTCCAAGGTATATATACGAGTCAACGTGTTTAATTAGTTGGTTTTTTATTTTTAATTGTCTGGCAGGTTTTTGAATTTGGCTGACCAGCATCCATTTTGTTTTATTTATGTTGAGGTTAAGTCCTCTTTCTTCACTCGTTCTTTGTACCATGTCCATTAAGATACTGTGAAAAACAACACTTGTCCAAAAATTAAAATTTTGGCAAATCAAGAAAAACTTCCCAGACATCTGGTGTTTTCTATAGAAACATCCAAATATTCTATGTAGTTTACTCCGGTCATCATAGATTTTTACAGAACTAAATGTGTCGGATGGATAAAGAAACTACTATTCTATGAGAAGAATACATAAAATCGAATTTTCTTAAAATGGACATGTATTGTTTTTCAAATAAACGCTTCAATTTTAAAAATGTTTATTCTGATAGTGATTTATTAAATTGATTATTTTTTTCACCCGTCAAATTCTGACGTTTTTGCTTTTTCAGCCAATCACCACGCGTCTTTCTAGCCAATCATTGAGTGTAATACTGATAAAACAGCCTCTTCCTTGATAAAACAGTCTCTTCCCTGATAAAACTTAAGGTACCCTAAATTTCACATAATACGTACATACATTAATTACGAACGACATTGGAAAATCTCATATTAGTTATAAAAATTGTGTTTTTAATAATTGTTCATTTTCGATTTAAACAGTTTTTTATGTATTAACAATATAATAAATAAATTGGTTCATTTTTAAATCATAAAATAATTTATCTATAACCTACTTAAGACATTGATCCTAGTTGTCTTAAAAATATTTCACAGATGCCCGTATTTACTAATAATACATATTGGTTCACAAAATAATCTAAATTTTGCTTGATAAATATTTTCGTTTTCATACTTAAACTTCTTTATTTAGGGTAAAATCACTCAAACAAACCGAAATGGATAAAATCACTCGTCCTTGGGACTCGTGATTTTATCATTCGGTTTGTTTTCGTAATTTTACCAAATAAAGAAGTTTTCGTGAAAACAAAAAAATTTATCGATAAAATTTAGAGGACTCGTGGTATTACCTTTGATAAACATAATTTCATTTATAACTGTTTAACAGTTAGTTTCAACGTTAACAAAAATAAGCAGAATAATTCAATTTCGACGTTACAAATTTGTATAGTTACGAACTGTCGCCGTTATGAAGTGTCGCCGATAGATACGAACTGTCGCTATTACGAATTGTCCGTTACCATTTGTCCGGTTACGAACTGTCGCGTTACGAGATGTCATGGAACCGAAGAAAACACAAAGACGGAACGAGAAACAAAACAGGCACGGTACAGGGACATGAACAGATCTAAAGATAATAACACAAACGGAAGGAAAAACAAAGTACAAGTTAAGCACAGAAAAAAACAAAACAATTCTGAAAATGGCATCATGGAAAGTAAGAGGTATAAATGGAAAGGCAATAGAACTGCGGGAAGAAACCAGAAATAAGAACATTGAAACAGTAGCTTTAACAGAGGCAAAGAAGGAAGGAAGAGGATCAATAATATTAGAAAAAGGAATGTTACTAATATACAGTAAAGTGGGAGAAACGAAGAGAGCTCAGGCAAGAGTAGCGTGTATAATAAAGATGAATATTATCAACAAAGTAAAAAATTGGATATATTACAACGAACATATACTAAGAGTAGACGTAGATATGGATATAGAGGAAACCAATACAAAACTAATCATATGCTATGGACCAGATGAAGACGCAACAAAAAACGAAAATAATGAGTTCTGGGATAAGTTCCCAGAAGTGATAAATATTTGTACCTACAGAGAAAATTATGATCACAGGAGACATGGACAGTAGAGTGGGAAAAGAAGCAGAAAAAAGGAACAATGTCATTGGACCTTATGGGAAGGAAAAAATAAACAAAACTGGAAATTACCACTCAAATTCTGTCTAGGTCTAGACAATAACCTGGTGATTATGAACACACACTTCCGGCATAAAAGTATACACAAGATCACAAAAGAAGTCAAATCAAGAGAAGAACAATCAATTATGGACTATAGTATAGTGCAAAAAGCAGAAGAACTGGATAAGAGACGTAAGGGTGAAAAGGTGTTATGAAATTGGCAGTGAACACTATATACTGGAAACCACATTCAAAAGCAAAAGAAAAGAAATAAAAAGGAATGAGAGCATAAACAGAAAACACAAAGAAATAATAAAAAAATTATAAACTAAGGGAAGAATCAACGAATCAACGAAAATAATATACACAGAGGAGCTAGAGAAAGAGATGGAAAATGAACAAGAAACAACAGAAATAATAGAAGAAGAATGGGAAAGATTTAAAAATGCGATGATAAAATCAGCTAATGCAATATGTGGGACTACAAGAAACAATAACAGAGAGAAACGAACATCTTGGTGGAATGATGAAGTGAAAAGATAAATAAAAGAAAAGAAGATATTTTAAAAACAATACGTACAAGACAAAACACAAAAAAATATGAAAATTATAAGAGACAAAGAACAAAAATGGAAGAGGAAAAGAAAAGTTGGGAAAAATTCGGAAAAAAAAATGGAATAAAACAGCACAGAAACTGTAAAGTTATTTTATAGAACACTGAAGAACCTAAAAAGCAACAAAGAAACAAAGGTGAAACAAATAATGAACAAGGAAGGAACAATAATAAACGATAAGAAAATAATGGAAATATGGAGGGAACACTTCGAGCTGATACTGAATGGAAAGCAAGGGAATACAATGGAAAAAGAAAGCCAGATCAATAGAGGGTCCATGAGAAACACGGAAAATCAAGAAACTTTAGAAAAAGAAGAACTGGAAGAAGCAATAAGAAAGATAAAGATTAGAGAAGCGATGAAGTAGCACCAGAAATGATGAAATATATAGAAGTAAAAAAAAATTAATTTTTATAATTTGTTTAATTTGTTTTCATAAAAAAATTACTATGCATATAGAACCTAATATGGAAAATAAAAGTAATACCCAAACAATGGACAAATGCAGTAATTACAGTAGAATCCCGATTATCCGTGCTCCTTGGGACCGGAGGTGGCACGGATAATTGAAAAGCACGGATAATCCGAACATGTGTTTCTTATGTATAATACATACAGTCGGAAAAATGAAAGAATACCCATGAACGATCACATCAAGCACTTATTTTGTATTTGCTGTCTTTTTCTATAAATAACAAACGTTTGTTATAGACAAGGACAGCAAATCAAGGAAAGTGATTAATGTGATCGTTCATGGGTACTCTTTGAGTGTGGCATCAAGAGTGTGGCAAGCAAAACCAATAGCGAAGAACAGAAGACAACGAAGCATTAAAGAATGGAATAGTCACATCTCGCAGATACTAGAAAGTAAGAGAAAAACTTGGCAAGAAGCAACACAAATGGCCACCATTAAGAAAGAATGGAGGAAGTTCATTGAGAGTTAGACGAAACTCCCGACACCTCAGAAGATTAGGACACTGATTAAGATTGAATGAATGGCCCAACACCGAAAGGTATCAATGAGTCTACTGATTAAGTAAGTAAAGAAGTAAGTTTTTTCGCATCACCTTTTAGTTCAATTGTCAAACATTAAAGAGCAGGTGTACAAGAATCAAGAAAAGAGAATATCATCGGCAATAGAAGAGGTGTGTAATTTATTAGTTTTTTATTATCCCAAAAATGTCGGGCATAATTCAGGTATTAAGTCATGGTGTGTCAAGTGTGGTATTTATGACATCTCAAGGTACATGTGGCATCTGATGCCACAAGTAATGTTATCATAGTTTTCCCTGTAGTTTTGTTTAGAAGGAGGGTATAACAAAATTAGAAATATATTACTGATCCACACCTAATTAGAATCAACCTAACGTACATAGACTTGATGATGCCACTTTGCAGTCTGAAGCACAGATGCCACAACAAATGCGGCGCCGTGTATGTGTGTGTGTGTGTGTGTGTGTGTGTGTGTGTGTGTGTGTGTGTGTGTGTGTGTGTGTGTGTGTGTGTGTGTGTGTGTGTGTGTGTGTGTGTGTGTGTGTGTGTGTGTGTGTGTGTGTGTGTGTGTGTGTGTGTGTGTGTGTGTGTGTGTGTGTGTGTGTGTGTGTGTGTGTGTGTGTGTGTGTGTGTGTGTGTGTGTGTGTGTGTGTGTGTGTGTGTGTGTGTGTGTGTGTGTGTGTGTGTGTGTGTGTGTGTGTGTGTGTGTGTGTGTGTGTGTGTGTGTGTGTGTGTGTGTGTGTGTGTGTGTGTGTGTGTGTGTGTGTGTGTGTGTGTGTGTGTGTGTGTGTGTGTGTGTGTGTGTGTGTGTGTGTGTGTGTGTGTGTGTGTGTGTGTGTGTGTGTGTGTGTGTGTGTGTGTGTGTGTGTGTGTGTGTGTGTGTGTGTGTGTGTGTGTGTGTGTGTGTGTGTGTGTGTGTGTGTGTGTGTGTGTGTGTGTGTGTGTGTGTGTGTGTGTGTGTGTGTGTGTGTGTGTGTGTGTGTGTGTGTGTGTGTGTGTGTGTGTGTGTGTGTGTGTGTGTGTGTGTGTGTGTGTGTGTGTGTGTGTGTGTGTGTGTGTGTGTGTGTGTGTGTGTGTGTGTGTGTGTGTGTGTGTGTGTGTGTGTGTGTGTGTGTGTGTGTGTGTGTGTGTGTGTGTGTGTGTGTGTGTGTGTGTGTGTGTGTGTGTGTGTGTGTGTGTGTGTGTGTGTGTGTGTGTGTGTGTGTGTGTGTGTGTGTGTGTGTGTGTGTGTGTGTGGTGTGTGTGTGTGTGGTGTGTGTGTGTGTGGTGTGTGTGGTGTGTGTGTGTGTGTGTGTGTGTGTGTGTGTGTGTGTGTGTGTGTGTGTGTGTGTGTGTGTGTGTGTGTGTGTGTGTGTGTGTGTGTGTGTGTGTGTCTGTCAAAGAGATGGCATTAGACAAAGAGTCTTTTTGCCACAGAATTTTGTTATAGATATGTTTAAATTTTTATCTTAGAATCATTTATAAACTTGATTAAGATATTAAATATAGATTTGTCAGAATAAGATAAAAGATTGCTGATGCTAACTGGAAGGCTAATGTTAAGGTTAATTAAACCTAAATATAAGTTTTGAGTCTGATCCCTATGATTAAGACAATCAAAGAATACATGTTCAGATCCCCGATGGACTCATGGTTACAGGAACAGAAGGGAGTTTCATAGATTCCAATCCTATGTAGATGCTCTGGAAAAAGTCCATGGGTAAGTTTTAGCCGGGTTATTAATGAGGAATGTACTTTGTTATAATTGTAGTTAAAATGAGGTATACATTTGGGTAATAATGGGTGAATAGAAAAGTAATGATTTCTTGATGTCTGCTGAACATCTCTTATAAAGGTTAAACATAAATTTACTTCGGTTTTCTCATAGTCAGGTTACACGTTTTGCAGGAGAGCTTTGAATTACTAGTTAGGCTGACTTTCAGATAATCCGAACTTTTCAGAATCCGAACAGGCTGTCCCCCCAATTAGTTCGGATTTTCGAGGTTCTACTGTATACAACATACTAGTGATGTCATCCATCTGGGCGTGATGACAAACCATTTACAGCTTTTGAGGAAAGTGGATGCCTTTACCAATTTTGTTGTATTCCTCTTGGGGTGACCAATGGAGTATCATATTTTCAGAGAGCCATTGATTCTATCAATAAAAAAGAAAATCTACAAGGGGTTTACGCTTATTTAGATGACGTAACAGTTAGTGGTGAGGATCAAGATAGCTATGATTTGAATTTACAGAAGTTTTTAAATGCCGTTAAAAAATATGGGTTAACTTTAAATCAAAATAAATGTCACTACAATCAAAAGTTATAAATATGTTGGGATATACAATATTGCACTTCTATGGACAGTAATTAATGAAAAATAAATTCTCATTGTTGAAACAGATACATGAATGAATTTGCTATTGCTATCATGCTGAGTCAATCTGGAAGACCCGTTACCTTTTTCTCACGTATCCTCACAGATTCTGAACAAAAAAAATTTATGAATTTTCAAGATTTCCATGCTAAGATACTTCCAGTCAGACAGGGGGACTAGCTCTACTTATCAAGAATTTATTAATTACCTACACTCTAAAGGAATATCTTCAAGTAGAACAACACCATATAATTCTGAAGAAAATGGTTAAGTTAAAAGATACAATGGAGTTATATGGAAAGCAGTGAATCTAGCATTGAAAACCAGTAATTTAGACATCACTAAATGGAAAAATGTTCTATATACCTAGGGTTACCATAATTTATTAAGGCCAAATCCGGACAGGGGTAGTCCAAGGAAAAAAACATATCCTTGCCCTTGCCTTTTGACACCCCCAAAGTTAGTGCTGGTATTATCAGCACAAACGCAAATTACTTTTGAATCAATAAAGTACTTTTTAATATATTTTAAAACATGTTCTACTAAAAGATAGATGTTTCACCCGGAAGTTCATCAAAAAATAAAAGTTTCACGTTGACACCTTCATTTTGCTTAAAATAACGAACACATACCGGAGTCAGTTTGATTTCGTTTCTGTTTGAACTATAACCGTAATAAAATTTGCATCTTTGAGTTTTTCGAGTAATTTGTTAAATATGTTTTTTTTAATATTTTTTTTAGTAAAGAAAAAAATCCGGACATTTCTCATATCCGGACATGTCTTTCAAATCCGGACGTATGGTAACCCTATATATACCAGATGCTCTGCACTCTATATGAAGTTTACTGTCTACAGCAACCAATTGTACACATCATGAACATGTGTTTACTTATCAATGAAGATCAACTAGCAGAAATTCTATTTTTTCATGAAAGATTCAGACACAGTATTACTAAGAAAATTTGTATGAATGAGTAAGTTTGATCCTTTAGTTGAAGAGGATTATCTTTTAGAAGCCAATGCAGATTATGCCTTAATACAGTATCTAAACGGAAAGAAAAGTACAGTTGCAACGAAGTACTCAGCTCCTAGAAGTGACCTAAAATTATTGAATCACAATAGTGATTAAGATGAAAATGAAAGTCCAAATAATACACTAAAGAATTCCACTACCAAATCAATATCAGATGAGACAGAAAATTTACCTGTTTAAGAACCGAATCAAGTCCCTGATGATAATCATGAACCAATATTAGAAAATTCAGATTTTCAATCTAGCCGTAAATAAGCTAGAACTAAAAATAAACTAAGATATTTCCAATTTCCAGCATTTTGTTCAAAAATAGAAATAGGGCTGGATTAAATTATTTGGGTTATGTTGTCTTGTCACTTGTCATAATAAATAAAGAAGAAGGTAATTCTCCTTATTTCACTTGCCGTCCCGTACCCCCACTTAGTTTCATGTTATGTTTCTCGATACATTGTGCTAGAAAGAGATACCGCAAACCAGTCCAAGAGATCTTGTCGTCAGTGGTGGCGGAGTGAAGGCTCACTCTATGTTAATATATACCTCTATGGTCTCACCATCAAATAATTGACAGTTATTTGATCAAACTTGACTAGTGACACAAACCTTAGACAAGGAAAAAAGAGACACAAACTATACATACTAACTGTCACTTCTTCTCTTCATTTGAATGGCCTTAGCTGCCAGGGCTATCCGGCCAGACTAACTGTCACTTTGTGTCACTAACTGTCAAGTTTGATCAAATAACTGTCAATTATTTGATGGTGAGACGGGGCCTTCACAGTTACTATAAGCAGCAGATGAAAGCATACAAAAGCCTTTAGGCACATAAAAGCCTTCACAACTGGATTTGTTTTGAAAGTTGGATTAAAAATTGTTAATGATTTCTATATTATTGTTGGAAAGGTATGTCTTTCTTTTATTTATTCATCAATAAGAAATATATGGATAACAGTATTAGGCCCGGTCTTTTCACCTCCGAATAAATATGCTCTTATCTGGCAGTTAGCTATCTGGAGGATAAATATTTATTCGCCAGATAAAATGTACCCGTCTTTTCACGTCAATTTATGTTCCAGTTAGTTATCCGGTAGATAAGCTTAAAAGTAAGTTTGGATTCGGAACACACCTGATTTTTGTGTTTATTTTTATAATTTCAGCTTTAACTTAACCTAACATATAATCAAGACCAAGATGATTTTCTCGATTTTATTTCCATTTTGGAAGAAGGAAATGTAAGTAAATCAAAGAATTACAACTTAAAATAAGAAGTATATAAAGTCATAGTCATAAGGTTTAGAAATACATTTCCATATTTTAATCAAACAATATTGTTTTAGAAAGAAAACATTGATTATGGTGAAAAAGTTTACTGGAGAACTTGAACAAGAGGTAAATAAATTTTAAATTAGTGGAAAACTGTTGATTTGTATGTAAAGAAGACAAAGACAAGTTTAAATAAAGACAAGCTAGCTAATGAAACATGAATGAAACAGATGCAGTGGTAATTTTGTTTACATAATTAATAATTTTAACATATTATATTATTAATATCTATTAACTGTTCAATGATGTAAAAATTTGTTAATGTGGGGAAAACTTTTATTTAAATTCAATACTATATTTCTGTAGTGGTAAGGCAAAAATTTGATTTTATGTCTGATTTTAGCCAGAATGAGATTATTTGCTTGATATGCTATTTAGTAAAATTTCTTCAAGATGGTGGAGTTTGGTATGTGTATGATGAAGGTAAAAACCCCTTTGTTCCACATATCTTTTGTATAAAAGTTATGTCCCCTTTTAACTTACTTAGTAGAACCCCGATTATCTGGGTGGGCTTTCTATTACTCAAGTTGCATTTTTGAGGTTTTATCAAAATAGCGTCATCGTAAATCACTTGACTCTATATGACGAAAGAGAGACTCATAATGAAAGATTTATTTTTTTCTGTTATCTCTTTATAGTAGGTACATAATAATATCTATGTATACACATACATATTATGTATGTGTATACGTACGTATTATACATAATATGAAATACATGTTCGGATTATCCGTGCTTTTCAATTATCAGTGCCACCTTCGGTCCCGAGGAGCACAGATAATCGGGGTTCTACTGTATTAGGTAGGCCAGAACTTGATATATTACTTGATTTCTTATGTTGATTACTTTTCGTTTTTGGGTTGGCAAAACATGATTCAAACTTTCAAAATGCTCTCCTGAAAAATTAGGCTAGATGGACATATCAATCATCGTCAAAACGCTTTATCCATCCAACTGGTATATTGAATAGTAAACTAGGGAAATAACCAACTAAGTATATCAAAACACAATATTTTTAAAGATTGGATAATTTACATTACATGGTAACTTGAAGAATCCCAATAACAAGAATAAAACCTAATTTTAATATTTTAGTCCTGTCGCCAGGGGGGGTACAACGGCCTCCTGTATTCAGATGGACTTACCCAAGTTTTTTTTATGTATTTTGACCTGTAGAACACGAATTTTTTGGGTAACAGTTGATCAGGATGTCGATAAGATTGTTATAAACCAAGAAGTTGAGGAATCACATAACAGCGATTTCTCGCAAAACAAAACATTTTTTTGTATTTTTTGGTCCATTTTAACCAAAAAATGTTCCTACAAATTTTTTCGTAGGATGCATAGTTTTCGAGATAAACGCGGTTGAACTTTCAAAAAATCGAAAAATTGGAATTTTTGAACCCGAAAAACTTTTGATTAAAAAATAAAATAGCAATTCTGCTTACCGCATTTGAAAGTTCAAGTAAAATTATATCGGTTTTAATTATTTGTATTGCCAAAAATGTATTATTTTATTGTTAAAACAAAGCTATAAACACCTAGTGCTTGAGTGATGTTTCAATGATTTCTCATTTAAAATCGAACGAGTACCTAGAGGAGGTAAAAGTGCAAGCGGGGCTATTTCTAAGTAGCATGCATTAAAACGCATGTATTAGGCACGGGAAACAGTATGTGTTTATAGCTTTTTTTAACAATCAAAAAATAAATTTTTAGCAATGCAAATATTCAAAACAGATATAATTTGACTTATACTTTTAAAGGCGGTAAGCAGAATTGCTATTTTATTTTTTATTCAAACGTTATTCGGGTTCAAACATTGCAATTTTTCCATTTTTTGAAAGTTCAACCGCGTTTATCTCGAAAACTATGCATCCTACGAAACAACTTGTAGGAACATTTTTTGGTTAGAATGACCCAAAAAATACAAAAAAATGTTTTGTTTTGCGAGAAATCGCTGTTATGTAATTCCTCAACTTCTTTGTTTATAACAATCTTATCGACATCCGGATCAACTGTTACCCAAAAAATTCGTGTTCTACGGGTCAAAATACATAAAAAAAACTTGGGTAAGTCCATCTGAATTAAGAAGGCCGTTGTACCCCCCCTGGCGACAGGACTATTTGTTAGTAGATACCTTTCACTTTTCTAAATAAAAAAATTAGTTACAGATATGACAAACATCTAGAAGATTCAATCCTGCGTTCTTAAAGAAAAAAGCTAGTTCCAGTAGTAAGCTACCAATAATAAACTAGAGAATGTATTACAAGAAAGAACAACGCTAATACTAAACATACCTCAATTGCTTCAGATAGAAAAAGAGGACGAAAAGGTACAACACAAGCGTGCTAGAGAAAATGAAAGGGCAGAAGAGAGACACAAAAATTCATTGATTTATTAAATTTAAAAATTTAATTATACAAAGGACAATTAAATAAAGAATAAAAAAATGATACATGTATATTATTGATCCTTCTATTTCCCCATAAAGCATGTTACTGACCAGGAGGTATACTATAATAGATATATTACATCTCATAGTGCTCACTATAATAATGAGTGAGCCTGCATAAACGGAACCATAATATACATTATAGTTCCATGTATGCAGCCTCACTCGTTACTATAGTGAGTGATATGAGATATATTTTAGTATAGATCCCCGTGCATGACAAGCTTAACACAAAAATTTTTATAAGGTTATCAAACATCTTCAGTAAATTCAATAATTTACCCACATAACAATTTCATGTTCTTAGTAGATTCATAGAACATACTTTTCAGAAAAAGTATATACTTAGAATATGCGTAATTACCATTGCGAATGTGCAGAGCATATACTGAGTATATACTACATTACAGTACTTAAACGTTCTATGTATATACTTAGAATGTACTACCGCACTTCTTTTCAGTATATACCAAGAACATACTTTTTAGAAGATTCTAAGGAGGTGCTATAAACCTTCTATTTATATACTTAGAATGTACTATCGCACATATTTTTAGTATATGGGAAGAATATTCCAAGGAAGTGCTATATACCTTCTAGTTACATACTTAGTTAGAATGTACTAGGGCACATATTTTTAGTATATGGGAAGAATATTCCAAGGAAGTGCTATATACCTTCTATGCATATACTTAGAATGTACTATCGCACATATTTTTAGTATATGGGAAGAATATTCCAAGGATGTGCTATATTTCTCAGAAGTATGTTTTCAACATCACCCAATCTCATCCTAGGTTCTACTAATATATTATATTTACATATTCTAATTGCATATGAGAATGTATAGTTATTACATTCTACAATATTACGTAAAAAGTAAGTATAAAATATATAAACTTTAGTTAGTTATATAGGTACCTATGTATAATAAATATTATATGGGTAAGTAGCCTATATATAAAATATAAGTAATATATTTAGTTATTATGTGCACATCAAAATAAAAATGCTGCTTATACAGGGTGTCCCGAAAAGATTGGTCATAAATTATACCACAGATTCTGGGGCCAAAAATAGGTTGATTGAACCTCACTTACCTATATACAATAGTGCACACAAAAAAAGTTACAGCCCTTTGAAGTTACAAAATGAAAATCGATTTTTTTTCATATATCGAAAACTCTCAAAGATTTTTTATTGAAAATGGACATGTGGCATTTATATGGCAGCAACATCTTAAAAAAAAATTTAAGTAAAATTTGTGCACCCCATAAAAATTTTATGGGGGTTTTGTTCCCTTAAACCCCCCCAAACTTTTGTGTACGTTCCAATTAAATTATTATTGTGGCACCATTAGTTAAACACATTATTTCTAAAACTTTTTTGCCTCTTAGTACTTTTTCGATAAGCCAGTGTTTATCGAGATATTTTGAATATTTGTCGAATCCACCACATATTTGTATATGTTAAGTACGATTATAGAGACCTGTTAATAATCTGAAAATTTATTTATAATTTACATTTTTAGGTATGTTTTGAAAAAGAAGCTACATCTCGATAAAAGGTGACTTATGAACAAAAGACTAAGAGGCAAAAGTTTTAAAAATACTGTGTTTAACTAATGGTACCACAATAATACTTTAATTGGAACGTACACAATCATTTGGGGGGTTTAAAGGAACAAACCCCCCATACAATTTTTACGTAAATATATTGAAAAAGAAGCCGAATCTCAATAAAAACTGACTTATCGAAAAAATACTAAGAGGTAAAAAAGTTTTAAAAACGTCGTGTTTAACTAATGGTACCACAATAATCAATTAATTAGAACGTACAAAAAAGTTTGGGGGGGTTTAAGGGAACAAAATCCCCATAAATTTTTTATTAGGTGGACAAATTTCACTAAAATTTTGTTTCAAGATGTTCCTGCAATAAGAGTGATACATGTCCATTTTCAATAAAAAATATCTAATAGTTTTCGATATATTGAAAAAAATCGATTTTCATTTTGTAACTTCAAAGGGCTATAACTTTTTTTATGAGCACATTTGTACTAAGGTAAGTTAGGTTAAATCGAACTATTTTTGACCCCAGAATGTGTGGTATAATTTATGACCATTCTTTTCGGGACACCCTGTATAATTATATAATAGCCAAATATATAATATAATATGTATGTAAATTACTAAAATTTATAGGTATCTATATACATTATACATACTTTTACTTACTAGGTATTTAGGAAATATTGAAGTACCAATATGAATTTATTATTTTCAAGCTGCTTTTTATGTTCTTAAAATGTTTTAGTCCTTGTAGCTAGAAATACAGTCGCTTCGTCCTCACAGCCTACACATAAATGCCTTAACTGTACTGGAAACTATTTTCATATTTTGCCTTTTTGTTACCTACCCCCTTCCCTTGTGCAGGTATAAAATATGCAATGGAAGGGTCAGAATAACAATGAATGGCCGTTTCCGGATTCCCGAAAATTATAGGTAAAAATATTTTTATGGTATAAACTCAAATCAAAATGGTGTATTCATTTCAATTGAAAACGAAACGAGAATTTCTCATTTTTCTTCAATAGAATTAAGTTTTAAACTTTTTTACCATACAATTAAAACGGTTTAAAAAAATGATGAATTAGATAGTTCAGTAGTACCTACCAAAATACCTAAATTTTATTAATTATTCTTAACGCGAAGTTGATAATCTATAGGCTAACATTATTCTTCTTCCTATAGGTACATACATAGTATATTCTTTTTAAGATATTTTAAAAGTATATACAAGTATGTGTTAAGCATATACTTTTGCATATACTTACGCATATACTAAGAATATTCGATTAAGGTATATTCTAAGAATAAACTTTTACGAACATTCCGAGATACTACGTACACGAATGTGCTCAGTATATTCGGTGCAAGAATATTCTTCGAAGCACATGCAAACATGACATTTAGAATGTTTTTTATGGTACATGCTATGCTTGTACTACGCATATACTAAAAAGGATATACTTCGACGAATGTTGGCAGGATATGCTTAGAACATGATGCGAACATCATTGTTATGTGGGTAGCTTATTCCTGGTCTATACTCAGCAATTCATTTTCAAAATTGTCTTCATTTTCATTTCTCTCTCTATGTTATAAATATATTGCTTCAGTGTAAGATAGGACAATTGAATCAATTTAATTGTTTTGTTTTCTGCTATATACAAAAAGGGCGATATGTATTTCTGGACTCATCAGTGGACAATCAGAATCTCCAAGTAACAACCCATTGCTATGATCTGAATTTAAACAGCAATAATACAGAATTATTTATATTTGGCACAAAAAATATTACGCTACCTACATTCAATACCACGTATGAGGATTTTTAGGTGAAACGAGTTAGAGGTTGATTCTGAGTATATTGCGCACACTTTACTGAATGATTCTAATCACAAGTACGAGAAATAATGTTTTCTCGTACTTGGGAATATACTCAGAATCAACCTCTAACTCGTTTCACCTAAAAATCTTCATACATGGTATTAGAATGTAGGTAGCGATTAGTAAGAAGGTACCTATTTAAAACATATCCAGGGAGTATTACGAAATTGTCAGAATATAAAATCAGTCTTCCTATATTCTATAGATTTTTTGAGAATTTCATGATACACCCAGTATGTTTTGGATACTTAACTCTGCAGCTTTTTTTTCAAGGTAGGTATCTACTAGTCCTGTCGCCAGGGGGGGTACAACGGCCTCGTTAATTCAGATGGACTTACCCAAGTTTTTTTTATGTATTTTGACCCGTAGAACACGAATTTTTTGGGTAACAGTTGATCCGGATGTCGATAAGATTGTTATAGACCAAGAACTTGAGGAATCAAATAACAGCGATTTTTGGCAAAACAAAACAATATTTTGTATTTTTTGGGTCATTTTAAGCAAAAAATATTTCTACAAGTTTTTTAGTAGGATGCACAGTTTTCGAGATAAACGCGGTTGAACTTTCAAAAAATCGAAAAACTGCAATTTTTAAACCCGAATAACTTTTGATTAAAAAATAAAATAGCAATTCTGCTTAGCGCCTTTGAAAGTTCAAGTCAAATTATGTCGGTTTTGATTATTTGCATTGCTAAAAATTTATTGTGTTATTGTTAAACAAAGCTACAAACAACTAGTGCGTGAGTGATGTTTCTATGATTTCTCATTTAAAATCGAACGAGTAGGTAGAATAGGTACTAGTGCAATCAAGACTATTTCTACGTTACATGCGTTAAAACGCATGTAAAAGCACGGGAAACCCTACGCGTTTATAGCTTTGTTAAACAATAAAAAAATAAATTTTTACCAATGCAAATAATCAAAACCGATATAATTTGACTTAAACTTTCAAATGCGGTAAGCAGACTTTGTAGGACTTTGACATTTAAAATTTCTTAAAAATAAATACGTAGGTACTTTATATGTAATGATTATAAAGGTTGTGTGTGGTGTGTGGTGTGTGTGTGTGGGGTGTGGGGTGTGGGGTGTGGGGTGTGGGGTGTGGTGTGTGGGGTGTGGTGTGTGTGTGTGTGTGTGTGTGTGTGTGTGTGTGTGTGTGTGTGTGTGTGTGTGTGTGTGTGTGTGTGTGTGTGTGTGTGTGTGTGTGTGTGTGTGTGTGTGTGTGTGTGTGTGTGTGTGTGTGTGTGTGTGTGTGTGTGTGTGTGTGTGTGTGTGTGTGTGTGTGTGTGTGTGTGTGTGTGTGTGTGTGTGTGTGTGTGTGTGTGTGTGTGTGTGTGTGTGTGTGTGTGTGTGTGTGTGTGTGTGTGTGTGTGTGTGTGTGTGTGTGTGTGTGTGTGTGTGTGTGTGTGTGTGTGTGTGTGTGTGTGTGTGTGTGTGTGTGTGTGTGTGTGTGTGTGTGTGTGTGTGTGTGTGTGTGTGTGTGTGTGTGTGTGTGTGTGTGTGTGTGTGTGTGTGTGTGTGTGTGTGTGTGTGTGTGTGTGTGTGTGTGTGTGTGTGTGTGTGTGTGTGTGTGTGTGTGTGTGTGTGTGTGTGTGTGTGTGTGTGTGTGTGTGTGTGTGTGTGTGTGTGTGTGTGTGTGTGTGTGTGTGTGTGTGTGTGTGTGTGTGTGTGTGTGTGTGTGTGTGTGTGTGTGTGTGTGTGTGTGTGTGTGTGTGTGTGTGTGTGTGTGTGTGTGTGTGTGTGTGTGTGTGTGTGTGTGTGTGTGTGTGTGTGTGTGTGTGTGTGTGTGTGTGTGTGTGTGTGTGTGTGTGTGTGTGTGTGTGTGTGTGTGTGTGTGTGTGTGTGTGTGTGTGTGTGTGTGTGTGTGTGTGTGTGTGTGTGTGTGTGTGTGTGTGTGTGTGTGTGTGTGTGTGTGTGTGTGTGTGTGTGTGTGTGTGTGTGTGTGTGTGTGTGTGTGTGTGTGTGTGTGTGTGTGTGTGTGTGTGTGTGTGTGTGTGTGTGTGTGTGTGTGTGTGTGTGGTGTGTGTGTGTGTGTGTGTGTGTGTGTGTCTGTCAAAGAGATGGCATTAGACAAAGAGTCTTTTTGCCACAGAATTTTGTTATAGATATGTTTAAATTTTTATCTTAGAATCATTTATAAACTTGATTAAGATATTAAATATAGATTTGTCAGAATAAGATAAAAGATTGCTGATGCTAACTGGAAGGCTAATGTTAAGGTTAATTAAACCTAAATATAAGTTTTGAGTCTGATCCCTATGATTAAGACAATCAAAGAATACATGTTCAGATCCCCGATGGACTCATGGTTACAGGAACAGAAGGGAGTTTCATAGATTCCAATCCTATGTAGATGCTCTGGAAAAAGTCCATGGGTAAGTTTTAGCCGGGTTATTAATGAGGAATGTACTTTGTTATAATTGTAGTTAAAATGAGGTATACATTTGGGTAATAATGGGTGAATAGAAAAGTAATGATTTCTTGATGTCTGCTGAACATCTCTTATAAAGGTTAAACATAAATTTACTTCGGTTTTCTCATAGTCAGGTTACACGTTTTGCAGGAGAGCTTTGAATTACTAGTTAGGCTGACTTTCAGATAATCCGAACTTTTCAGAATCCGAACAGGCTGTCCCCCCAATTAGTTCGGATTTTCGAGGTTCTACTGTATACAACATACTAGTGATGTCATCCATCTGGGCGTGATGACAAACCATTTACAGCTTTTGAGGAAAGTGGATGCCTTTACCAATTTTGTTGTATTCCTCTTGGGGTGACCAATGGAGTATCATATTTTCAGAGAGCCATTGATTCTATCAATAAAAAAGAAAATCTACAAGGGGTTTACGCTTATTTAGATGACGTAACAGTTAGTGGTGAGGATCAAGATAGCTATGATTTGAATTTACAGAAGTTTTTAAATGCCGTTAAAAAATATGGGTTAACTTTAAATCAAAATAAATGTCACTACAATCAAAAGTTATAAATATGTTGGGATATACAATATTGCACTTCTATGGACAGTAATTAATGAAAAATAAATTCTCATTGTTGAAACAGATACATGAATGAATTTGCTATTGCTATCATGCTGAGTCAATCTGGAAGACCCGTTACCTTTTTCTCACGTATCCTCACAGATTCTGAACAAAAAAAATTTATGAATTTTCAAGATTTCCATGCTAAGATACTTCCAGTCAGACAGGGGGACTAGCTCTACTTATCAAGAATTTATTAATTACCTACACTCTAAAGGAATATCTTCAAGTAGAACAACACCATATAATTCTGAAGAAAATGGTTAAGTTAAAAGATACAATGGAGTTATATGGAAAGCAGTGAATCTAGCATTGAAAACCAGTAATTTAGACATCACTAAATGGAAAAATGTTCTATATACCTAGGGTTACCATAATTTATTAAGGCCAAATCCGGACAGGGGTAGTCCAAGGAAAAAAACATATCCTTGCCCTTGCCTTTTGACACCCCCAAAGTTAGTGCTGGTATTATCAGCACAAACGCAAATTACTTTTGAATCAATAAAGTACTTTTTAATATATTTTAAAACATGTTCTACTAAAAGATAGATGTTTCACCCGGAAGTTCATCAAAAAATAAAAGTTTCACGTTGACACCTTCATTTTGCTTAAAATAACGAACACATACCGGAGTCAGTTTGATTTCGTTTCTGTTTGAACTATAACCGTAATAAAATTTGCATCTTTGAGTTTTTCGAGTAATTTGTTAAATATGTTTTTTTTAATATTTTTTTTAGTAAAGAAAAAAATCCGGACATTTCTCATATCCGGACATGTCTTTCAAATCCGGACGTATGGTAACCCTATATATACCAGATGCTCTGCACTCTATATGAAGTTTACTGTCTACAGCAACCAATTGTACACATCATGAACATGTGTTTACTTATCAATGAAGATCAACTAGCAGAAATTCTATTTTTTCATGAAAGATTCAGACACAGTATTACTAAGAAAATTTGTATGAATGAGTAAGTTTGATCCTTTAGTTGAAGAGGATTATCTTTTAGAAGCCAATGCAGATTATGCCTTAATACAGTATCTAAACGGAAAGAAAAGTACAGTTGCAACGAAGTACTCAGCTCCTAGAAGTGACCTAAAATTATTGAATCACAATAGTGATTAAGATGAAAATGAAAGTCCAAATAATACACTAAAGAATTCCACTACCAAATCAATATCAGATGAGACAGAAAATTTACCTGTTTAAGAACCGAATCAAGTCCCTGATGATAATCATGAACCAATATTAGAAAATTCAGATTTTCAATCTAGCCGTAAATAAGCTAGAACTAAAAATAAACTAAGATATTTCCAATTTCCAGCATTTTGTTCAAAAATAGAAATAGGGCTGGATTAAATTATTTGGGTTATGTTGTCTTGTCACTTGTCATAATAAATAAAGAAGAAGGTAATTCTCCTTATTTCACTTGCCGTCCCGTACCCCCACTTAGTTTCATGTTATGTTTCTCGATACATTGTGCTAGAAAGAGATACCGCAAACCAGTCCAAGAGATCTTGTCGTCAGTGGTGGCGGAGTGAAGGCTCACTCTATGTTAATATATACCTCTATGGTCTCACCATCAAATAATTGACAGTTATTTGATCAAACTTGACTAGTGACACAAACCTTAGACAAGGAAAAAAGAGACACAAACTATACATACTAACTGTCACTTCTTCTCTTCATTTGAATGGCCTTAGCTGCCAGGGCTATCCGGCCAGACTAACTGTCACTTTGTGTCACTAACTGTCAAGTTTGATCAAATAACTGTCAATTATTTGATGGTGAGACGGGGCCTTCACAGTTACTATAAGCAGCAGATGAAAGCATACAAAAGCCTTTAGGCACATAAAAGCCTTCACAACTGGATTTGTTTTGAAAGTTGGATTAAAAATTGTTAATGATTTCTATATTATTGTTGGAAAGGTATGTCTTTCTTTTATTTATTCATCAATAAGAAATATATGGATAACAGTATTAGGCCCGGTCTTTTCACCTCCGAATAAATATGCTCTTATCTGGCAGTTAGCTATCTGGAGGATAAATATTTATTCGCCAGATAAAATGTACCCGTCTTTTCACGTCAATTTATGTTCCAGTTAGTTATCCGGTAGATAAGCTTAAAAGTAAGTTTGGATTCGGAACACACCTGATTTTTGTGTTTATTTTTATAATTTCAGCTTTAACTTACACTCTTGACCTGTGCTTGGTGGTGTGAACAGCGCTTGGCTCCGCGTTCTACGAATACGAGGTCTTTCCTAAGTACTAACGTACCTAACCTACCCCAAATTGTTTTTGTCTGGGTAAGTTGAGCATTAGCTTAATCATTTGAATACTTCTTTCTTTTTTATAGGCTTAATTTGATATATTTTGTTATTTTTCTTTTTTATATATTGTTTATTACAAAACTTGCACTGACTGGCTTTTTGTATTATGAGTAACGAACAGGGGG
The DNA here is from genome assembly GCF_917563875.1 of Diabrotica virgifera virgifera. Taxonomy (NCBI): domain Eukaryota; kingdom Metazoa; phylum Arthropoda; class Insecta; order Coleoptera; family Chrysomelidae; genus Diabrotica; species Diabrotica virgifera. The sequence continues at coordinate 138,960,945 of NC_065446.1, read as the reverse complement.
GTACGTCCCCCCTCAAACCCGTCGAGAACATAATTTTAGATTCCGCATCAAATAGTAATAACGATATTTCAAATAGTAATAACGATATTTCTAACTCCCATAGCCTATCTCAGAACGATAAAACCCATCAGGAACAAAAAATTATCAACCTCTACTCCGAAAAAGATAATGGGCCCTTTTTTGTGTATTTAGAATCAACAAACATAGATACGAAAGTAGGTTCGTTTAATGGGATTAAAATTGCTAGAGATATTTTCAATTTAAAATTAAAAGATATTCGAAAAATACATAGTAAAGGCCTTAATCGAATTGCAATTGAATTTATTAATTTTGAATCAGCTAATCAATTTTTAAATAATAAAACTTTGTTAGACAAGGGTTATAAAATTTATATTCCCTTTAATTTTGTTACTTGTAAGGGTATAGTTAGACAAATTGATCTAGAGATTGGTGACAAAGAATTGTTGGATTGTTGCAGTACAGGCTCTGACATCGAAATACTAAATGTTAGAAGACTCAATAGGAAGGTATTCAAGAATGACGTAATCACGTATGAACCAACAGGCACAGTACTCTTTACTTTTAAAGGTGTAATAATGCCTAAAATAGTAAACTTTTATGGCATGCCGAAACTAGTTAACGTTTACGTAGCACCAGTTACTCAGTGTTTCAATTGTTTAAGGTTTGGGCACACTAAAACAATCTGTAAGAGTAAAGATCGTTGCATTAACTGTGGTGAACTTGCCCATACTGAAGCATGTGAAGTCAGATGCTTCTTCTGCAAGGGACCCCACAAAGCCACTGATAAGAACTGCCCCGAATTCCTGAGGCAAAAAAACATTAAAGAATTAATGGCATACGAAAATATGACTTTCTATGATGCCAACGAAGCAGTCACAAAAACATATGTAGAAAAAGATAAGTTTATTATGTATGCCAGTGACTTCCCAGTTCTTAGGAATAGGAAGTCCAATAATATCCCAAACAATAATGTTAGCATCAACGACTCTGTCACGCCCTCCCAAAGAAGAACTCATAACTTCAAATCCTCCACTACCAAACGCTCATTTCAACAGGTGGTCTCTAACTCAAACAACAAAAGACGAGTCATTCAAAAAGGGTACGACAAGAAAGCTCATGAAGAAAACCTCTTTTTCCCTAATTCACGCCCCGAAAAATCAACATACTCTCCCTCCCAACAACAAGCCTCAACATCATATAACACAAACACAGAAAAACCCTCATCAAACTCTCTACAAAACTTAGCCTGGCATCCCAGTGCATTGCAACATATTCAACATTCTGACTCAGATACTTTATATAATACCAGAAACGCTTGTCTACATTTTCTCAATAATGCGACATTCGATAATTTAAATATTCTCAAAAATATATTATCCCAGACAAACTTGGACTATATGGACCAAGATTCAATCTCAGACTTTGACTCTTTATAACTTCCTATACACCACAATGTCTCACAACCCAAAACTAAAAATAATACAATGGAATATCAGAAGTGTTAATGCAAATAGGGATAACCTGATTAGTCTAATATCCGAAATGGATCCAGATATCATTTTCATCAATGAAACATGGCTTAAGCATGATGCCAGATTTTCTTTAAACTTTTATAACATCATCCGACAAGACAGGGATGATTCATTTGGTGGGGTGGCAACATGCATTAAGAAATCCATAAGGTTTTCGACAATCAAAAAATTCAATTCAGCTCTAGTTCAATACATAATAATTAGTATCAGTAACCTATACCTTATAAATATATATTCTAGTTCAAATATGGCAATCACTGCCACCTTACTAAACGAAATGGTAGAAGGTATACCCTTAAATAATCTAATCATTATGGGGGATTTGAACTCACACCATCCCGCTTGGGATAAAGGGGTATGCAATAAAGGTGGTAAAGTTATTTTTGATTTTTCCTTTGATAATGACCTTACAGTGTTAAATGATGGCTCAGCAACGTTATTTCAAGACTCTAATAAGAACATCAGTGCAATAGATCTTGCAATTGTGAGCAACAGTATGTGTTTGTCGTCTGAGTGGGGTGTTATCCAAGACTGCGGTAACAGTAACCACTTTCCCACATACATTAAATTAAATATAGAGGACCTTAATGGAATAGAAAGACACCTACTTAAACCATACAAAACAAGAAACACTAAAAAAGCTGACTGGAATACCTATTACCAGAACATATTATTAAACAAGCAAAACTTGTCAGAAATCAAAGACTATAAGGATTTCCTTACAGTCATAAACACAGCGGCAGATGAAGCAATCCCTTTCAAAAATTGTGGGGTACAGGGTAGACCCAGGAATCCATGGTGGGACGAAGAGTGTTCCTTATGGATCAAAACACGAAAAGAAGCAATCTCCAATTTTAATAATTCCCCCTCTATAGAAAATTTCATCGAAACAAAACGCATCATCGCTATGACTAGGAGGAACTTAAAAACAAAAAAGAAATACAAATTTAAAAACTTTTGTGAATCCTTAAACAGAGGATCCAATATCACTTACGTTTGGAATAAAATTAAAAAATTTTCCAATTATCACAATAATAAAGTTGTTCATAATCCGCCAGATAATATCAAATTAGAAATATTAGGTAAAATGTCTTCAATAAACATTGATCCCAATTTTAATATGTCATATGATAACCAAGAAGTTGCTCCCTTTTCAATCCATGAGTATAATTTGGCGTTAAATAATAAAAAAGATTCTGCGCCAGGTATCGATGACATATCTTACTTGATGTTAAGAAACCTCCCACTGGCAGCCAAAAACACACTGTTAAGAATTTACAACCTTTGTTTGAGTGGGGGTCCTGTTCCTGTGGAATGGAAAAAATTTAATGTAATTAACATCTTAAAGCCTCAAAAAAACCCTACTTTGTCTGAGAGTTTCAGACCAATAGTCCTATCATCCTGTGTACTTAAAACTCTCGAAATCATAATTAAAAATCGTCTGGATTGGTTTATGGAACACAATTCACTATTTAAAATTAATCAATCAGGTTTCAGGAAAGGTAGAGGGACATATGATAATTTAGCTCTTTTACACTCTACGATTTTAGAAGCATTTGAATCTTCCCAAACGGTATTAGCCATTTTTCTAGATATTAAATCAGCCTACGACAATGTTGAAATATACAACCTTTATAATAAACTTAAAAATTTAAACCTCCCCTTGGCTTTAATCAACCTTATCCTTAAAATCCTACAAAATAGACTTTTATATTCAAGAGCTGATGACGGCAATTTCTTGGGACCATACCAAACTTCTAAGGGGCTACCTCAAGGCTCTCCCTTAAGCACCATTCTTTTTAACATATACATTCATGACCTTTTCTATTTATTCTCTAACGAAGTGAAAATATGTGGGTATGCAGATGATTTAGTGTTGTATATTAGCGGTAAAGACATTCATAGTATGACAAATAAGATCATCCCAGAAATTACAAACACTCAAAACTGGCTAGAAGCTCATGGGTTGTCTATTTCAATTGATAAATGTGAAGCTGTGTGGTTCACAAGAGGTCAACGCAAAACAAACCCCCCTATAATCACTCTTAATAATAACAATAACATTCCCTTCAAAAATCAGGTTAAATTCTTGGGCATCACTTTTCATAAAAACTTGAAATGGGACCCTCACATAGACAAAATTGTACTTAAAGCAAAGAAAAATATCAACATATTGAGAGCATTGTGTGGAGTTTGGTGGGGTGCAGACCCCAAGATTCTAATTATGGTCTTTAATGCTTTGATTAGGTCTCATATGGATTATGGTTCCTTTCTGTTCAGCCCAATTACACAGAAATGTAGCAATAACCTAAATAAAGTATTTTTCGAAGGGCTCAGAGTATGCCTGGGATGCATGAAATCCACTCCGCGCTTAGCAATCTTAGCTGAATCTGCTCAGATTGACCTGGAACATAGAAGTCTAATACTAGCGTCTAAATTCATATCTAAAATTATCAAAATTAACAATCACCCAGTAATAAAGACGCTTCTTAACATACGTAGAAAAATCATAAATAAACCCATTTTCCACAAGGCAAACCTTGTACCTCTTCTTGTAATGGCCCTTGAACATTTTTTCCCTTATCAAAACAAAATACACAAACATCCAAACTTTCCTTGTTATGACTTGGACTTCAACACATTAAGCAATCCAATACAAACGTTAAACTGTAATCTTAAGAAAAATGAATCATCAATCAAACAAAAATTTTCAATATTCACCCAAAAGTACAATAGGGATTTCTCCTTTGTATATACTGACGCCTCCAAAAGTAATGGGAGAATAGGTTTTGGAGTCAACATTCCCAACATTAACTTCAAGTTTTCTTCTAGGCTTCCTGGTGAGTTATCTATAACAAAAGCCGAAAATGTGGCAATTTACCAAGCAATTAAAATCATAATATCTAAAGACATCAAGAAGGCTATTATCTTCTCAGATTCTCTAAATGCTATATCTAAAATTAAAAACCCTAAAATATCAGCCACTGATGACTCAATCTCCCTCAAAACAAAAAATCTCATCTTATCAGCATATAAGAAAGGTTTTGACATTTTAATCTCATGGATTCCAGGACATTCTGACATTCCTGGTAATGTAGAAGCTGATTTACTAGCCAAAATAGGGACAGGCTTAAATATTCCGTTGGCTATGTTATTAGACTCCCAAGATATTCTAAACTCCATAAAGGAAAAAATTATTACTAAATTTAAAATCAATTGGGAAGCCATGCTGCGGAGGAAAAACTACCAGTATATGAGAATGCAAACCTCTTTTTCCTTTAAGGCATGGTTCTCAACCCTAACATTTAAAAACAGAAGACATATCACCACAATAATAAGAATGAGAACAGGTCATTGCTTAACTAAACAACATCTTTTTAAAATCAAAATAATAGACAGTCCAGCATGTGAATGCGGAGTAGTGGAGGATTTAAACCATATTTTCTTTGAATGCCCCATTAATGTTATTCCCAACATGGATTTATACACAATCTTTATTTCAATGAAATTCAAAACACCAATCTCAATAGATACAATCTTAATATCCCCTAACGAAAGGTCGGTCAGTGCAATCTTACAGTTTCTTGACTATAATAAAATTAATTTGTAATTCATGATGCTCAACTTTATTTTAATATGTTTAATATTTTTGCCTTCCAGTTTCTCCTCTGTGGCGTTCCTATTACCATTTGTTTACAATCTGTGTTTGTGTTTCCTATTTGTATATAACACCTTAACCTCAAATTTTTAAAAGTCAGGAAAAAATGCTACCATCTCACGCAAATGTCAGCGGCCCTGATATGGTTTAGAACCAGATTACATCACGGTCGCCAACAAATAGTGCTGGCGAATCGCCTCGTAGCGAAGCCATAAAAAAAGAGAAGAAGAAGAAGCTTTAACTTAACCTAACATATAATCAAGACCAAGATGATTTTCTCGATTTTATTTCCATTTTGGAAGAAGGAAATGTAAGTAAATCAAAGAATTACAACTTAAAATAAGAAGTATATAAAGTCATAGTCATAAGGTTTAGAAATACATTTCCATATTTTAATCAAACAATATTGTTTTAGAAAGAAAACATTGATTATGGTGAAAAAGTTTACTGGAGAACTTGAACAAGAGGTAAATAAATTTTAAATTAGTGGAAAACTGTTGATTTGTATGTAAAGAAGACAAAGACAAGTTTAAATAAAGACAAGCTAGCTAATGAAACATGAATGAAACAGATGCAGTGGTAATTTTGTTTACATAATTAATAATTTTAACATATTATATTATTAATATCTATTAACTGTTCAATGATGTAAAAATTTGTTAATGTGGGGAAAACTTTTATTTAAATTCAATACTATATTTCTGTAGTGGTAAGGCAAAAATTTGATTTTATGTCTGATTTTAGCCAGAATGAGATTATTTGCTTGATATGCTATTTAGTAAAATTTCTTCAAGATGGTGGAGTTTGGTATGTGTATGATGAAGGTAAAAACCCCTTTGTTCCACATATCTTTTGTATAAAAGTTATGTCCCCTTTTAACTTACTTAGTAGAACCCCGATTATCTGGGTGGGCTTTCTATTACTCAAGTTGCATTTTTGAGGTTTTATCAAAATAGCGTCATCGTAAATCACTTGACTCTATATGACGAAAGAGAGACTCATAATGAAAGATTTATTTTTTTCTGTTATCTCTTTATAGTAGGTACATAATAATATCTATGTATACACATACATATTATGTATGTGTATACGTACGTATTATACATAATATGAAATACATGTTCGGATTATCCGTGCTTTTCAATTATCAGTGCCACCTTCGGTCCCGAGGAGCACAGATAATCGGGGTTCTACTGTATTAGGTAGGCCAGAACTTGATATATTACTTGATTTCTTATGTTGATTACTTTTCGTTTTTGGGTTGGCAAAACATGATTCAAACTTTCAAAATGCTCTCCTGAAAAATTAGGCTAGATGGACATATCAATCATCGTCAAAACGCTTTATCCATCCAACTGGTATATTGAATAGTAAACTAGGGAAATAACCAACTAAGTATATCAAAACACAATATTTTTAAAGATTGGATAATTTACATTACATGGTAACTTGAAGAATCCCAATAACAAGAATAAAACCTAATTTTAATATTTTAGTCCTGTCGCCAGGGGGGGTACAACGGCCTCCTGTATTCAGATGGACTTACCCAAGTTTTTTTTATGTATTTTGACCTGTAGAACACGAATTTTTTGGGTAACAGTTGATCAGGATGTCGATAAGATTGTTATAAACCAAGAAGTTGAGGAATCACATAACAGCGATTTCTCGCAAAACAAAACATTTTTTTGTATTTTTTGGTCCATTTTAACCAAAAAATGTTCCTACAAATTTTTTCGTAGGATGCATAGTTTTCGAGATAAACGCGGTTGAACTTTCAAAAAATCGAAAAATTGGAATTTTTGAACCCGAAAAACTTTTGATTAAAAAATAAAATAGCAATTCTGCTTACCGCATTTGAAAGTTCAAGTAAAATTATATCGGTTTTAATTATTTGTATTGCCAAAAATGTATTATTTTATTGTTAAAACAAAGCTATAAACACCTAGTGCTTGAGTGATGTTTCAATGATTTCTCATTTAAAATCGAACGAGTACCTAGAGGAGGTAAAAGTGCAAGCGGGGCTATTTCTAAGTAGCATGCATTAAAACGCATGTATTAGGCACGGGAAACAGTATGTGTTTATAGCTTTTTTTAACAATCAAAAAATAAATTTTTAGCAATGCAAATATTCAAAACAGATATAATTTGACTTATACTTTTAAAGGCGGTAAGCAGAATTGCTATTTTATTTTTTATTCAAACGTTATTCGGGTTCAAACATTGCAATTTTTCCATTTTTTGAAAGTTCAACCGCGTTTATCTCGAAAACTATGCATCCTACGAAACAACTTGTAGGAACATTTTTTGGTTAGAATGACCCAAAAAATACAAAAAAATGTTTTGTTTTGCGAGAAATCGCTGTTATGTAATTCCTCAACTTCTTTGTTTATAACAATCTTATCGACATCCGGATCAACTGTTACCCAAAAAATTCGTGTTCTACGGGTCAAAATACATAAAAAAAACTTGGGTAAGTCCATCTGAATTAAGAAGGCCGTTGTACCCCCCCTGGCGACAGGACTATTTGTTAGTAGATACCTTTCACTTTTCTAAATAAAAAAATTAGTTACAGATATGACAAACATCTAGAAGATTCAATCCTGCGTTCTTAAAGAAAAAAGCTAGTTCCAGTAGTAAGCTACCAATAATAAACTAGAGAATGTATTACAAGAAAGAACAACGCTAATACTAAACATACCTCAATTGCTTCAGATAGAAAAAGAGGACGAAAAGGTACAACACAAGCGTGCTAGAGAAAATGAAAGGGCAGAAGAGAGACACAAAAATTCATTGATTTATTAAATTTAAAAATTTAATTATACAAAGGACAATTAAATAAAGAATAAAAAAATGATACATGTATATTATTGATCCTTCTATTTCCCCATAAAGCATGTTACTGACCAGGAGGTATACTATAATAGATATATTACATCTCATAGTGCTCACTATAATAATGAGTGAGCCTGCATAAACGGAACCATAATATACATTATAGTTCCATGTATGCAGCCTCACTCGTTACTATAGTGAGTGATATGAGATATATTTTAGTATAGATCCCCGTGCATGACAAGCTTAACACAAAAATTTTTATAAGGTTATCAAACATCTTCAGTAAATTCAATAATTTACCCACATAACAATTTCATGTTCTTAGTAGATTCATAGAACATACTTTTCAGAAAAAGTATATACTTAGAATATGCGTAATTACCATTGCGAATGTGCAGAGCATATACTGAGTATATACTACATTACAGTACTTAAACGTTCTATGTATATACTTAGAATGTACTACCGCACTTCTTTTCAGTATATACCAAGAACATACTTTTTAGAAGATTCTAAGGAGGTGCTATAAACCTTCTATTTATATACTTAGAATGTACTATCGCACATATTTTTAGTATATGGGAAGAATATTCCAAGGAAGTGCTATATACCTTCTAGTTACATACTTAGTTAGAATGTACTAGGGCACATATTTTTAGTATATGGGAAGAATATTCCAAGGAAGTGCTATATACCTTCTATGCATATACTTAGAATGTACTATCGCACATATTTTTAGTATATGGGAAGAATATTCCAAGGATGTGCTATATTTCTCAGAAGTATGTTTTCAACATCACCCAATCTCATCCTAGGTTCTACTAATATATTATATTTACATATTCTAATTGCATATGAGAATGTATAGTTATTACATTCTACAATATTACGTAAAAAGTAAGTATAAAATATATAAACTTTAGTTAGTTATATAGGTACCTATGTATAATAAATATTATATGGGTAAGTAGCCTATATATAAAATATAAGTAATATATTTAGTTATTATGTGCACATCAAAATAAAAATGCTGCTTATACAGGGTGTCCCGAAAAGATTGGTCATAAATTATACCACAGATTCTGGGGCCAAAAATAGGTTGATTGAACCTCACTTACCTATATACAATAGTGCACACAAAAAAAGTTACAGCCCTTTGAAGTTACAAAATGAAAATCGATTTTTTTTCATATATCGAAAACTCTCAAAGATTTTTTATTGAAAATGGACATGTGGCATTTATATGGCAGCAACATCTTAAAAAAAAATTTAAGTAAAATTTGTGCACCCCATAAAAATTTTATGGGGGTTTTGTTCCCTTAAACCCCCCCAAACTTTTGTGTACGTTCCAATTAAATTATTATTGTGGCACCATTAGTTAAACACATTATTTCTAAAACTTTTTTGCCTCTTAGTACTTTTTCGATAAGCCAGTGTTTATCGAGATATTTTGAATATTTGTCGAATCCACCACATATTTGTATATGTTAAGTACGATTATAGAGACCTGTTAATAATCTGAAAATTTATTTATAATTTACATTTTTAGGTATGTTTTGAAAAAGAAGCTACATCTCGATAAAAGGTGACTTATGAACAAAAGACTAAGAGGCAAAAGTTTTAAAAATACTGTGTTTAACTAATGGTACCACAATAATACTTTAATTGGAACGTACACAATCATTTGGGGGGTTTAAAGGAACAAACCCCCCATACAATTTTTACGTAAATATATTGAAAAAGAAGCCGAATCTCAATAAAAACTGACTTATCGAAAAAATACTAAGAGGTAAAAAAGTTTTAAAAACGTCGTGTTTAACTAATGGTACCACAATAATCAATTAATTAGAACGTACAAAAAAGTTTGGGGGGGTTTAAGGGAACAAAATCCCCATAAATTTTTTATTAGGTGGACAAATTTCACTAAAATTTTGTTTCAAGATGTTCCTGCAATAAGAGTGATACATGTCCATTTTCAATAAAAAATATCTAATAGTTTTCGATATATTGAAAAAAATCGATTTTCATTTTGTAACTTCAAAGGGCTATAACTTTTTTTATGAGCACATTTGTACTAAGGTAAGTTAGGTTAAATCGAACTATTTTTGACCCCAGAATGTGTGGTATAATTTATGACCATTCTTTTCGGGACACCCTGTATAATTATATAATAGCCAAATATATAATATAATATGTATGTAAATTACTAAAATTTATAGGTATCTATATACATTATACATACTTTTACTTACTAGGTATTTAGGAAATATTGAAGTACCAATATGAATTTATTATTTTCAAGCTGCTTTTTATGTTCTTAAAATGTTTTAGTCCTTGTAGCTAGAAATACAGTCGCTTCGTCCTCACAGCCTACACATAAATGCCTTAACTGTACTGGAAACTATTTTCATATTTTGCCTTTTTGTTACCTACCCCCTTCCCTTGTGCAGGTATAAAATATGCAATGGAAGGGTCAGAATAACAATGAATGGCCGTTTCCGGATTCCCGAAAATTATAGGTAAAAATATTTTTATGGTATAAACTCAAATCAAAATGGTGTATTCATTTCAATTGAAAACGAAACGAGAATTTCTCATTTTTCTTCAATAGAATTAAGTTTTAAACTTTTTTACCATACAATTAAAACGGTTTAAAAAAATGATGAATTAGATAGTTCAGTAGTACCTACCAAAATACCTAAATTTTATTAATTATTCTTAACGCGAAGTTGATAATCTATAGGCTAACATTATTCTTCTTCCTATAGGTACATACATAGTATAAATATACTACATATCGGCAAAAATAATCCATCACTACCATACTTTATTCATGGACATCCCATCATGTCAGTAGCGTCTCACAACGATCTTGAAGTGATAATTAATAGTGACTTAAATTGGTCTGATCACATAGTGTCGGTGTGTAAACGTGCAAATTCGAAATTGTTTCTGATCCGTAAATGTTTTACTCGTTTATCTTTAACCTCTGTTAGTAGTAAACTTTACACAATATACGTCAGACCTATTCTTGAGTTTGCCGGGCCAGTGTGGAATCCAGATCTCGGTCTCGATAAAAGCCTACTTGAAAATGTTCAGCGGAAAGCCACAAGACTGGCTTTTGGCCGTGTAAGACCCAATTATGAAGATAGACTCTCCATGGCTCATCTGACAACATTCGAGCATCGAGGTCTTCGCGGTGACCTAATTATGTCTTTCCGTATTTTAAAATACAATATTGGAAACCTGAATACCATGTTTACTCTAAATCAAGACGAAAGACTATCGGAAGAGGCCATCGTTACAAATTAAAGAGGGAACAGACAACAGCAAGATCCAGAGTGAACTTCTTGCCGAACAGAATATTTAATATCTGGAATAACTTGGACCAAGATACCATATTGGCACCTAGTGTAAACATATTCAAAAATAGAATTGATTGTTCTTTGCTTGATTTATAATAGGACATTATTATTTTTAGGACTGCATTATCTACTGTTACCATAATTTTGTTATCCATCTTGATCTTAACTTGAGAATTTGTTATTAATTTTATAATAAAATGTTTCTTTGTTTTTGGGCATAATAGGAGCTTGCTCCTCTGCCTTTCCTTATTTTGTAATAATAATAATAATAATAATAACAATGGAGAATGCAAAGTACCCAGACGATACCGATTATTATGTCTACTACTGGAGTCATTCCGAAGACCCTCCTCGAAAGCATAAAAAAGCTGGGTCTTAATGAACATCTTTATAAGACCATGCAGAAAGCAGTACTACTCGCAACGGCCAGATGTGTACGAAAATTTTTGGGAGATACACCTGCATACCAAGTCACCTAGGGCTCGATAACACGGAAAGAGTCCCACCAGAGCTCAATCCTTTTGATACCGTAGGTATCTGGGATGAGTCAATTTTCCCCTTAGAGGGAGTGTGAGCCGTATGGCTAAATCTGGATAATAATAACACCTTTGCAAAGTTCAGCATAAATATTCTATGCTTGCAAAAATGGCGATCGCTTTCCAAACATGTTTTAAAATGTCGCTGATGATTTAAAATGTTTTAAAATAATCACATGTGAGGCTGATTCACTTAGTCTACAAGGTGATATTGATCGCCTATCTAACTGGTGTATGCAAAATGGTATGTGTTTGAATGCATCCAAATGTCATATTCTTCGTTTCCATTAAACTCATCATCCAATCATCTTCGAATATAGTATAAATAATCTAACCTTATATTCTTCCTGTGAAACTAAGGATCTAGATGTGATCCTTCACTCCGCCCTTAGCTATAAATCACACCTTTCCAGTACAATACAGAAGTCTATAAAGATGAAGCTTTATAAAAAGAACAACCAGAGACTTTACTAACATCTCAGCTATTAAATCCCTTTATTTCTCCCTGGTTAGATCTCATTTCGATTACTGTTCCACAATTTGGTCCCCCTATTGCTTTACTCATAAACTGAAACTTGAGGCTGTCCAACACAATTTTCTGAGATATACTGCCACTAAGATGCATATATACTACGACTATTCTGCATTAGAGCGCATACTGAACTTACCTCCTCTTGAGGTACGCAGAAAACAAAGAAACTTAATAATTTTATTTAAAATTATCAACGGGCTGTGTAACTGTCCCGAACTTCTCTCCAAAATATCTCTATTTGTCCCCAGTCGTTCGACTAGGCAGGTGCAAACCTGTTATGTCTCTTTTCATAGATTCAATTATTCTTATAACACATTTATTCCTAGAACTTTTCGATTAGCTAACTTATTAAATAACCTCGAAATTTTTAATATATCAGTTTCCCGCTTTAAAAATCATATTTCTTCCCTAACTTTTTAATACTTTCGGCCAGAGCTTTTGTATTGTGATTAGTGTTACATGGCCTGTATGTATTAGATAACTCAAAACTGTTATAGGTACCTTGGAACATATCTGAATTGATTTAGGTGTTATCTTTTGTTTGTAATTGTCCTGAACTATATGTTATCTTATTCTTTTTTTCTTTTTTGTAACTGTACTACTCAGAATTGTTTTTTCTCAAACCATTTTGTTATGTTATATTATGATAATTTATGTTATATTATGATAATTTAGAACACTGTAACATTTATTTCTGAATGGGGCTTGCCCGTGAATAAATAAATAAATAAACGTTTGCTGTCAAGCGCAAACTGATTGCCAACGTTTTTATCTGGTGAACGCGATCAATGTTGATTGAGGTTTCTAACTTGGGTCTATAACTACTCATCGACAGGACCAACTCAGTCTATGAGCAATTTGGTATGAAAATAAATATTAAGAAAACCAAAGTCATCTCAAAAAAAGCAAAAAGTACCTCATCCTTGCACAATAAATGGGCACATTTTAGAACAGGTTAACAAATTTAAATACCTGGGATGTTGGACCAATAGCAACTGCCTACTGACCCTGATCTAGAAATAAGATCTGCTATACTTCAAATCCAATAGGATTGTCAGGGCAGACATTTTGTATTTCGTAAATACTTGATGGCAAGTGGCATATATTTATTTGTTTATTAGCCCTTATTTTAAAAATGTTCACACCACCAATAAACTGCACTCGTCTCAGGCCCCTCCAGAGGCTATCAATTTTGAGCGATACCCTGACAATCCTATTGAATTTCGCCTCAAATAAAACGCAAAATTGGACTGTGTTATCAAAATGCTACATATGTTCAACTATTCTCTATGCAGTTGAGATGTAGACCCTTTAAACCTCGAGTGTAAAAAAATTGGAGGCCTTTTAAATGTGGACCTACAGGTGAGTTCTGAAAATTACATGGACATTGCATACCTCAAACGAAGAAGTGCTGCAAAGAATATGCAAGGAACGGGAACTTTTCAACACAGTGAAAGTTAGAAAAACATCATACGTACAGCGGCGGCTCGTGGGTCAATCTTCAGGGGGGTCATTTTGGTTTGAAAACTTCAAACTGTTGATTTTTTAAAGTATTTAAAAGATCTTTTAGCATTTATATTTTAGATAAAAAATACAGACTTAGATAAAACTCAATACTATTTACCCTAGTTTTCCGAAAATTAAATTTGTCTTTTTTTAGAGTAAATCTTTTAAAAAATATAGGAAAAATGGTATGAACAGGTTATTGACTGATATATAGATAGGAATATTTATAGTATAATAAATTGTAAATTTATTAAAACGAAACTTACTTTAAATATTTTTATATTTTAAGTCAATTCTTCTATCCTTTAGTTCTGCAAAATAGTCTATGACCTTCTCATTGAAATTTGGAATGCTCTTGACAAGCGTTTTCTCGATGCTCAGCATAGACAAGGCACTAAGTCTAGGTTGTCCCATCGTATTACGCAGGAATGTTTTTACTCTTTTTAAAGTAGAAAAACATCTCTCACTTTCCACGGTTGTCATAGGGAGTGTGCACAAAATATTTAATAACTTCACTGCTTCAGAAAATGTTTCAGACAAATTCATGTTAATAAAAAGCTGAAGTATGGCTACTGCACCAGCACTATTGCGAAAATCCTCACGACAATATAAGACTTCAAGTTCCGATTTTAGTTTGGAAATATTCACTGTGGGATAATTAGCCGTCACCATTTTTAAAATATTTTGCGGAAAGTTGGTAGTGTATGCTTCAAATTTCTCTATGTAGAATAACTGTGAAATCATGAGATGATCATTGAAACTAAACCTGTGATTTATTTCAGATATAATAATATCACAAATTTCAAGTGCAGTTCGTCGCTTTGGATCCTCTGCAGTAGTTTTTCTTTTTTTTGCTGTTGATGTGCTTGGTACTTCTGATTCCAAAATAGTATTTCTAATTATTTGGATATTGTTGTTAAAAGACAGGATACAATTTTTGACAGATATAACATCAATGTCTCGCATTTGCAATTGTTTAAACAATATATCAACATGGGGCATTATTTTATGGAAAAAATTTAACCAAAATAAAAAATGCTCATCTTCCAAATGTCTTTTTAAACCAGTTGCTTGATTTATATTGTTACCATCTTGCTCCTCATCAATAATTTCCTCTAAGCAAGATTTTAAATCATCTTTATAAGTGTATACAATTTCAACACATTTTGTATTGAAAGCCCATCGAGTAGGCGCAGCTTTAGGTAGCCTTACTTTAACCACTCTATCCAGAACCATCGTACGTTTTGGAGATCGGCCGAAAAAGGACGAAAATCCGTGTAAATTTGCAAAAAATATTTTTATCGGTTTGTGTTGACTCGCCGCTTTTTGGAGGATAAGATTAAATTGATGGGCATAGCAGTGAATGAAGTGTGCATTTGGGTATATTTCTTTAATTTTTGTTTGTACTCCTCCCAGTTTACCGCTCATGACTGATGCACCATCGTAACTTTGGGCAATCAATTTTTCAGGTGCTTCATTAATTTTTAATAATTGAAGTTCTTCCAATATTACATTAGTTAAATGTTGTGCTGTAGTACCTAGGGGGTTAACAAATTTCCAAAATCTTTCATGTACAATACCAGTTAATACATATCGCAATATGATAATCATCTGCGTTTTATTGGAGCTGTCTGTGGTCTCATCTACTTGAATGGCCACAAAATTTGTCTGGCCAATCTCCTTCATGATATGAGTATGCACAATGGCTAACATTGATTCTAAAATATCGTTCTGAATTGTTTTCGATGTTCCTTTAAATACTGTACTTTTTTCAATGTGTTCTTTAAACATTAAATCCAGTTCAGAAACAAAATCGATAAGGCCCAGAAAAATTCCACGATTATTGGAGCTGTCACTTTCGTCATGACCGCGCAATGCAATTTCGAAAACTCCACAAAATTTTACACAGTCGATTAGTTTGTTTAAAATATACCTATTTTTAGATACCAATTCATTAAAGTCATGCACAGATTTACGATATACACTATCAAGTTGCTGTCTTATGTTAACACGTCCTAAACTTGCGTAACTCATTGATGAATTTATATGAGTAGTTGAAGAGGCATGTTTTGTAATTTTCACTTTTAAATGCTTAATGTCAGTTACTCCATTTTTCGCCCATACAGCGTCATTCGAAAACAGTAAACACGGATAGCAAAAAAATGCATTTCTCACACTGCAGCCACAAATCCAATCACACAAATTGTACATTGATTCTTTAAAATATCTTTGAATGTCCTTACCCCTATCCTTTGTTGTTTGTTTTAAATTCATGTTTGGTTTTGGTCGACCACTTTCTTTTTTCTCAAGCCGCCGTTCATAATTTAGTGTTCCAGCAGATTTTAAGGCAATTATTTCGTCAACAACACTCATCTTGTTTTTGTTACAATCACAAAAAAATCCAACAAAACAAAATAAATTACGCAAATACGCCGCGATCGATATAGACCTGCCGTGAAGTGCGGTCAGCAGTCGGTAACTAACTAAACGTGAGGCCGTCGACTCTACTAGAGGTATACGACGGAAAGGTCACTCCCACTCTCGCCCACGAAATTGCTATCTGCCGTCTCTTTTCTATTTTACATGCATTTGTCCATAAGCCATAAGAACTGTATATAGACAATTTAAAATACGGCCCAGCCACGGGCTTGTGTATAGCGCGAGGCGCGACGTTATTATATCTATTATATTTGTTTTGCCAATGCAGACTGCTGAGAGAGAATTTTATATTTCAGAGTGAAGTTTTAGATAAAAGATATTTTTAATAAAATTGGTATTTTTATGAGATTATTTTAGGGGGGTCATTGACCAATTGACCCTAAGGAGGAGCCGCGCTTGATAAAATTTGTGATTGAGAATTTTTAGAAAGAACAAAATTTTACTTTTGCAATAAATTCAATCAGACCTACAAGATTTTAGGTTATATTTTTAGTTTCGTGGCAATCAGAAACCATGAAATATACGAAAATCAAAGTTTATCTTCCAGATAACTTCTTATTCGGTACTTTATTCGGCAGTTAAATATTTGATATTTAACGTCAATTTATCTGCCGGATAACTTTATTCCAGAGTGAAAAGACGCTACTTTTTTTATCTGTCAGATAAACTTCCCGTTAACTATTTATTCGGAGGTGAAAAGACCGGGCCTTAGAGTCTTTTGGATCAATTGGTTTTAAGTATTAGATTTATTTACGTTTATACAAGGTGTAACAAAAATACAAGTCATAAATTAAATCACATATTCTTGGACCAAAAATAGTTCGATTGAACCTAACTTACCTTAGTACAAATATGCACATAAAAAAAGTTATAGCTCCTTGAAGTTACAAAATGAAAATCGATTTTTCTAATATATCGAAAACTATTAGAGATTTTTTATTGAAAATGGACATGTGGCATTATTATGGCAGTAGCATCTTAAGAAAAAATTATAGTGAAATTTGGACACCCCATAAAAATTTTATGGGGGTTTTGTTCCTTTAAACCCCCCCAAACTTTTGTGTACGTTCCAATTAAATTATTATTGTAGTCCATTAATTAAACACATTGTTTTTAAAACTTTTTTGGCTCTTAGTACTTTTTCGAAAAGTCAGTTTTTTTCGAGATATTTTGAATATTTGTCAAATTCACCACATATTTGTATATGGTTAAGTACGAGTATGGAAACTTGGTAATAATATGAAAATTTATGTTTGATTTACATTTTTAGGTATATTTTGAACCGTATTAAAAAAGAAGCCACATCTCGATAAAAGGTGCCTTCTTGAAAAAATACAAAGAGGCAAAAAAGTTTTAAAAACACCGTGTTTAACTAATGGTACCGCAGTAATATTTTAATTGGAACGTACAGAAATATTTGGGGGGTTTAAAAGAACAAAACCCCCATGAAATTTTTATGTAAACATATTAAAAAGTAAGCCTTAACTCGATAAAAACTGCCTTATCTAAAAAATACCAAGAGGCAAAAATGTTTTAAGAATATTGAATTTAACTAATGGTACCACAATAATAATTTAATTGAGACGTACACAAAAGTTTGGAGGGGTTTAAGGGAGCAAAACCCCCATAAAATTTTTATGGGGTGCAATATTTTACTGTAATTTTTCTTTAAGATGTTCCTGCCATGAGAATGCCACATGTCCATTTTCAATAAAAAATCTCTAATAGTTTTCGATATATTTGAAAAAATCGATTTTCATTTTGTAACTTTAAAGGGCTGTAACTTTTTTATGTGCATATTTGTACTAAGGTAAGTTAGGTTCATTCGAACTATTTTTGGTCCCGGAATATGTGATTTAATTTATGACCTGTATTTTTGTTACACCCTGTATATCTGTATAAAACCAGACATATTGTCGTCCTAATTTGTAAACTGTGTAACTCCATATTTCTCTGAAAATGAGTTATTACTGCCATTTATTTGAAAAAATCCCTACTTGTTTAAAAAAGGATGCACATGCATATTTTTACCAGAAGATTAAATAGTGACCTCTTCGTATATACACCGTATCTCCCTTGCGGCAAATTTATTACGAAAAATATGTAAGTCCCCAGTTTGTCATAGCACACGACTGACCTCACTGTTTAGAAAGTGATATTTTCAAGAAAAAGTTGGTGGTAAGTAATATTAAATACCATTTTAGCATCCTATCTTTTAAAATATAGTAGTATTCACATTAGTCATATTTAGAAAAATAGTTTTTGTGTCTCCTGTAAAATTTGGATAAATTAAGTTACACAGTTTACAGATTAGGTTGACGACATGTAATTGCTATCATAGAAAAGAGAATAATAAACAGTCATGATTGTTTGTTCTAAAATTATATTACATATATGAATGTCTGATTTTAAAATATTCTCAATCATTGTAAAGAACGCAAATACTCTAATAAAAATAAATTTGTGTAGTTGAAGCATTCCCACAAAGATAAAATATTTTTTTATGTGAAGCATTCCCAAAAAGCTAATGCTAAACCACTAGATGCTTGGGTGATAGCCAGTTCCAATGGCATAATAGCAAATGCACATTCTATGTGTATGGCCGGTAATAGTGAAGTACTTTGCAAACGTTTGCAGCCATATTGCAGCAATCGTATTTGCAGATGAGTATGCCCACAGCAAGACAGAAGATGAAGAACCCAATGCATGTACAGATGTTATAGCTATGTACATTCTCTGATGAAAAACTAATGAGTTTTGAAACGGTTTGGTCAGAGTGCTTGTTGCGCTCTCTAAACGAACTGAAATATAAGACGGCTTTGGCTTCATGTTGCAACGATATGAAAATGGTTATTCATTTTTAATTATAATGTACTTCTTCATCATGAGTATTTATGTATTAGTCTTTTAAGTGTGTATTATCAGATATCACGGGTAAATTGTTTTTATCATTTTAATTTGGTCATATACAGTCCTTTAATCAAAAAATATATTTTTCAGGTGTCTGTAGATCTTTTTGTATGCAAAAATGTGTAATAATTATTTGAAATGAATTTGAGGATTATAAGAGTATGGAAATATATGTGAGAACACAGACTATTAAGGATCAGATACATCAGTATTTTGTAATCAGTATTTGTACTCAGTACCACCGGTATCAATAGTAACCGTTACACGTCCGCACTTATTTTGCCCGTCTCTATTCGTTACGGCGACAGCCGACGGTCGGGTTGGCTTGTGTTCAATATACGGCACGCTAGAAAAATAACTGCACAAGTCACCCGTCCCAGGTTGTGACTCGCTTATGGCTGTATGACACTATGCATTTTCTTGTATCATTATTTCTAATATCGTTTCTAATATGTCAAAAAAATGCATAAGTGTCATACACAGATACAAGAAACGATACAAGAATTTGTGTTAGACACAGATTCTTGTACAAGAACTGCGCAAAGAGCAAAAACGTAAAACCTGGTAAAACATCTAACTGCTGGTAAAACATCTAAATGTCATGTCATACTGGCGGCTGAAAATGAGATCATATGATTTATGTCTCGATGAATTTATTTGTGTTTTTGTAGGTATTATTTATAAATCTTTTATTGATATTTAATATACCGTTTGGTATGGACTAGGTACCTACTGTTCTACTAATAACCATATATTTAGCTCCTAGTAAAGTTCAAACTATAACTTTGGGTTTCATGTTGCATAATTTTTTAATAGAGGAAAATACAATAGTTCCTAATTTGGATCAAACAAGATAATTCTAATTCAAATATTTTAGCACAAATATCAGAACAAAATAAAAAACACAAATAATCAACAGTCAACGTAAAAATTCTGGTTAACATTAAAATGTTATGTTTTTAAAAGTTTATAAATTTTATAAAATCACGTGCCGAATTTCATACAATTTTCGATACAAGAACAAGAACTTGCATAGTGTCATACAGGGCATGATACTATAAACAAAGAGATAGTATTTTCCCGTAGCGCAAATACATCCGAGTTCGCGCATTGATGACGTAACTGGAGACCGGAAGTTGAATTTGAATTCTTGTTATAGTTAAATGGGATTTGTATGCATTATGTGATGAAATTATTCAATTATCAAAATAACATTAAGGCCGCGTCTCACCATCAAATAATTTGATCAAACAGTTTGAGCAAACTTGACGTACTTGAGGAAGTACGTCAAAGTGACCTCACAATTGCAGTTTTTTTGAAATTCTAAAAATCTGTGCTCTCACTATCAGTCTAGTTTGATCAAATTTTTTGTATTGAGTTGTCTAACTTGTTTGTACTTTATTTAAAATTAAAATTTTTCATTATTATCCACAATGAACACTCAGGATGTGACGTCACTAACTGTCAATCAGTTTGCTCAAACCAGTTTGATCAAATTATTTGATGGTGGGACGCGGCCTTTAAACTTCAATGTATTCGAAAAAAAATTAGTGTGAGATTCCAGTCAAAATAACTGCCAAAGAAAAAATATAAAATACAACCGCGAACAATTCAAAGTAATCGGACATTACGAATGATTACGAACCATTACGAACTTGCCGATCTCCAGTTACGTCACGACTTCCGGATGTGCAATATATTATCTTGTTATTTATAGTATCATGGTATCATGATACAGGGGAGTAATGTACTCGCGTCTAGAAATTATAAAATATTTTGGCTCCTTGGCTTCCACAAGGTCAAAGTTGTGACAGTTCTATGAGAATAAAATGCCGCGAAATTCAAATATGTTTAATAAGGTTATGTTTCAACTGGGCCCTGGGGCCTGATTCTAATTCATTTCGACAGTCGCAATTTCATTTCGACACCGCCATGACAGCCGGAGAGTATAGCGATTCTTGGGGATATTAACCTTATCATGTTGAGACTGCTCAGAATTTGGGTTGGCGCTTCGGTTTCTTGGATTTTGTTGATAGTCTGGGAAAATTATCGAAAAAATACCATTTTTGGGAAAAATTATTTACCAGCTATTTTATTGCTAAAATCGAATCTTAAGATTGCATATATTAGTAATATGGGGTATGACAAGTCCGCAAAAAGTGTGTTATTTTATTTATAAACAAATTAGCACTCCTAAATCTTCTTTTTTTTTTTCAATTAGTGGTCTGTAACTCCTATAATTTTTCCTTTGAGCCAAAAACACTCAAATAAAAATTCACCGTAATTTAGTTCTGCACAAAGTTATTTTTTTTCCGATTTCCTTCAACAAAAATTTTACTCAGAAAATCCGAGTTTTCCCAAAAAATCTGCCATTTTCAATTAAAATTTTAGGGAAGTACCTAATTATTTATCAATAATTAAATAATTGAAGACATGAAAGATTTATTATAGTAGATTATACAGAGGGGCTAAATTATGGAATAAATTCATTTCTTTAAAACGGACGATTTTGGAGCAAAATCCCGAAAGAGGTCGATTTTTATTTTTAAATTACAATTTTTTGGCATATATTTCATACTAGTGACGTCATCCATCTGAGCGTGATGACGTAATCGATAATTTTGTTAATGGGAATAGGGGTCGTGTGGTAGGTCATTTGAAAGGGCGTTTAATTCTCTATTCAGTAATATAAACATTAATATCATTAGGTATTTATACAGGGTTGCCAAAAAAAATTTTGAATTAAATTAATTGGCGCAAAAAGAAGAATGTATGTAATTTATTTAACTCAAAATACATTGTACTGCTGTCAGAAAATAGAAAAAAAGGTTTATTTCACAAATAAACATTTCTTTTCGCTTAAATTAAATCACAAACAGCCTCCCTCCTACCTATTGGCAGTTTGAACTTTTAATTTAAGCTAAAAGCAATGTTTATTTGCAAAATAAACATTTTTTTCTATTTTCTGACAGCAATAGAATGTATTTTGAGTTAAATAAATTACATGCATTCTTCTTCTTGCGTCAATTAATTTAATTCAAAATTTTTTTTGGCCTCCCTGTATAAATAATGATATTAATGTTTATAATACTGAATAGAGCATTGAACGCCTTTGTAAATGAGCTACAACACGAACCCATATTCCTATTTAAAAAAATAATTACGTCATCACGCTCGGATGGATGACGTCACTAGTTTGAAATATATGCCAAGAAATTTAATTTAAAAATAAAAATCGACCTGTTTAGGGATTTTTCTCTAAAATCGTCCATTTTAGAGAAAATGAATTTATTCCATAATTTAGCCCCTCTCTGTATATCAGGAGACCGGCGACAATCTAACCAATAGTTTAGCAATAATTAAAATGTTAATTAAAAAATTTCGGTCGAAATAATAACCAGAAAGATTATGATATACCAGAATAACTATGATTTTCATATAAAAAAGCACTATACCTATTCAACGTACCTTACAGGATTGAAATTGGACCATTTGAGCGGTCTCAGGAATGTTATAAAGAAATAATTTTTTGGCTTATAAACAAATAGAACCCCTCAGAAAATATTAGATTAAATTAAATTAAGTTAACGCTGTTGAAAAGAGCACGGCTTCTGTGTCCTTTTCGAAGAAAAACAAATTGAATTGCGAGGAGTGATTCCAGGTATAACCGGTCAAATTTGACCGGCATTTGCGACAGAGTTATAAACAACAGGATTTTAATCTTTGAACCATTAGATACCTTTTAATTCCGGTCCTCTTTGTACATACACATTTTCATATCTTCAAGACACTCATAACAAAAAAGATTTATGTCACTGTCACCAAATTATTTAATTATTGATAAATAATTACTTCCCTCAAATTTTAGTTGAAAATTAAAGATTTTGTTTGGAAAACCCGAATTTTCCGAAGAAAATTTCCGTCGAAGGAAATTGGAATAAATTATCAATGTGCAGAATTAAATTACTGTCAATTTTTATGTGAGTGTTTTGGTTTAAAGTTAAAATTTTCGGAGTTATAGAGCAATTATAAAAAAAAAAGATTTCGGAGTGCTAATTTGTTTATAAACAAAATAGCACACTTTCTGTGGACTTTGCACAGCTATATTACTAATATAGGAAATCTTAAGATTTGATTTCAGCATGTCCAGCAATAAAATAACTGGTAATTAATTTTCCTTGTTTTTTACTAATTTTCCCAGATTATTACCTCACATCTTTCATTGAGTTGATGATTCATGTTGTGGACATTCTCAATTATTATATTTCTAATTTAATACTATTCTATCTAATTCCTCAAAACAAGCAAATTTCAATTAAACCCAGCTATATTATAATACCTTTTGATTTAGTTTTCCTTGCAAGAAATAAACAAAACACATCTAAACTAAACGTAACCTCGCTTTTGGCCATTCATTCATCTCCGTGTCAAATAATTTCGACAGTCGCCATATTGAAAGCGACTTGTTTTTGGTCGAAATTTGATTTAGAATCAGGGCCCAAATTTCGACCAAAAACAAGTCGCTTTCAATATGGCGACTGTCGAAATTATTTGACACGGAGATGAATGAATGGCCAAAAGCGAGGTTACGTTTAGTTTAGATGTGTTTTGTTTATTTCTTGCAAGGGAAACTAAATCAAAAGGTATTATAATATAGCTGGGTTTAATTGAAATTTGCTTGTTTTGAGGAATTAGATAGAATAGTATTAAATTAGAAATATAATAATTGAGAATGTCCACAACATGAATCATCAACTCAATGAAAGATGTGAGGTAATAATCTGGGAAAATTAGTAAAAAACAAGGAAAATTAATTACCAGCTATTTTATTGCTGGACATGCTGAAATCAAATCTTAAGATTTCCTATATTAGTAATATAGCTGTGCAAAGTCCACAGAAAGTGTGCTATTTTGTTTATAAACAAATTAGCGCTCCGAAATCTTTTTTTTTTATTATTGCTCTATAACTCCGAAAATTTTAACTTTAAACCAAAACACTCACATAAAAATTGACAGTAATTTAATTCTGCACATTGATAATTTATTCCAATTTCCTTCGACGGAAATTTTCTTCGGAAAATTCGGGTTTTCCAAACAAAATCTTTAATTTTCAACTAAAATTTGAGGGAAGTAATTATTTATCAATAATTAAATAATTTGGTGACAGTGACATAAATCTTTTTTGTTATGAGTGTCTTGAAGATATGAAAATTTGTATGTACAAAGAGGACCGGAATTAAAAGGTATCTAATGGTTCAAAGATTAAAATCCTGTTGTTTATAACTCTGTCGCAAATGCCGGTCAAATTTGAACGGTTATACCTGGAATCACTCCTCGCAATTCAATTTGTTTTTCTTCGAAAAGGACACAGAAGCCGTGCTCTTTTGAACAGCGTTAACTTAATTTAATTTAATCTAATATTTTCTGAGGGGTTCTATTTGTTTATAAGCCAAAAAATTGTTTCTTTATAACATTCCTGAGACCGCTCAAATGGTCCAATTTCAATCCTGTAAGGTACGTTGAATAGGTATAGTGCTTTTTTATATGAAAATCATAGTTATTCTGGTGTATCATAATCTTTCTGGTTATTATTTCGACCGAAATTTTTTAATTAACATTTTAATTATTGCTAAACTATTGGTTAGATTGTCGCCGGTCTCCTGATATACAGAGAGGGGCTAAATTATGGAATAAATTCATTTTCTCTAAAATGGACGATTTTAGAGAAAAATCCCGAAACAGATCGATTTTTATTTTTAAATTAAATTTCTTGGCATATATTTCAAACTAGTGACGTCATCCATCCGAGCGTGATGACGTAATTATTTTTTTAAATAGGAATATGGGTTCGTGTTGTAGCTCATTTACAAAGGCGTTCAATTCTCTATTCAGTATTATAAACATTAATATCAATATTTATACAGGGAGGCCAAAAAAAATTTTGAATTAAATTAATTGACGCAAGAAGAAGAATGCATGTAATTTATTTAACTCAAAATACATTCTATTGCTGTCAGAAAATAGAAAAAAATGTTTATTTTGCAAATAAACATTGCTTTTAGCTTAAATTAAAAGTTCAAACTGCCAATAGGTAGGAGGGAGGCTGTTTGTGATTTAATTTAAGCGAAAAGAAATGTTTATTTGTGAAATAAACCTTTTTTTCTATTTTCTGACAGCAGTACAATGTATTTTGAGTTAAATAAATTACATACATTCTTCTTTTTGCGCCAATTAATTTAATTCAAAATTTTTTTTGGCAACCCTGTATAAATACCTAATGATATTAATGTTTATATTACTGAATAGAGAATTAAACGCCCTTTCAAATGACCTACCACATGACCCCTATTCCCATTAACAAAATTATCGATTACGTCATCACGCTCAGATGGATGACGTCACTAGTATGAAATATATGCCAAAAAATTGTAATTTAAAAATAAAAATCGACCTCTTTCGGGATTTTGCTCCAAAATCGTCCGTTTTAAAGAAATGAATTTATTCCATAATTTAGCCCCTCTGTATAATCTACTATAATAAATCTTTCATGTCTTCAATTATTTAATTATTGATAAATAATTAGGTACTTCCCTAAAATTTTAATTGAAAATGGCAGATTTTTTGGGAAAACTCGGATTTTCTGAGTAAAATTTTTGTTGAAGGAAATCGGAAAAAAAATAACTTTGTGCAGAACTAAATTACGGTGAATTTTTATTTGAGTGTTTTTGGCTCAAAGGAAAAATTATAGGAGTTACAGACCACTAATTGAAAAAAAAGAAGATTTAGGAGTGCTAATTTGTTTATAAATAAAATAACACACTTTCTGCGGACTTGTCATACCCCATATTACTAATATATGCAATCTTAAGATTCGATTTTAGCAATAAAATAGCTGGTAAATAATTTTTCCCAAAAATGGTATTATTTCGATAATTTTCCCAGACTATCAACAAAATCCAAGAAACCGAAGCGCCAACCCAAATTCTGAGCAGTCTCAACATGATAAGGTTAATATCCCCAGTTGCTGTCATGGCGGTGTCGAAATGAAATTGCGACTGTCGAAATGAATTAGAATCAGGCCCCTGTTGACATTATTTGAAATATTGATGTAATATTTGTGCTGATTAAATTTGTATGTATTATTAGTAAATAATATTTGTGCTGAATTAATGTTACAAGACATTCATAATATAAATTGCTGTCAGAGTAATCTAGTAGATGTTCTTAAACTATATAAGGCATACAATATTTTGAGATTATTATTTACTATAAATCTACATATTATTTTAAAACTATTTCGGCTAAAATAGGAATATATAATGGAACATATATGCACGGAGTGTACGCTCACATTCTCAAAACATTCTAATTTAAGAAGTCACCTGAAAACGTTTCATCCTGGTAAGTTGTTTTTGATTAATAACAATCCACTGGATATCTATGCAATCTACAAACTTGATGACTTCTCGTTGTTATATCTACAATTTGATGATTCCTAATTCGTGTAATTTTAGATAAACTGGACATAATTGCACCCAACAAAACATTTAAGTCTATTGTACTTTGTAACAAATGTCCCAAAAAGTTCTCTAAATATTCCAATTTAAAAAGGCATGTCACTAAGTTTCATCCAGGTGAGGACAAAACTTCTATTTAGTGCTTTTTGGCTATTATTGTATACAGGAATCAATAGCGAACATATTTTATTTTATTTCAGAAAATATCAACGAGCTGACTTCATCTAAGATTTGCCCATATCAATGCAGTGAATGCCAGAAAAAGTTTTCACATTTACAAAATCTTAGAAAACATAAAAAAATTCATGCAAAGGACAGTGATATTGGAAAAAAGCAACAAAACTTCAAGTGCAGTTTGTGTAACTACGAAAATTCTATAAAATCCAATTTAATTCTTCATTTCGAAGAATATCATGCCATTCCACACAAGATCTTCACTTTTCTAGTGAACTAGAATTTCAAAAATGGAAAACTGACATGGAAAAAAAGAATTTTCTTCATATGTCACATACAGTCATCCATATACGACTGCAGAGGGCATTAAGAAACAGAATTATATTTGCCATCGTTCAGGTTTTTATGTGAAAAAGGGTAAGGATATGCGATATTTAAAAACCAAAGGAAGCAGAAAAATTAATGGAATATGTCCTTCTCGATTGAAAGTTTGTATTTTACCAGAAAATGGCAATGTTAAAATTAATTTTATACAAACTCACATTGGTCATGACAATGACTTGGGTCATTTGAATATTACTAAAAATGAAAAAATAGAAGTAGCTAGTAAAATTGCTTCGAAAATTCCTCTTGTTTCCATATTAGATGAGATTAGAGATTTTGTAACTAATAATAAGTTGGAAAGGATGCATATCTTAACAAGAAAAGATCTTCATAATATATCACAAACTTTTAATTTAAATTCTGATGGAATTCGCCATAAAAATGAAGTTATAAGTATTGAATCCTGGATTGAAGAAGCCAAGAATAGTGGAATAATTTTATATTACAAGCCACAAGGGGCTTTATGTAATGATTTTCCTTGTTTAAAAAATGAAGATTTTCTGTTAATTGTTATGCATCCTGGTCAACTGGAAGTGTTAGACAAATACTCAGAAGATGTAATTTGTATCGACGGAACACATGGACTTAATGCTCATGATTTTGAACTTACTACATTGTTAATATTGGATGATATGAGGGAGGGATTTCCTTGTTGTTTTATGATTGGAAATCGGTCTGATGAGGAAATAATGACTATTTTTTTCATGAAGATAAAAGAAAATTTAGGAAGAGTAATCAAACCCATGGTTTTCATGTCAGACATGGCCCAATATTACTATAATGCATGGCTCCAAATTATGACTCCAGCTAAATTCAGGTAGAAAACTATGCAATATATTCTTATTTTTAAACGCTTTTATTTAGTTCAATAGTTTTCGTCAAATCTTTAGACGTTAATTTGACTGCCTTTTCTCCAATGCAAATGAATGAAAATTTGCAGACATATGCATTTGCGGGAACAATACACGAATAGTCAATAAAAAATTTTTTTGTTTATTGTTTAGATAAAAAAAAACGATTTTAATGGAAAATACTTAAATTCTCTTGTTTTTTACGATGTAAAAACTTGAAACTTTTACGGATTGTAGCTAATGATATGAACCATACATAATTTCACTTTTTGCGTTAATTGTTTACGTTATGCTTCATAAATAAACAACAAAGTTTCAAATTTTTTGCCCATTCCAACTACTTTTCATGTTAGTAGATACATCATATGTTTTATACATATTTTAATAAACATGACGATATATTTTAATGTTTGAAAAGTGTAAGACAAAAAGTACAAAATAAAAAAATATGAAAAAAAAATTTTTAAGTAACGCTTTTCTTTAGTTATGAGTGACTAAAATTAAATATATAAAAAATCAACTAAAAAGCAAAAAATAAAAATGAAAAAATCTAACACATTCGTTAAATAAAAGCGTGGGGCGAAAACCATTTATTCGATGAAGATGTGCCATGCTTTTTTTTTGACGAATGTGTTAGATTTTTTCAATTTTTTTTATGTTAATTTTTTATAATATTTTTAATTTTAGTCACTCGTTATTAAAGAAAAGCGTTTCTTAAAAAATTTTTTTATTAAATCTATATTATGGATATTAAATTTTAGGCTATTCTGTTCCTGGCACGTAGATAAATCGTGGCGGAAAAATCTAAATAAAATTGATGGTCAAGAGCAAAAGGTAACTTAAATATTTAATTTTTTTGCCCACTCACCATATCATTCGTCTTTTAGGTTATCGTATACAAACAGCTACGTACCTTATTACAAGAGACTGATGTTACTTCATTTAGGGATATGATACAAAATTTTCAAATTTCTCTTCTATCTTCTGGTAATACCCAAGAATTTGGTCAATATTTTCAAAAATGTTATCTGCACAATATGGAATCCTGGGCATACTGTTATCGCTTGCATGCAGGAATAAATACAAATATGAGCATAGAACGAATGCATCAAACGATTAAATATTTGTATTTAAATGGAAGACAAGTACGAAGGCTGGATAAAACTATCAATATCTTGATTAAATTAATTAAAGACAAATTGTTTGAACGGCTTATTACGTTGAATAAAGGTAAAATATCCAGCAAATTACGAGAGTTACGGAAAAGGCACAAAACAAGTCTTAATTTAGATATGGACACCATTGTCATGTCTGAAATGGGCTGGGAGATACCATCAAGTTCAACCAATGATATCTATTTAGTTCAGAAAAACAAACCCAGTTGTGACTGCCGATTAGTCTGTGATTTGTGCCAATCCTGTCTACATTCATATTCCTGCACATGCTTGGATAACAGTATAAGATGAAATATGTGCAAACACATACATCTTGTGTGTCAATTTATGAAAGGCCATCAAATTCAAGATACTAATGCAGATGAAGAACATATAATAAATACAGATGAGGTAAAAATTAAACAAGCTACAGAGCAAGCTAAATTTGTGGAATTTGTGAGTAAGTCTTGTAATATCAATCAAGAAAAAACGTCCAAACAACTGGAAGTTGAAAAACAGAAATTGATAGAAATACAAACCCAAATAATTCAAAATATAACAACTTTTGAACAACTTGAGGCATTTAAAAGTATTACAGCACCCTTGGTGCCTACATTAAGGACATTAGCAGAACATTCTGGAAATGAACTTAATATTGTGGCACTATCTCATGGAACACAAAACATTCCACACAATAAAAAAGTAGTTGCTCAAAAACGTTTATTTTCCACCAAGAAAAAAACTACAAAGTCAAAAAAAAGCTGTTATCAAAACCTGATGCTGAAGAAACAAATTTGATAGCAAATCAATTAATGCTACAAGTAAATAATGTGCTCTTTAATTAGAATAAAATCTTTATTTGTATACATTATTAATTTGTTTGATTTTCTCACCTATTCTAATTCATTTTTTTTTAATTCATATTGAAAATATTGTAGGCATTAATACTTTAAAAACATTTACTAACGTACCTACTCTGAAAGCAATTTATGATATTATGTCTGTCTTCTAACATTAATTCGTAATTTCATCAGCACCAATAATATTTATTAATACATAATATAATAATTTCAAATTCACAATAAAAATAAAACATAACCTTATATTTTTATTTGACATTTCAATCGAATGACCTTGAGAAAGCCAAGGAGCAAAATTATTTTATAATTTCTAGACGCGAGTGCACAAATGTAAGTACAAGAAACGATACAAGAAAATGTATATAACTTTTGATATTAGAAACGATAAAAGAAAATGCATAGTGTCATACAGCCTTTTGGTTCAATTTGCGCCGGGGCTAATATTTAAGTCCAAGTCTATATTCACGAATCTTGGCCGGATAGCCCTGGCAGGTAAGGCCGTTCAAATGAAGAGAAGAAGAAGAACAACAAAAATACACAACCTTGCTTTTTCTTTTTAGAATAATTAAATGTTTTGTTGGATTTATTTAAACTTTTAATGTCTTTACAGTCTAAAGTAGTTTTAGGCGCTGCTTGTGTTTTTTCAGCAAGTATAATTGGATATGTACATTACAAACAAAATTTGGATAGGTAATACCCAAATCTGCATCTTAATGCTTTATAATCTTAATCTTGGTATCCCATTAATGTATTTTGTAGGGAACAAATGCATTCTGGAGTACTAAGAGATATGGAGAGGCGCCAGAGGAGAAAGCAGGAAAATTTGTATGTTCTTCAAAAGCAGATTGATCTTGGGAAAGAATTGAAAAAGCAGCAGGATGACATTACTTAATTAGAGGGCAGTCTTGTGTTTGTAGATAGTGTTTTAAATATAAACAAACGTTGTTGTAAATGATTATATAGAAAATATAAGAGTCTGATAAAAATAACTTTTTTTAAGAACAATGTAAATAGGCAGATAAGTACTAAAATATTCCTTTTCATGGGGTTATTCTGTAGCATTTGTTAGTATATAAATACAGATAAGAGCTAATAAAAAAATGTAATAAGAGAATTTCTTGATCGTGTACCACCTTTAATAATGCAGTGAACTATCTCTATAACGAACACGGATATTACAAGGTTTCACTTATAACAAGGTACGATAGATGTCCCATGAAATTCCTATTGAACTATAACACCTCTATAACGAGGCATATTTGGTTATAACGAGGAAATATGAAATCAAAGAATATGTTTCTTTACCTGTTTTTAGCGAAGTAATGGCTATAAATAAATACCCCAACTGCCTGTATATAGAAATGCCCAACATCTGTGTTATTATCGAGGCCAGTGGTGTAATAAACTCTACCACCTACAACAAACTTCTTTCTGTTTAGCTATTGACTGATATTGAATACATATTGTAGGAAACTTGCAATTTACAATGGTAAATTTATGATGGTATAATATAAAGTCTCATTGTTCAGATCTACAATTAACACCTAATAAACTACGTAAGAGGCATCAAAACATTTCAATATTATTGTTGTCTGATATTAAGAGATCCGCTTATGACGAGGTAATTAGTCTGCCATTTCAGTTTTCGTTATAGAGGAAGTCCACTATATAACAAATTGTGTGAAATCCTACTTGTTCTGCTTCAGAATCTTTCTCGATTTGATTCTTCAAAACCTTCCCATATATTCTACTGATTGATCCAGTTATAGCCATTTCTCAGTAATTTTCACAATTTTGTTCTTATCTTCCTTTTTATGTATGTTACTGGGATATGATGTTTTCAATTCCATAGGGATTTTGCGTATGTTTGTGGTATTTTCCAGGTATATAACCTGGGAGCTTGTTCCTCTTCAGCTATTTATATATATTTTAATTTCTTGTATTGTTAATCTTATTGGCAAGCATACTATTGCAATTCTTGGTTTTGGTTTCCATACTTTTGATATATCATTCTCTTCTTTACTAACAGTTCTTTGAAATATTCTCAGTTTTCAGGTTTTATACTCTGTATTATGCCTTTATTCTTTCCTTTTCTGAAATTCTCTTTATCATAGCATATCTTTCAAAAAACATTGTCTCAACCATATTGTTGCTTCTTGGCAAGCTTCGCTGAATAGGTACATTACAAACTTCAGGTCTAAGCCTGGTATATTCCATGACCGAATATTGTGCACCAGTTTGGTTAAATAGCACCCTTTCTAAAATTATTGACATACAACTATATAGGGTGAGGCAGATAAAGGGCCTATTAGAAATATCTCGAGAACTAAATGAAACTAAATTATAAAAATTGGAATAAGGGGGTTTTCAAGCCCCTATCTATTTAATGAAAATATTTTCATCTATTTGGTACTTCCGGTTATACCGGACCCAGATAGCAAAATGTGATTCATAGGACATTCATAGAATGTCCTAAAAGAATAATGGAATATTCAGTGAATGTCCCCTAGATATATATATTCTTATAGAATATTCCTAGGACCAGCGTTTTGTTCAGTCCTAGCGATATCCGACGGATATCTCTGGAGAATATTCCACTAATATCCCAGATATTCTATGAATATCATATAAACGTTCCGCATTCAAAGAATATCTTCAAGTGATATTCCACGCATATTTCAGATATTACCGGGATATCCTAAAGACATTCAAACAGGTACATTCGGGGAAGCACTCCAAGGAAATATACCATGAATATTGCAGATATTCCTTGAATGATCCATGAATATCCAGGCTCGCACATTCAAGGGGCAATGCTTTCGGGAATATCCTAGATATTCCTTAAATATTCTCTGGGCTTTCCAAGTAACATATTTAAAGAATATTCGCATGCACATTTTGCACTGCAGTAATATTTTATGTAAATTAGGCCGAGTGCACACAGATAAAGCAAAAACATAATTAATAACAAAACTTTTGAGTAATGGTATTAGAAGCGGTTTTTTCTTCTCGATTAATAGGACACACATTGGTAAAGCAAAACGTTGTAGGTTGTATTGCTTCACCAATGTGTACTCGCTCTATTAACCAAGAAAGAAAAACTGCGCTGAACATTTTCTATAATTGCGTTTGCTGTATCAGTATGCACGCGACCTTTGCACAATTTGGGGAAATATATGAATGAGAATATTAAAATATTAACTAATATTAATTAACTCTTTATTTCCAAATTAAAATTAATTGTGTGTTCTTCGTTTTTCTTCATCCTCTCTTTGGCTTTTGCCAGCCATTTGCTTATGGCTACTTCGACTTCCTTAGATGTACAATCTATATGTAGTTTCAATATAGATTCTAAAAAAAATATTTATTTTAGTTTTCATATTTGGATTATCTATACAGGGTGCGGCAGATAAACCATTGGTTAGAAAGATCTCGAGAATTAAAAGGCACTGAAAACTAAGAATTGGAATGTAGGGATTTTCAAGGGTGAACTATTTAGTACAAATCAGCATCCTTTTGCTACTTCCGGTTACACCGGAAGTTGGTTATAACTTTGTTTTTTTTTAATGGGACATCTTGAATTTTATGGCATTTTTAGATTGTCCTTTAGGAGCTGATTTCACTGATCTATCACATTTAAGTCCAAAGGTGAATAGTTCCGAAGATATAGGGTGTTAAAAATCGATATTTTTAAATTTTAGGAATTTTTTGTTTTAAAAGTATTGATTATTGGTCAGAACGGATTACATTTTCCTATCCTAACTTTTTATTTACTATACATTGACATTTAATTGAAACAAATACAGGGTAGTCGAGAATTCCGAATTTTTGACCATCCTGTATTTGTTTTAATTAAATGGCAATGGATAGTAAATAAAAAGTTAAGATAGGAACATGTAAGCTATTTTGAACAATAATCAAAATACTGATAAAACAAAAAATTCCTAGAATTTAAAATTATTGATTTTTATCACCCTATGATCAAAATCGGAAATACTGTAGCTGTTTTGTAGTAGGTACATGACAGGCTATTTTTGACTACCTATTCCATGAACTTTTATTTGCCAATTTTATATGTAGTAGGGCCATAATACTACATAAAATTGATAAAAGTTTATACATTATTTCCGATTTTAACTTGATACAGTTTACCCAAATAAGCCGGTCATAGTGTATTGGAACTTTCTTATGCAGGGTGCATAAGAAACATACATATCAATGCAGGGTACATATCAATTTTGAGTTTTCAGTGATCTTTAATTCTCGAGATCTTTTTAACCGGCCGTTTACCTGCCGCACCCTGCATAAGAAAGTTCCAATACACTATGACCGGCTTATTTGGGTAAACTGTATCAAGTTAAAATCGGAAATAATGTATAAACTTTTATCAATTTTATGTAGTATTATGGCCCTACTACATATAAAATTGCCAAATAAAAGTTCATGGAAGAGGTAGTCAAAAATAGCCTGTCATGTACTACAAAACAGCTACAGTATTTCCGATTTTGACTTGATACATCAATTTTAACTCACCAACATTTCTATCTATCTATCTCACGCTTTCAATTGTAGTAGGTTGAAGAACTTTCATTAGAATATTTAATTATTTTGACTAAATCTTTATATACAGGGAAACATATTTCAAGTTCTATGTAGAAACAATCAATGACAAGTATTATTTTAAGAAAATTGCTGCCTTCTGGTAACTCTAAATTTAGCCTGCTCCTTTAATATTCGCTGTGAGTTCTATTTAAAATAAATACTGAGGAATTATTATTTAATTCATTTACTGGGAATCGGTCAGGAATATAAAAAAATTCTTTTGTTTCTGTACGTTTCGGTTTATTTTAATTTAAACCATTTTCAACAGTTTGTCCATCTCATAGAGGTTAGTCGTTAGTGGTTTCGTGTGTCAAATATATTTATATTTATTTATTTATATTTGACACACGAAACCACTAACGACTATATATAACCTCTCTGAGGTGACAAACTGTTGAAAAGGGTTTAAATTAAAATAAACCGAAACGTACAGAAACAACAGAATTTTTTTATATTCCTGACCGATTCCCAGTAAATGAATTAAATAAAATTTGACGGTCATAAAACAAACTTATAATACTGAGGAATATTATTTTTGATAAACTTGTTTAATAATCTGATTTATTTCTACACAAAACTGTCAAATTTTAACAAAATATATACTCACTTATTACGGCAGTGCAAATTAGAGTCTTATTAAAGGGATTTTTCCCCTTATGACCTTGAAAACTGTAGATAACTGCTAATTGATCATTGAAGATTTTTTTCAAGCATCTCCTGACACTTTCCTTGTAATCAAAACCTCCCACCTGACGCATGTAAATAACCTGCAGACAGTCACTTATTAGATTTCTAACTGTAGTCTAACAATTTTTATTTGAGTGTGATTCATTGTTGAGAATGCGCTTGAATCTCCTTTTGATATAGATACAGATGAATCGTACTCAAATAAAAATTGTCAGAATATAAACATTGAATATTTTCAATACAAAGTCTCAGAAAAATTTTAAAAATATAAGAATATCACTCACAAAGTTGTCTAGATTTGTAGCATTTTCTAGTAGCTTTTCAACGTCTCCTAGTTCTTCTAAGGTGGATAGAGGTAATTTCTTATGAACTTCATCATCAGTTATATCTGTACTTTTTTGTTGCCCTCTGATTATAGTGGACAATTCATCCACTTTTCTGTCAATTTCACTAAGTTTTTGTTCTTGTAATTCTAACGTTCTTTTTATTCTTATTAAATATGAAATTGCAGTTTCTTGAGCATTGGCATCTAAAACAAAAATCAAAATTATTGACCAAATAGCAACTACATAGGTGCTTTCACTGTAGTATTGAGCCGTACTTTTTGTTAACAATTCATATTGTTTTCACGCAAACCATCAATTTTTTTAATTGTTAAAAAATCAGTTTGACATCTGTAAAGTTGATTTACAGCCAATACATAAACTGAAATTAGTACTTAAGCACAATGTGAATGGTCTTTAATTTTAGAAATTCAATAACAATTAGAAAATAACTTACTTGTTGGTGTGGGTTTGGAAGTTTCTTGCACGGTTTTTACTTCCTGTTTGTTTTCTAATCCAATATTTGGATGAGTTCCTAAAAGATCATAGTTATAAATAAAGCTTATGTAAAAATACACATTAAAGAATGTGCCACAGCACTTGAATTTGTACTCCAATCTGTCGAACGGTACGTTTGTCAGTTCACTTGCTTTGGTGGTAGATATATGCAAGTGACTATAACACTATGAGTTCATATCATATATTATATTTACAGTACAGCAAGTTAAAATGAATCATCACCTCATAAAACTTATTTTATTATTAAAAATGTGCTCACTTGATTTAGATGGGGTACACTTTTCATGTTGTTCTTTCTTAGACTCTGCAATAAAATAGAATTACAAAATTAAAATTTATAATAACACCTTTTTAATTTTACAACTTACTAGGAAATGAATGTTCAAAAACCAGATCTGACCCATCTGAGTCCTGCTCACTACTACTGCTCGCTATTTTCCTTGGTTTAGGAGGTCTCTTTTGTGGTAACACAGTTTCTTTATCTGATTTGTAATTCTGGCTATTGCACGCTTTACTAGCTCTAATGTGAGCTTTGTTAAACAGTACAAATTCTGTCTGGCTTTCTAACACTGCCTCATGTATTGGCCATTCCTCTAAGGGGTCATATTCTTCAATAATAAAGTTGGATAACTCCTTCTCAGTATGATCGTCCACGGGAGGAAATTTACAAAGTTTGTTTGCTTTGTCATACCACTTAGCTGGTACTGCCTCAATTGTTTCACTTTCTGGAAATCTCAAAACAACCCAAGGCATTTCTTCAACAAATTCTTTGTAGGTTTCCAGTGTTCCATAAAAAAAGATATGTAACTTATTAAAATATTGTAGAATTTTATGATTTTATGTGCAATAAGATTGCTTCCTGATAATAATTCAGTAGTGCTCTTCAATAAATAAGGTAATAAAAATAATAAAAACAATAAAATACAGGCTGCATATACCCAAAATAACCATAGGTGCAGTTTTAATTTTTTTAATATCAGCCTAACATGCATGCATATCTCCACTTTTTTTATTTCACAAATACAGAAGCTACAAATATAACAACTCTTTCTTGATAATAAAAAATAAACCAACTTTAAGGTTGATCTTACTATAATGACGAACATTTCTTCACCATTTTTTAACAATTTTTTGTAATTTCTTTTTTATGTAATTGAGAGTTAGTTGGTGTAAAAGGTTTACGTATAATAATTTATTCTAATTTTAACTACGAGCCTATACTGAATCAATATATATGATGGAACTCTTTTAAATAACTGGAACTGGGACTATTTAAAAGTAATTTTAAAAGAAAATTAAAAAGTATTTAAAAAATGGTCAAGGAACATTTCTCAGTAGGGTAAGATCAACCTTAATAAATACCGAATCACCATGCAGGAAGCATCTTAATTGTTACATATATTACTATTCAGTGCAGTAGAGGTGCAACTACAAATTTGTTATTGTAAGGCATTCTACAGCATTTTAATGCTATATCTGATATTGGCCAATATTTTAAAGTACTTAAATTTTCTACTAAAAATATATCCAAGTTTGATGAATTACAAGGAATGTTAAAAAAGTCAGATTTACTCTGATATTCTGAACCTATTACTACATTCTGATGTAATCTAGGGCAATATACAATATTTTTTATTTCAATAATTGACTTATCTTTTAGGATGCAACAAGAATCTTTTAAAGAAAGAGATAATGCAAATTTCTCAAAGCATATTTTTTTAAATTCAGGCCCTGTAGTATCGTCTATTAAAACACCCCCTACATATTCTCTTTCTAAACAAAATTGGAAAGGAATTTCCTTATTTCTATTTTGTGGAGTAAATTGAATTTTATCAGTGTTTAGTTCATAATTACGCCGAATAATTTGCTGAAGAGGTTTGTCATGCTTTCTAACCTGCTTAAGTAAACTCTGCAAAAAATTTTCACTAGAAAAATTACTGAAATTCTCTAATGAACCAAATTTTCGACAGTCATCAGCTAAATGCAGCAGATTATGAAAATTGTGTGACATTATTTGTTTACCATATAACCTCTGAACGGTTTCGACAAATTTTCTTAATAAAGCCTCTGCATAATCTATTACATCTACATTGTTGCTATCTGTCAAACTTAATAATAAATGTATTGAAACGGAAAGCATTAAAAAATTTTGATATTTTTGCTTTTCTATTATATCTTTCAAAACAACTGGACCTGTGTAAATTAAAAACTGTCTATATTCAGTAGCTTTCCAGCGTTTTGATTCTTTTAAAGTTCGAGGTTGACGAGAAAATTCTGATGGAATATAACCAGACATTTCCACCAACTTTGCAGATATATTTTCAATTTGTCTACTGGATAGTTTATGTGGAGGTCGCCCGTTACACCAAATTCCACAAACAATTTTTTTTACAACTCCTAATGCAATTAGGTGCATGTAGTCTAATGGTATATCAGTTATTAGATTTATGTTT
This sequence comes from Diabrotica virgifera virgifera, assembly GCF_917563875.1. Lineage (NCBI taxonomy): Eukaryota > Metazoa > Arthropoda > Insecta > Coleoptera > Chrysomelidae > Diabrotica > Diabrotica virgifera. The sequence goes on along the minus strand of NC_065446.1, from coordinate 138,922,087 downwards.
TTAATTTCACTTAGAATGGTAGTCCCTGTATGATGATCTGAATCATCCTGCTTACTAAAATTATCATGTGTTCTTTTAATAAAATTCAAATCTGTAAAACACACTCTATCACTTATATATTCCCCTTCCTGAGTACATTTTGTACATGAACTGTAGCCGGAATGTCCTTTAATTTTTAGTATCGAAGCCTTTGCAACTGCATCAAATAAAAACATACTAATTTTAAATGCATAGGATTGTCCAAACACCACAACTCCATTTTGAATTAAATTATTTGCCTCATCCACAAATTCAGACAAAAAATTGTTAAAATCATGAGGTTTTTCATATCCGTGATAAATCCCTATCAAAAATACTGGACTGTTTAAACTACATTTATTATTTATTCCCAAAATCGGATAAACTTGACTAGCTGAGCTTTTTGACAATGGTAGGCCATCAATATTTATACCTATTTCTATACAATCTCGAGCTGTGGGTTTCATATTAAACTTTTTATAATGATTTTCTAAACCTTGTTCTATACCAACATGACAGTAATGACCGGGAGTTACATTTCTCATAATAGTACACTTTGGAGTGTATAAGAAGGTTCTTGGATCATGAGGTAATTGAGAGAGATTATTACTTTCTTCTGAGGAAAAGGATCTTAAAATATCTAACAAAGCTCTGAGTGATGAATGGGGTACACTATATGAAACGGCCCAGTCTCGCAATTTATTGAACCCTGTTGAATTCCTTGGTTTAATAAAAAATGTAGTATCAGAGTTTAAAATCTGGTTTGGAACAGTTTCTAAATTATGAATTGTTTCATTACTGGACATTACTGTATCTAAATCACTCTCCTCACTACTTAAATTAATTATTGGATCACCCATACATTCATCGGAAATATCAGATTGTGAGGCTACATTAATAAACTCATTAGAAGATCCTTGATCATAGTTAGTTTTTACTGTGGTTTTACTTTCACGTGTTCCCGCATTTTCCTTAACATAGTTTAGAACTTGAACTATTTCCCTATTTGTTCTTAGATAAAAATTACGGTTTCGTTTTAACATAGTATGCTTTCGTGGCATTTTATAAAGTAACTTAAAATTGTACTTACATTAATATCCACAAAATTTTGGCCGATGCTTGTTTAAAAAGTCGCCTATTGCTACTTGCTTGCTTTGCTTGCCGAGAATGGAGAATGCCGATGCCACAAGCCGATGCCGCCAAAATGATCATGGAACAATGGTGTTACATCAAAGAATACACCATGGAGTGATTATAGATACTTGATTTGTTCTCTTGTTTATGTTTTGACGTGATTAAAACAAAGCTACAACTATTAAACTTGCTTCTTTTTCATAAACATCATTATACACTTGTGCTATTCCATTGCATTGAACAAAAACAAAAGTTTGACAGCAGACAGCACGACCGTCAATTCTTCTTCGGTTTTTCACTATGTACACATGGCCCTTTACTATTTAGCTTTTTAGAAATGTCTTAAAAGAATATTCTGGGGATCTGCTCCCAAAGAATATTCCTCGAGAGATATTCTAAGGATGTGCTACTGAAGAATATTCATCGAGAAATATTCTTAGAATTTACCCATAGTATTGTTCTATGGATATTCTGTTGGGAATATTCACAGAATATTCGTCCAAGATATATATATTCGGCCGATATTCCTGGAATATTCGGAATATTTATATTCTTTTCAGGACATTGAGAGAATGTCCCAGGAATATTGCATGCTATCTGGGGAAGTTGCTTATAACTTCGTTTTTTTTAATGGGACACCCTGTACCCTGTATATTTTTACATTTCCGGATTCTCCTCGATTTCTTCTTTCTTAAGATATAAGGTTTTGTAACAAACAAGGCAAGCAAACAAAGCAAACAATACAAGGTAGGTTAAAAGATAATTACGTTTTCTTATTAATTTCGTAGCAATATTCACACCCTGTAGGATTGTAGTAGTTTGACATAATAAACTCTATTTATGTCCAAATGATTTTTAATATAGTCTACAAATTATTAGTATAGCTAAATTTTTAATTTTAGTATACAGGGTGGTTCGGAACTCGGAATGAGTATTTTCTGAGTTTTCTTAAATAGAACACCCTATATTTTAGTATTGTAATGAAATAATATTTCATGGTACTTTTTACTTCTTAAGCATTCCCTATACCTAACTGCTTTAATTTGTGCTTAATTGTTAATGACACCAACAATCTTAACTTTGTTGGTATTTTGATAGCTCAACCATTATTGGCAATTTTAAGTATCAGTCTAGATTAATATGTATTTATTTCCAAAAAATTATTTGTGATTGAATATTTTCACGGCTAACCTAATACAATTTCACATATTTTGTGTTGCAATTAATGTTTGGCTTGAATCACTAATAACTCACAAATTAAAGCAGTATTAGGTATAGGGAATGCTTAAGAAATCAAAAAGTACCATAAAATAACATTTCATTACAATACTAAAATACAGGGTGTTCCAATTAAGAAGACTCAGAAAATACTCATTCCGAGTTTCGACCAACCCTGTATACTAAAATGAAAAATTTAACTATACTAATAATTCCTAACAATAGTAGACTATTATAAAAATCATTTGAACATAAATAGAGTTTATTATGTCAAACTACTACAATCCTACAGGGTGCGAATTGCTACGAAATTAATAAGAAAACGTAATTATCTTTTAACCTACCCTGTATAATATTACAAAACCTTATATTTTAAGAAAGAAAAAATGGAGGAAAATCCAAAAATGTAAAAATATACAGGGTTTCCCATTTAAAAAAACGAAGTTACAATTAACTTCCGGTATAACCGGAAGTAGCAAAGAGACCAAAATATTTTCATTAAATAGTTCACACCTCAAAACCCCTGCATTCCAATTGTCATGATTTCCTTACCTTTAGTTCTCGAGATATTTCTAATAGGCCCTTTATCTGCCTCACCCTGTATATCATTATCATAGAACAGAGATAATGGTTTTATCAGATATTCATCTCTGTTATAGCTTACAACACTCAGTCATACAGCTCCATTGTTTTCTGCGTAGACAGGAAGCACTCGACAAGAATTATTTTAAATAAATATAGACTAGTCAATATAGATTAAAACATTTATTTTAGACTTCTAAAGACAACTTTGGTATTATAATAGGCACTTTATGTTCAAATTAAAAAAAGCTTAAGATTGATACACAATAAATAATTACAGGGTAAAATTATTATATTTAATATACAATATACACATTATACAGTGTGTTCCAACGAAAATTTGACCCCCACAGAAACTTAGAAACCGAGAGTTTCTTCAAAATATAAAAATGCACGTCAGTTTGTATTGGGAGGGAGACGAATTTTCGAGATGAGTTTGTATTGGGAGCAAAATTTATGATCTCAAATGTAACCCCCTACTGCCCCGCATCAACCCCCATTTTTTTTTAAATAGCAGGTGTGGTCAAGTGGCACATCATTTGAAAGGTATTTTTTTTTACACAACACTCTATTCTTTTTAATTTACGGATTGACGATAACTTTGGATTTTACTAATTTATTGGTTGAACGTCAGTAATAACAAAAAACATAAAATTTGATCAAATTAACCAATTAAATGTTCAAAATGACCTCCTGTGACCTTTATATACAGTAATACAGTTTATTTTTAAAGCCTCTTTGTACATTTGTAAATACCTCCGGTGTCAATAATCGGAATTCTGTCGCAATTCTGCAAGATCTGGAGGCGGAGCGACGTATATTTTTGATTTTTATTATCCCCACAAAAAAAATCCAAAGCCGAAAGATCCGGTGATCTGGCTGGCCACCTATTGGACCACTTCTGTCTATCTAACGCTCTGGAAAACGTTAATTGAAAATCTAACAATAAAAACACTGAAAACTTCCACAAAATTTATTACAACTATGTGACAACATAGAACTGAACATCATATAGAACTCGAGATAGAACTGAACATCATTAAACAAATATCAGTAAACAATGGCTATAACGAACAAACAATTAACAAAATTTTAAACCAAAAACTCCATAAGAAAGAACCCAGTACCTTCTGCTCTATCACATATACTGGCAAGATAACAACAAAAATAGCCATATACATAAAAAAGAAAGGAATAACACCAGTTTTTACAAACTAACTTGTGGTGACTGTCCGAAAACTTATATCGGTCAAATTGGCAGAACCTTTGACAAACGGATAGCAGAACACAAAAGCAAAAAGAACAATAGAAAAACAGACTTTTCTACATGCGCACTTCACCTTCTAGATCATAATCATTCTTTTAATGAACAGTTTCAAATTCTGCACATTTATTCAAAATAAAGGCCTTAAGCTATCTTTATCAGAATCTATGGAAATTAATAAATTGAAAAATACAGATATGTTTCTGAATGACCAACTCGAGACAAACAGCTCCTCACTCCCCAACCTCTTCAGTTAAAGACTTAAAAAAAAGGCAACCATAGTAATCTAAATCACTTGAGAAAGGCACTCTGCCGAAACAGCTGTATAGTCATAGTTGTAATAAATTGTGTGGAAGTATAGAAAACAAACGTTTTCAGTGTTTTTATTGATAGATAAAATGAACTTCCATCAAGTAACGGTCGAATCCATCAATTAGTTAATTGAAAAATTGTCTTACGCATATATATCATAATGTGGGGGTACCCGCCGTCCTCTTGGAAAGTCAGTTTATCCTCTAAAAGAGTATTACCAGATTCTAATATGTCAGTGATCAGCGGATCAATAACGTCTTCTAAGAAATTTAAATAGATTGTTCCGTTGAAATTTTCTTCAAGAAATAATAGTCCAATAACGTGATTCCCTAAAATGTCTTTTGTATGTGTCTCTATAAATAAATGAGGATTATTGTTACTCCCATAACGACAATTAGGTAGATATGTGATATTTTACAAAAAGAAAAACAATATCTAACACAGTGACGTGTTGATATCAATTTGCAGGTTGATTCAATTAAGGTATTGGAGGTCATTAATAACATTTAATTTATTAGGTAATTGGGTGAAATTTTGAAATTTTATTTTTCTTGTTATTACTGGCATTTAACCAATAAATTAGTTAAATCCAAAATTATCGTTGAAGTTATATACTTCTTCTTCTCCTCGTCCTTATGCCATATAAGGGCGTCCGACTTTGGTGTCACCTAGCCCATTTTTTACCCATTTCTTCCACGCCTTTCGGTCTCCTGCCTTTCCTTCATCTGTTGCACTGTTTCCTAGGGATGGCGGTTGTTGCCAAAACACCGGTTTTCGGTTATACCGGTTTATTTTACCTACGGTTTATCCTGGCGGTTATAACCGGTCAAAAAATCGGTTATTCCAAAGACCGGTGTTCGGTTTTTTAGTCATAGCCAACACCCACTAGGTTACATTTACATTGCGCTTTAGTTTGTGATATTCCATTCAAATTACTATCAGTCCATATTACTACAGTCGAACCCGCTTATTAGAATCCCTGTTATAGGAATATCCCGGTTTATGGAATATAAATTCGAGTTCCCGAAACGTTTCCATTTACTCCTTAATAAATTTATCCTTTTATTGGAATAGGTTCTAATTAGATAATACCGCTTATTAGCATATTTTGCAGGTCAACGACTATTTTTTTTTACAATTTTACTAAAAATTTAAATTATGTTTGGTTATTATGGTCAGTCGTCAAGGATTATGGATTAGATATTATTAGGGTAATAAATATTTATTACTTTGTTACGAGTACCAATTCGATTTTTAGCCGACAAATGCATGGGTCATAAAGTAATTTTTATTTGTCTACACAAAGGCACTGTTGCCTGCTATAAAATTGTTAGAAGCAGTTTATTTAGAATTCACCCAGAGAGGCTTATGGCTTTGTTAAATTCAATTCATCCATTTCTTGCCGCCAATAAAAGTTCCATTCAACCAATGGATTAAGGATGACCGCACGGATTAACAACAAAAAGCTATAATTACCGATAATTTCTCAAGAAAAAATAAGTAATTTTGTTATATGCATTTTAATAAGAAAATATTTACATATCTACATATTGCATACATTATATATTAATTACCTACTGCTACTGTATTCATTCACATATATAATATAATGTAATTTGGTATTTAACACATACATAGATAAGTAGTAGTTACACTACTGTATTATTGACGTAAAAAGACCTAAAACCATTTACATATACTGATTATGTAGGTGTACATATATGATATACATATTGGCATAGTATGTAAAACTACACATTGGCATAGTATGTAAATAATATTATTACGTATATTCGGTACACTTATTTCGACTAGCCACCAATGATCGGTTATTAGAATATCCCGGTTATAAGAATATTTTTGCCTGGTACAAAGGCTATTCCAATAAGCGGGTTCGACTGTATACGCTGTGAGCTCGTACGTAGAAGGGATATTTACAAATTCTCGAGCGCCAGTAGTGACAAGTCTGTAAACGATTACTGGAAATTTGACATAAATGTCAAAGTGATTAATTTAAAATTAAAATTAAAAACATTAATTATAAAAAGTATTAGTTTGCCAAAGCTGTGTTATATATTTTTACCTTAAATATACAATACGTTTTAAATACTGAATTTAAGTTTTTTTAATGTTCCGTAATATATAATTATAAATTAATATATTAACCTTACCGCCATCTATACGATAATTGTGAAAGTATCCGAAGTAAGAAATTCATATTTTATCAATAGAACGTCAAAATGATTAGCAAAATCTTAAAAAAATCGATTATAATTTAATTACTTTTTTGCGTTGTAAATATTAAGCGATAACAATTAAATAATAAATTTAAAAATTACCAGTGAAAGTTGATTAGTAATCCGCCAGGAGCGACACCAGCGAAGCTCACAGCGTATAGAAATCAGTCATCAGTGTTGTGAAATCGGTTTCAGTCAGCTTAAAACTTCTTATTTACACGCGGGGGGCAAAATGTTTCCCATGTTTTCTCTGAATTCAGTATTTTTTCCACTTATCCGGTTTTTCACCGGTTATTACTTTAAAAAGAAAAATCCGATTATAACCGGCACATAAAAACAACCGGAAAAACCGATTATTGCAAAGAAAAAAAACCGGTTTTAGGTTATAACCGGTAGGTTTTTCCCATCCCTACTGTTTCCCTCTCTTGGTCCCGATTTCCTCGATTTGTTCCATCCACCCCTTTTTAGATCTGGGCAGATCTTTTCCCCTGTCTTTTGGCATTTGTTACCTTCTTTACTAGTCTGTTTTCGTTAATCGTAGTTATATGTCCAAACCAATTCAGTTTTCTTTTTTCAATTTTTTTCTCTATTGGTGCCTGACTTAGCACGTTTCTGATGTTTTCGTTCCTTTCCCTATCCATCTTCGTCTTTCCAGCTATTTTTCTCAGCTGCTTCATTTCTGCTGCATTTATGGCACTTTCATGTCTTTTATTTGTAATCCATGTCTCGCGTGCATATAGAAGAGTTGGTATAGGTACTGTGATTGTATTATATACATTTATTTTTGTTTCCTGGCTGATTTCCCCTTTTCCCAGTATCGTATTATTAATTGCATAATATTATATTTTCGTAACTTTCTTTGTCCTATTTGTAATTTCTAAGTCTAGCTTTCCGTCATTCGATATTATCGTGCCCAGTACTCGTAGGCCGTCACCCTCTCCAATTCTTGTCCTTTACACAGAACACTCGTGTTTCGCCTCCAATATCCTGCTTCTGCTGACCTATTTTCATCGTCTTGCATTTGCTGATGGTTATTTATAATTTTATTTTCTCTATTTCCTTAGTCCATACATCAATTAATCGTTGCATCTTTCTTGGGTTGTCTGCTATGAGAACGACGCGACGTCGCCGTCGTCCGCATACAGTAATCTTTCTATCATAACTGGTGTTAGGTACGTGTAGCCTATTATTGTTTATAAGTGGTTTGTTCTTAACGTTATTACGTAAATTAAAAAATAGAGTGTTGTGTAGATAAAAAAATCACCTTTCAAATGATGTGCCACTCGACCACACTTGCTATTTAAAAAAACTGGTGGTTGATGCGGGGCATTAGGGGGTTACATTTGAGTGCATGAATTATGCAATGAATATTAATTTGTCCCCCTCCCAATACAAATTGACCTGTTCTCTTAAATTTTGAAGAAATTCTTGGTTTCTGAGTTTCTTTGGGGTGAAATTTTCCTTGGAACACACTGTACATATAAAAGGGTGTTATATAACAACAAAAATTAGCTATAAATAAAAGAGAAGAAGAATAATTTTGACTTGATTCTTACAATCATTTACTGAATAAAAAAAACGAAATCAGAGTAGTCTACACAATTCTATTTAACCCTTCATATTAACCTATTATTAGCCTATTTAACCCTAATTTCATTTTAAATAGAGAATATGATTTGTAGGTAGGCACTCTAAAGGATCATTAGGAAAAAACAATGCTTTTAGCTTATTTTAAAAAGTTAAAAAAATAAGGCGGACTTAAAGTACAGTTGGGAGACTAAGGGTTAAATGTAAATTGCACAACCTACTTTAGTTCCGACTTTTCTTTGTGGCTCGGTACAAAAAGCTTGCAAATTAAATCATATTTACAAAAAGAAATCAGTCTATATTACACAAAAGTCCATTCTTCATGCGTCAAAGAATATTTTCCGTGTCAGCCCAATGTACTCTTCTATTCTCTAGATTGCTACTTCCAAACCCAAAGTTTTTGTGCAGTTCCTCCATAGATTGCCTTGTACATTCGTGTTGGTAGTATCGTTTATATCTTCTGACTAGTACTATGGAACCGATGACGAAGAATATCTGAATTATTATCCATAAAATGATTAAAGCTATCACCAAGGAGTAGTCTAGGCATACTTCGTTTGTAGCATAATCTGCGAAAAAATAACAATTATATGGTAATTATACAGGGTGTTTCATTGGGAAAGTAACATACGTTAACTGTAGAAAGAGGACACTTAGGCGGTCTCAAAAATACCATACTTAATGGGTCTTACTTCATTAATAATAAAGATACTGGGTGTTTTATCTATTTTGCCATTTTCTTATTTGGTTCATAACTTTTTAACCACTCTGTATATTTACTTTATAATTGGCACGCAAATATTATTTAAAGTGTACAATCAATTAATTTATTTAAAATTGTAAAAAATCCAGGTCCGGATTAAAAAATATTGCAAAATATAAAAAATAGATTTATGTCGTTTTCTTATTATGTCGACAAATAATTCATAACAAATATTCACCTTTAATTAATAAATAAATAATACAGAGTCCACAAAAAATGCATAACTTTAATCAACAAACTATCTTAAATATTAAAAGAAAAACAGAAAAAGATTGCTGAAAAATACCTTTTAGATATCTATATATCCAAAATGTCGAATGAGGAAATAAATAGTAGAGAAGAACTTCTTGAGCGGATTCGAGACGCCTTCCAATAAATGACGAATAACCCTGACGATATAAGGAAGTCAGTCAGACAAATAACAAAAAGATCAAGACTTTGTCTTCGACAAGGTGGTGGCCATTTTAAACAATTACTATAATTTTGATAAGTTATTTTTTGGAAAAATTTGTGTTTTTTTTTTAATTTGTAAGATAGCTCGTTAATTAAAGTTATGTATTTTTTTGTGGACACTTTATTATGTACATAAAGTTAGCGAATCACTTCTCGCAAATATTATGGCAAACACAATGGGAATTTGTCGCTTTTTTGCCGCTAATTAGTTGTGGAAGATTTAATTTTGCCGCTCTTTTATTTTTTTTAATATTCGATGTTTCGCTAACTTCATATGAAGTTAGCGAATCACAACAGCAAAAATTGTTTCAAATTCAAATCGACTAGGTGCTGAATTTGCCGCTTTTTTGCCGCTCATTAGTTGTGGAAAAATAAATTTTGCCGCTTTCTTTTTTTTTAATATCCGATGTTTCGCTAACTTCATATGAAGTTAGCGAATCACAACAGCAAAAAATGTTTCAAATTCAAATCGACTTGGTGCTGAATTTGCCGCTTTTTTGTTGCTCATTAGTTGTGGAAAAATTAATTTTGCCGCTTTCTTATTTTTTTTTTAATATCCGATGTTTCGCTAACTTCATATATGAAGTTAGCGAATCACAACAGTGAATAATGTTCCAAGTGTAAATTGAGTTGGTCCTGAATTTGCCGCTTTTTTGCCGTTAATTAGTTGTAGAAAAATTAATTTTGTCGCTTTATTATTTTTTTTAATATTGCGTGTTTCGCTAACTTCATAAAGGGTGGGAATTAGTGCGAAGAAATATAATTACTTGTTTATCGTAAGACATATAAAAAAATGTTATTTAGGTAAAAGTTGCTGCCCAGAGAGGACCATAATTTAGAAATATTTTCAAATATACAGGGCTATCCGTATTGACAGGGTGACACAAACTTATGTTTTTTTAAATAGCACACCCTGTATATTTTTACATTTTTGGATCCTCCATTATGTCTTCTTTCCTAAAATATAGGTTTTTGTAATAATTTACGAAGTAGTTTAAAAGATAATTACGTTTTTTTGTTTATTTCATAGCAATATTCACACCCTGTAGAATTGTAGTAATTTGACATAAAAATTTCTATTTACGTTCAAACGATTTTTAATATAGTCTACTATTGTTAAAATTATTAATATAGAGAAACGTTCAGTTTTAGTATACAGGGTTGGTCTCAAAACTCGGAATGAGTAGATATTTTTTAAGTTTTCTTAAATAGATTTTAGTTTAGTATTTTAGTATTATTAACTATTTAGATGGGATAGTATTTTGTATTTTGACAACGAACCCCGATTTGGGCTTCGAAACGTTAATAAAATTATTTTTTCAATTTAATTGTGGCTTATTTCCCATCTAAATAGTTAATCATAAAAATGCCACAAGGAAATAGCTTCAGAAGAATATTTTAGTATTGTAGTGAAATGATATTTTATGGTACTTTTTTATTTCTAAAGCATTCCCTATACCTAACTGTTTTAATTTGTGAGTTATTCGTGATTCTTTAAGCCAAACATTATCTTTTGCAACAAAAAATAAGTACGTGAAATTTTATTAGGTGATCGTGAAAATATTCAATCAAAATAACTTTTCGAAAAAAAAAAACAATCTAGACTGGTCGTTACTTTATTAATTTTTGAATTAATTAATGTATTAATTGGAATAGATATCAAAATACCTACTACAAGAATGTTGGCGCGTAAAATATAAACCAAAACATATAATATTCTCTAACTTCATAATGAACTTAGCGAATCACAATAGCGAATAATGTTTCAAATTCAAATTGAGTTGGTGCTGAATTTGCCGCTAAATAGTTGTGGAAAAATTAATATTGCCTTTTTTTTTAATATTCGATGTGTCGCTAACTTCATATGAACATAGCGAATCACAACAGCGAATGAGGTCTCAAATTCAAATCGAGTTGGTGCTGAATTTGCCGCTTATTTGCCGCTAATTAGCGATAGCCGATACATAGATGCAACAGTTAGTGTCCACGCTTCCATTACGTAGAGCAGAACTGTGAGTATGTAGCATTTCAACAGACGGTATTTTGTTTTTAATGATATGTCTCGACTGTTGAAAATGGGTCTCATTCTAACGTATGCTGGTTTTGATTTTATTATTCGCTGTTTAATTTCTGTTGAGTGGTCCCATTACAAAATGCGAAAGGGTATTGTTTAATTTTTGTGTGTTATCTGCTTGTCAATTGATTAGCGAATGGTGTTTAAATTTCTTTATATCAGGTGTCTTGCAGTGAAATAATCTATTTTGCGATAACAATGCGAGACATACATTATTATGTGTTGGTATTATGATTGCCGGCTGAATTGCATTTGCAAATAAAGAAACTTGTTGTTCAATGTGTTAAACAGTAGAACTATTGTTTGATAATTAGTCACAATTATTAATTGTCTTCAGCGAAATATTGAATGTTTTTGTATAATTTAAATATACGCGGGGAAACAAAGAAGTAGGTTGATATTTCAACGGTTATGGGACAGAGCGACTGAGCGACAATAATTATTGGTGTAATGAAAAATGCATGTTTATTAAAAAAGATTATTCTGAAAATTCTTGAACGATTTTATAACCTTTAAACAAATCAGGTTATAAAATATTCACAGTATTTTTAGAATAAGATTTTTTGAAAACAATTTCCGCAGTGGAAACCAAAACGTCAAACATTAGTTAATTAAATATAGTCGATTCGCGAATCTAAGACACAACTCTCTTCACTACAATCACAATTAAGATGCACTAGAAATAAACAAGCACGAGGCCACTCCCAAATCATGATTTGGGAGTGGTCCTCGAACATTCAACGTGTCTTGGTTTGTTTATTTCTATCTAGTGCATTTTTATTGTGATTGTAGTGTAGACAGTTGTGTCTCAGATTAGTTTTCTCAGGATTAAAAAAATGAATGCATTTAAAAAACATTTGACCGAAATTTTGCCCAAGTATTATACATTTTGGTAATCAGTATTTCAAAAGCTTTTAAATGAGGTGTTACGTGATGTACTTTGCCTATTTAAAAAAATCAAAATTATGACTTTCACCTGAAGAGGGATCGCGTAAAGTTCGAAACATTGATGCTATAATATATATGTACTATGATACTGTACTAATTATGTACTATGAAAATAAATGAGTTAACATGGGGGGGGGTAACACTTATTCCAGCGCACTGTATATACATAAACATATATAAAATACATCTCTGTATACTAAAACCAAACGTTTCTCTATATTAATAATGTTTAACAATAGTAGACCGAATTAAAAATCGTTTAAACATAACTAAAAGAAATTTTTCTGAAATTTTAGAAATTTTAGAAGTATTATAAATTTTTATGTCAAAGTAGGTACTACAATTCTACAGGGTGTGAATATTGCTACGAAATAAACAAAAAACGTAATTATCTTTTAAACTACTCCGTATATTATTATGAAAACCTATATTTTAGGAAAGAAAACATAAAGGAGAATCCAAAAATGGAAAAATATATAGAGTGTACTATATTTATAAAAACATAAGTTTGCGTCACCCTGTCAATACGGATAGCCCTGTATATTTGAAAATATTTTTAAATTACGGTCCTGTCTTGGCAGCAACGTTTACCTAAATAATATTTTTTCGTAACTCGATTTGAATTTGAAACATTTTTTGCTGTTGTGATTCGCTTCATATGAAGTTAGCGAAACATCGGATATTAAAAAAAAAAAAATAAAAAAGCGGCAAAATTAATTTTTCCAGAACTAATGAGCGGCAAAAAGCGGCAAATGCAGCACCAACTCGATTTGAATTTGAAACATTTTTTGCTGTTGTGATTCGCTATTTTCATATGAAGTTAGCGAAACATCGAATATCAAAAGAAAATAAAAAAGTGGCAAAATTAATTTTTCCACAACTAATGAGCGGCAAAAAAGCGGAAAATTCAGCACCAACTCGATGTGAATTTGAAACATTATTCGCTGTTGTGAGTCGAAGTTCATATTATTATGAATAATATTATAAATCATATTATGAAGTTAGCGAATATTATATGTTTTGGTTTATCTTTTACGCGCTAACAATCTTGTACGTAGATATTTTGATGTCTCTTCAATTAATAAATTAATTAATTCAAAAATTAATAAAGTAACGACCAGTCTAGATTATTATGTTTTTTTTTTCGAAAAATTATTTTAATTGAATATTTTCAGTCACCTAATAAAATTTCACGTACTTATTTTTTGTTGCAATAAATAATGTGTGGCTCAAAGAATCACGAATAACTCACAAATTGAAGCACTGGTATAGGGAATACTTAATAAATAAATAGTTACATAAAATATCATTTCACTACAATACTATACTAAAATCTATTTAAGAAAACTCAAAAAATACTCATTCCGAGTTTTGGCCAACTGTGTATACTAAAACTGAACGTTTCTCTATATTAATAATTTTAACAATAGTAGACTATATTAAAAATCGTTTGAACATAAATAGAAAGTTTTATGTCAAATTACTACAATTCTACAGGGTGTGAATATTGCTACGAAATTAACAATAAAACGTAATTATCTTTTAAACTAATTCGTATATTACTACAAAAGCTTATATTTTCGTAAAGAAGACGTATAGAAGAATCCAAAAATGTAAAAATATACAGGGTGTTCCATTAAAAAAAAACATAAATTTGTGTTACCCTGTCAATACGAATAGCCGTGTATATTTGGAAATATTTTTATAATATGGTCCTGTATGGGCAGCATCTTGTAGCTAAATAACTTTTTTTCGTATCTCTTACGATAAATGAGTATTTGGACTTCTTCGCACTAATTCACCACCCTTTATGAAGATGCGAAACACGCGATATTAAAAAAATAATAAAGCGACAAAATTAATTTTTCCACAACTAATTAACGGCACAAAAGCGGCAAATTCAGCACCAACTCGATTTGAATTTGAAACATTTTTTGCTGTTGTGATTCGCTAACTTCATATGAAGTTAGCGAAACATCGAATATTAAGAAAAATAAAAAATCGGCAAAATTAATTTTTCCACAACTAATGAGCGGCAAAAAAGCGGCAAATTCAGCACCAACTCGATTTGACTTTGAAACATTTTTTGCTGTTGTGATTCGCTAACTTCATATGAAGTTAGCGAAACATCGGATATTAAAAAAAATAAGAAAGCGGCAAAATTAATTTTTTCACAACTAATGAGCGGCAAAAAAGCGGCAAATTCAACACCAAGTCGATTTAAATTTGAAACATTTTTTGCTGTTGTGATTCGCTAACTTCATATGAAGTTAGCGAAACATCGAATATTAAAAAAAAATAAGAAAGCGGCAAAATTAATTTTTCCACAACTAATGAGCGCCAAAAAAGCGGTAAATTCAGCACCAAGTCGATTTAAATTTGAAATTTTTTTGCTGTTGTGATTTGCTAACTTCATATGAAGTTAGCGAAACATAGAGTATTAAAAAAAAAATAAAAGAGCGGCAAAATTAATTTTTCCACAACTAATTAGCGGCAAAAAGCGGCAAATTCCCATTGTGCTTGCCATAATATTTGCGAGAAGTGATTCGCCAACTTTATGTACATCACTTTACTATTTATTCATTAATTAAAGGTGAATACAGTCGGAAAAATGAAAGAATACCCATGAACGATCACATTAATCACTTACTTTGTATTTGCTGTCTTTTTCTATAAATAACAAAGGTTTGTTATGGAAAGAGACAGCAAATACAAAATAAGTGATTGATGTGATCGTTCATGGGTATTCTTTAATTTTTTCGACTGTATGTGTTATGAATTATTTGTCGCCATAATAAAAAAAAAACACTAAAATGTTAACATTTAACCAATTTAGATTAAATAATGGCATTAAGAGGATCGGTACGTATTTTCGGCTGCAATGCTATTCAAATGGGGATTCATTTTTTTCGAATCCTGAGAAAACTAATAAGTATTTTTGAAAAATTTAAACGCAGAATGAAAGATTACGTTATTAGCGAGGGCCGAAAGTCCCTGAGAACTTCTATAATGTTTATTTCAATAAGTTGCAGGGGTGAAAAACTAAGAGAAAATTTAGTGTGATTTTTAATTTCAAATATCTCATTCAAAATAAACTTTTTATTTATTCTAAGGGACTTTCGGTCCTCGGTAATAATTTAGTCTTTCATTCTGCGTTTAAATTTTTCAAAAATATTTATTGGTTTTTTCAGGATTCGAAAAAAATGAACACAATGCCGTGGTAATATTTTCTAAATATATCTTTGTCTTACAACGCACTCAGCCGAATATAATATTGTCAGCATATATTGTCAGTCAGACACTGACAATCAGTGACAATTTGAAATATTTGACATTGCATCTGGAATATTTTGAGTTATTGATAAAATATTATTGATATATAGTGTATTTGATAAATAATTGATTTAAGACGTGAACTTAACAAAAAGTTATTTATTGTGTATTATTTGTGGAAGATCCAAGCAGAGAATACATCAGGATAATATATTCTGTGATCCAAGTATTTTGTTGTTAAAGATGTTCAAAATTGTAAGCGTTCCATAACAATATATTATTAAAAAATCACTTTAACACTTTTCCTCTTTTCTCGATTGAGTATTAGTTTTTCATACGTCAAAATAATTGTCAAAGTTAATTTAAATTTGGAAATCTCTCCGAAAAATATTAATTTTTGGCGGATTATTTGATTTATACCGTTCTAATTTAGTTTGTTTAGTTTTGTTAATCTTTTCCTTATTTAGTTTACATTTTGAAAGTGTTCATAAGTTAAACGTTACTTGAAAACTCCTCTATGGAGTCATCTAGTGGAGGCGAACCGCCTGATATTGAGAATTCGATGGATAGTAGCTGTGATTTACAAGATTTAAATGGATTTCTACCCAACCAGCCTCAAAATAAGATAAGTAGTAGTATTAATCTTAACAATATTAATGAAAAACAAAATACTTTAGTAAACTCAGATCAACCAGAAAAAACCAGGCCTGTTTATTTATACGAAAAAATTGATTTAGGACCTTTTTACATTTTCATTGAAAACTCCAGTTTAAATTTTACAGGAAAATTAAACGCTGTTAAAATAGGCGAGATCCTATTTACGTTACATCCAGAAATTGACAATTATATAAAAAAAATTGACTCAATCGGACGCAACCGAGTTAGGGTCTCATTTAAAAATTATAGTAGCGCAAATGCTTTAGTTACTTCCAAATTCCTTATTCAAAAAAATCTGACCGCATACATTCCAAAATTTCAATTGTTTAAACTAGGTGTAGTAAGGGATATAGATTCAGATATATCGGAAGAATATCTTAAAAATAGAATAAAGGAATTTGATCACCATTGCAAATTCTCGGTTGAGTATGTGAAACGAATAACAAGAAAAATAGTAGCAGATGACAAAGTAATATTTAATCCAACAAAATCAGTTATTGTGTCTTTTAAATGCCAGAATATACCAAAGTATGTAGTAATTAATCATGTCTTACACACTGTTGAAAAATACCAGCAAAAGGTAATTATCTGTTACCACTGCTATAGGTATGGGCACATGAGTAAGCAGTGTAAAAGTAATCCTCGCTGTTTTAAGTGTCATGAATCTCACCTTTCCGATTCTTGTTCTTTATCATCGTTTAACAAAAAATGTCTATCCTGTGAAGGTGAACACTTCACTAATGAATGGGAGATATGCCCAGAATTTGATCGCCAAAAGAAAATAAAACATTATATGTCTGAAAACAGCTTATCTTTTAAGGAAACAATTAAACTCTTTCCTAAGATAACTTATGCATCTATAGCAGCCAATAATTCCTCAATAAATTCTCATCAAACTCCAAATATGAATGCACCATCCTCTTCATATTCCTTTACTCAATTGTCCACGTCTCAAACATCTTCCAATCAGTTCGCTCTACCTTCAGTTTCAAATAGATATACAATAATAAAACCACCAAAATACAAACGACCTATCTCTTCCTCACCAGACCAAGTAACAATGGAACATCAAAAAATAATAAAGTTAAACCCCATGTCCAACAGACCTGGTGGTATTATCACCTCTTCTTCGTATCAATCTACATTTAATCCAGAACAAGGATCTAAAATACATGAACCATCAAAAGAATTAACAGAATTAATATCAAATATAGTTACAAGTATTATCTCTAATATAAATCACAAAAATTTTGAAATTCCAGAAAAATCAGTTCTAGTAAATTCAATTCAATCAGTTTTAAGTTCTCTCTTATATAATAATGAATAGATTGGTAATTTGTCAATGGAATTGTAGATCGGCTAACTCTAATAGAGAAAACCTTATCCACCTATTAGAAGACCAGAAAGTTGATATCGCATTATTGTCAGAAACTAGATTTAAACCAGAAAAGTATTATAACTTTCACGGGTACAATATTGTCAGAGACGACCGCTTTTCAGTAACTGTTGGCGGTGGCTCAGCAATTTTAATAAATTCAAACCTATATTACGAGGAAGTCACCATGAAAGTAGATTTAATAAACGTCAATAAAGTAGCAATAAAAATAAAGTTTAAGTCATATACTGTCACATTTATATCTATGTATGTTCCCCCAGGAACCAAGTTATTGTTACAACAATGGAACAATTTCATAACATCTATAGAAAGACCATTTATAATAGGAGGTGACCTTAATGCTCACCACATTGCCTGGGGCCTAGACAACCAAACAGATATGAAAGGTAAAATCTTGATGGACTGTATAGACGATAATAATTTAATATTCAAAAATGATGGCTCTCCTACTTTCTTTAGGAACTTCTCGAAATCGGCAATAGACCTGACCATTTGTACTCCTGACTTAAACCACCTGATCACTTGGAAAACACTTCAAGACCTATTTGGTTCAGACCATACACCTATAAGAGTAGAGTTAGAGGATCAACCAACTCATACATATAATCCATATTCACAAAAGTGGAATTTAAAGAATGCCGACTGGAAATTATATGAACAGTATTCGGAAGATGTATTCTCTCAATTTAAAGATATAAATTCTTATGAACAAATTTTGCACAATATAAATACAACTGCATCCTACTGCATCCCCAAATTTAAAATAAAAAAACCGACTTCCAGAGGAAAATACTGGTGGGATTTAGAATGTGAAGAAGCAGTCAGAAGAAGACAGGAAAGTTTTTGTATATTCAAAGAAAATCCAAACCATGAAAACCTACTTAAGTATAAAAAAGATGATGCACATGTCAAGAAGATCACTAAACAAACTAAAAGAAATAGCTGGAGAGATTATGTCGGATCCCTAAATAGGTCAGTCCCTATTAAAGATGTATGGTCAAAAGTTAACCGAATAAAAAATAGAAAAACAAAGAACAAAGTCCCTGTTATTCTGTCGGAAGCTTCGTGGATAGAAGAGTTCCATCAAAATATCACACCGCCGTCTGCAGAATTAGTAATTCCTGATTTACAACTAAATGCTCTGTACGACTATCCAGAACCAATCCGTTTCCTAGTCAAACCATTTTCTGCCACTGAACTAAACTTTGCGTTGAAGAAAAACTCAAATTCAGCACCAGGTGCCGATAATATCCATTACTCGATGCTATCAAATCTTTCAAGAATTGGTAAGGCTGCACTACTAAATATATATAATGAAATTTGGATGCGCCGCATAAAGATTCCTGACGATTGGCACGTTTACACTATTATCCCGGTTTTAAAACCAGGAAAATCATCAAAGAATTGGGATTCTTACCGTCCAATCGGTCTGGCTTCCTGTATACTAAAAACATATGAGAGACTTATTAAAAACCGTCTGGAATTTTGGCTAGAAAAGAACGACCTATTACCAAGAAGTCAGTTTGGTTTTAGAAAAGGTAAATCCACACAAGATAGCCTCTGCCACTTTTTAATAGACATTTATAGTTCCTTTACTTATAAGAAAGCAGTTAGTGCTTTGTTCTTAGATATAAAAGGGGCTTACGACAACGTTAATCTTCACATACTATACGCGAAAATGTTGGAAATAGGAATACCCGAAATAGTAACATGGAACATCATTAACTTATACATTAATCGAGCAGTTCACGTTAGATTAAATGGAGATCAATCTAACTCCCGATACACATCTTTGGGACTACCTCAGGGTAGCATCCTAAGTCCTATATTATATATACTGTATACTGCTGACTTAGAAACTAAACTTCCTCAACACATAAAAATCCTACAGTACGCTGATGATGTTGCGATATATGCAGAAAATAAGTCAATAGATAGATGTAATAACTACCTTAAATCGACATTGAATATTATAAAAAAATGGGCTACCGATAATAACTTAACAATATCAGAGAGTAAATCAACCATTGTTACCTTTACTAAAAAACGATATGTTCCTCAAAGCCATCTACAATTTGATAATACTAGTATTCCTTATAAAACTTCAATAAAATTTCTTGGCGTATTTTTAGACTCCAAATTAAATTGGAAAGAACACACAAATTACATATTACGAAGAATGGAAAATGCAATGAATATCATGAAGATTGTAAGTGTCAGTAACTGGGGAGCTGATCCAAACATATCAATATTACTATACAGAAATTTGATAAGATCAATCTTAGACTATGGATCTATTTTTTATGGCTCAGCATCAAACTCTGTACTCCAAAAAATCGAGAGGATCAAAAATAAGGCACTTAGGTTATGCACTGGTTATCTTCGTAGCACACCTATATTGGTCATGGAATGTGAGCTTAATGAACCTCCACTTTCATTACGCAGGGAATACCTAAGTGAGAAATTTATAGTTAAAACAGCGGTTAACGATAAACTGCTATTAAATAAAATTGTTCATTTAACCACCTCATACCTAACTCATTATTACTGGGAAAAAAAGAAACTGCTTTTAGTTGTGGAAAGCTTCCTCAACGTTTCTAATTCCATTGGCGACATACACCAAATTGAACAAAGCTCGTCTCGAAAGCTAAATTATGAAGATTATTTATCTCCAGTTAACTGTCATTTAAGTAATATTCGTGCGACAGACTTCCTTACTAAAATAGACCACCTTCAGTGTGTACAAAAAAACTGGGGGAGTTATCAGAAATTATATACGGATGGTTCAAAAATGGAAGGAAAAGTTGGATATGCTATATATTACCCACAAAAAAGTATAAAAATAAACAACAGATTACCTGATAAAATGACAATTTTCACAGCTGAACTCATTGCAATCAAAGAAGCATACAAAATATGTATTAATCAAAAAGAACTCAATTATGTTATATTTACAGACTGCCAAAGCATTGTAAAGACATTGAAATATAATGTACATAATTTTGCAGAAAATTATATCATCAGTGACA
This sequence comes from Diabrotica virgifera virgifera, assembly GCF_917563875.1. Classification (NCBI taxonomy): domain Eukaryota; kingdom Metazoa; phylum Arthropoda; class Insecta; order Coleoptera; family Chrysomelidae; genus Diabrotica; species Diabrotica virgifera. Next base: position 138,901,142 of record NC_065446.1, on the reverse strand, counting down.
TCATAGCAATGAACAGTGAAGCTTTGAAATCGGGCAAAAATATAATATTGTGTTGGATAAAAGCACACATTGGTATAAAAAACAACGAAATAGTAGATGATCTGGCTAAAAAAGCAACAACGAAGGAATCCACTCTGCATACTTATCAACTTCCTATGGGAGACATAATTTCTATTATGAGATCTATCAAACGGACGAAATGGCAGGAACAATACAATAATTCAGACAAAGGAAATTATTACAAAAAAATCCAGCCTACACTTCCCATCAAGACATGGTTTAATCAAGTTTCCAACAAAGGCTTTATCAAAACTATTTGTCGAATAAGAAGTAATCACTGTCTGACTCCAGTCTACAAAAGAGAAATAGGACTTGTAGATAATGATGAATGTTTATGTGGAGAGCTAGCTGATCTACAACATATGCTGTTAGAATGTCCTTTACATTTTATTGAAATATCAAACTTTTTTGCCAATCTAGTTCAAGTTAATGTACAATTTCCTTTTAATCTTATATACCTTTTACAATCAAACAATCTAGATGTTTATAAAATTTTGTACAACCATGTTAATTGTTTAAAATTAAAGCTCTGAGAAAAAAAGAAAAAAAAAAAAATAATTAAATAAAATAAAAAGTTACTAAGATCTAAACCTCCGCGAGGTTGAATCGGGTTTAGGTCTTAGCGCGATAAAAAAATATACAAAAAAAAAAAAAAAAAAAAAAACTAAAAAAAAAATAAAAAATGTAATAAAAAAAATGTTAAAAAAAAATATAATAAAAAAAATAAAAAAAACAGAGTAAAAAAAACAGTAGTACTAATAGTTTTAAATTTAGATACTAAGCATATATTTTGTAAAAGAGAGAATTCAAAACACATTGACTGGCCAGTTGGTTGCTTAAACCAGTGCCAATAAAACATAAACACACACACACAGTATTAGTTTTTGTTGTACAAATAAATTATTACAATCACTGAATACATAGTTACTGAAAAAATTATCACATTTATTAACTGAATTAATAATTTGCAATTATAAAAATAACAGTTATCCAAGAACATTCAAAAGCCATCTCTTTAAATTAATGATGACATTTTCAAGTAGAATGACATTCTAGTAATGTTTACATATCCATACCAGTGTGAATTTTACTACACGTAATTTGCCGTGTAAAGACAGATAAAGTAGGGATACACGTAAAATATTTGCGAATTATGTACCCATAGCCTTAATTAAAATTAAGTCACAGTTTAATTTTTTTAATTTGAGCTCTCATAATTCACATTATTTCAGAATTCAAATTCAAAATTTTAGCAGAAAAATAATTTTGCCGAACATTGAAAGTATACCACTAAATTTAGTTTTTCGTTCTCTTTTTAAGTGCAAAATCCATTTAATAGTTATTTATGATATAGGTGTTAAAAGTACACGTTTAAGGAACGCATATGAATGAGCGATAGCGAGTTCTGCAATTCACATGAGTGCCTTAAAAATGCACTTTTTAACACGCATATCATACAATATTTTTTCTACAAACGTAATTACAGGACAATATCTACAAAAACTTTTACTTGAACTTGACCGACATTCCAATTTTATATTTTTTTGACTCTACATTAAAATTGCATATACGGTCAATACGAACTGCAGTGCCTTAAAATTTTTTTAAAGCACTAGTGCCTTAAAGTAGCATTTTTAACGCTCGTATGGAGTGCTAAAAATTGTATTTTTAACACGGTTGTAGTTAAATTAAATTAAATGCAGTGCTCCTAACTTAAACTTCCCACATTATTTGTTGTTTCGTCTTGTGTCCTATGTGTTTGTTTTAATTTAATGTGATGTGAATTCACTCACCTATTTATTTATTGACGAATTTTTAAAATGCAATGTAGGTATACCCACAAAATACAATTTATTACTATTTCTTTTATCTAATTCAATACTTTATTGATATTTGTTCACTGCTGGTATTAAAACATAGTCTCAATTTGCAATCAATTACTTAAAACTGAATTTTACTTCCTACCTTTCTTTCTATTCTTTTATTTTCTACTCTACTTCTCCACCCCCTTTAACTTATATCTCAGTTCGAGGTACCTACATTGTTTTCTATTAATTAACATTTATTACTGTTTTAATATATGACTGCTAATTTATATTTTAGCTACAACTTTTTAAGTTTTTAAGCTTTCTGATTTGTCTTCCCTTACACGACCACTACTCCTTTCATTAGAACATCAAGTAGTACTAGCCTTAACAATTTAGGTTACAGCTGCACATCCACATCTAACATACATAATACTCATTCTACCCGTCTGTATCCAAACGTTGTCAATCTTGCACTAACACACACATTAATAAATAGAATTCTGTTAATAAATATAAATAAAATAATAAAAACAAATTCTTTAATAAGTAAAAATATAAATCTTTAAAACCCATAAAACCTCCAAAAATTTTTTGTAAACAGTAAACATTTTAAAAAATTGTATATATGACATCCACTACTTTACTTCACAAACACAAGAATAGACACAGATTTGTTGGTTGTCTCTCAACAACTATCTCTTCACCCTCAAGAAATCCCAAATACTATAAACTTGTTTACCTTTGTTTACCTTTGTAACATTCTCCATCTTTTCCACCATATCCCGTTAGCATAACTTCATCAGAAACATCATGTTATGGAATAATGAGGTTATAGCTCCTTGTATCCGAATCATTTAGTGACTTGTAACCGTTGACCTGATGATGCTCTGCAACCTATAGAGAGCGAAACCGGTCGTCGGAAGTACACAATTAAATGATTGAGAGTACGTCTGTCTTTTTCTTCATTTAAAATGAACTCTCACATGCAACCCATTCAACATTTAAAAAAAAATTAATGTACAGGGTGTTTTTGGGTCGGAATATTTTTCCAATATTTTTTAATCCGGCCCTGGATATTTTATAATTGTAAATAAACTAATTGATTGGGCACCTTAAACAATATTCTGTGTTAAATATAAAATAAATATACAGTGTGTTTAACAAGTTTTAAGTATTATTTCAATTTTTTTCTACTTCGAGCTCTCGCAATTCGCATAATTTCAGAATTCAAATTCAAAATTTTACCAGAAAAATCATTTTGCCAAAAGTTCAAAGTATACCAATAAATTTAGTTTTTCATCATCTTTTCAAATACAAAATTCATTTAAAAAAATTTAATGTACAGGGTGTTGTTTTTGGGTCGGAACATTTTTCCAATAGTTTTTAATCCGGACCTGGATTTTTTACAATTTTAAATAAATTAATTGATTGTACACCTTAAATAATATTTGCTTGCCAAATATAAAATAAATATACAGTGTGGTTAAAAAGTTATGAACCAATTAAGAAAATAGCAAAATAGATTAAACACCCAGTATCTTTGTTATTAATGAAGTAAGACTCATTAAGTATGGTATTTTTGAGACCGCCTAAGTGTCCTCTTTCTACAGTTAACCTTAGTTTATTTTCACAATGAAACATCCTGTATAGTAACATGGCGTAGAAACATGGATCATGACAGAAAAGACAATAACCCATATTAATAATTTTGAAAGAAAGAAGAATATTTGAGAGAATAAGGTTCAAGTTATACCAATATTACAAAGAACGCTATATAGCAAATTATGTATCATGACAAAACACCTATCAAGCATAGATTGGATACAAATACAAATAATGCCTGTGCACTGTGCCCTGTACTTGTTTAGTGTTTGTGTTTTCATTTTCATAAAACCTTTGTTAATTCCTATACAGGTAGAATAAGAAGGGTCATTTCTGTTTGCATTATTCCGATCTTTTACAATCTGGTGATGGTGTATTCTTTGTAAACTTTAAATTCCAACGATGTAAAAATACTCATGGTAAAATCAAAATGAAAACGAATTTTTTTTCTTTAATACAAATTAATTTTTAAACTTTTTTACCATACCTACAATTAAACCAATTTTGAGAAATGAATTCGTCTGGGATACCTATATTAATTATTATAAAAATAATAAGTTGATAATCTATAAGGCTAACATTATTCTTCCTATACATACATATTCATTTTAAGATATTTTAAAGTACATACGTACAATGTGTCAAGCACATACCTTTAAAGTATATTCGATAAAGGTATATTCCAAGAATATACTTTTACGAATATTCTGAGATACTACGTACGCGAATGTGCTGATATTTAAAACACCTTCATATACTTAGGCTCGCTGCTAACTAAAGATAACAATGTCAGTGAAGAAATTAAAAGAAGTGTTCTGTCTGCAAAACACTAATAAGACCAGTGCTAACATATGGCTCAGAAACTTGGTCACTTAGAATGACCAAGAACTGCTCAAACGTTTTGAGCGAAAAATTCCAAGACGAATATATGGTGGCATAAAAGAACAAGGTTTGTGGCGCAGGCGTTATAACTTTGAGTTGTATAGAAATTTTGGAGAGCCTGACGTTGTACAATTCATTAAGGTAGCACGCCTTAGATGGATAGGTCATGTAATCAGGCGAGAGGAAGATGCCACAGTCAGAAAAGTTTTTGACCGAAGAGGGCCGATAGGACAACGAGCAAGAGGAAGACCGAAACTAGGTACCAAGACAACATAGAAACTGATTTAAAATCTATTGGAATTAGAGCATGTAGAAGAGTTGCCAGAGACAGGGGCGAATGGAGGATTGTTCTGAAGAAGGCTTTAAAATGGCTCATAAAGAGCTGTAACGCCACTGATGATGATGATGGTGATGATGAAATGACAACATCTGAGAAATTTAGGGCTCAAAAATTTTATCGTTATTATAAATTACTTCATCATTTAAGTCAGAGGCTTTCTGCCTATGAATCCATTCATTCCAATTTTGGATGTTTACATTGTTTGGTAAATTTAACTCCCAATGAAATTGAAGCTCACTCACTGAAGGTGACCGACATTTATAACAATGATTTAGATGAAAACCTAGGTGTCGAACTGGTACAATTTGTAGAATTTTTCAATTCATCTAAAATGGAAATCGGCTCATCAAAATAAGTCAAGAACTTCAAACGTACCGACTGCTAAAAGAAAAGAATGTGAAAGATGCGTTTCCAAACGTTGTGGTGACACTTTGTTTATATTTAGTTCTGATTCTAGCTAACTACAGTGGAGAGAGATCATGCTCAAACTTTAAGTTAATTAAAAATCGACTTCGGTCTATGATAGGCCAAGAGCATTTAAATTATCTCTCTATAGGGAGTGTTGAACACAATGTCTTAAAGCAACTAGACATGTCCGACACAATCAAGGAATTTTCAATTAAAAAATCTCGAAAGGTACCCGGACTTTAACCATACATTTTACTATGTTTATTTTGAATATTTTACTGCAACAAGATACAGCTTTTGTATTTTTTTATTATCTAAAAATATATTTATAAAAGTAAATCAATTTTTTTTTTAATTTCTAAAAGGGAAAACCCTGTAGTTAGCTGTATACCATGGTTATAACAACATTTTTTAATGGTAGAAGGTAGGGCCCCACACCAATTCTGCCCAGGGGCCCTCACTGCCTTAAATCCGGCTCTGTTGCCCACCCCCACCCAAGACCTTTTGTTCTCTTCAGTTCATGGGTCTGATTATCCCTGCCAATCATAATTTTATGTCCCACGTATCATTCCCACCAATACTGATGTTCTGGTTGGGTACCAAATTTGTTATTATTTGTATTTTCGAGATGTCTATATTTAAACCTACATTTTCTGTAGCGACAACGAGTTCCTGTACCATCTCCCTTGCCATTAATAGATCCCCAGCTATTGTGACTATATATCATTGGCTAAACTAGATACAACAACATTGTTTAGATAGGTATTCTCCATCTATTTTTATTCCCCTTTTTTACCCAATCCAATTTCTTAGAAGCATGTTCCAAATAAAAATATTGAGCCTAAATTTTGTATAAAAGTAAGTATTGGTTGTGAACTGCCAAGATAATTATTTATCGTTGCTTTACAGTAATTAAAAAAACTAAAAAAATAATACTTATTTATATCATACCTACTGTTTAGTTTTGGATTGGATATACCCAACTATGAAGGAAGCGCTAAATAGTCCAGAGAAATAAGGTTTTTGTCGGGACACTTGAGCAGCCAGGTTGCAAATGGATTTTTTGGGTACTATATACCTAATACATTATAAATTCAAAAATGCCCGTCACAGTTCGGACGAGAAACTTAGTTATTAACAAATAAGGGTCAAAAATGGCAGTTTTTTGGTTTAAATCGCTACAGGTAAAAATAGGGTTAACTAAATATCTTATTTATAATATTCTTCTTTTTGTAGATGAGCCAAGGTTTAAAATGGCACTCTTTGAATTTTGGTCCGATCCTTTTTTGTTTCGGAAAGTGCAAAATAAAACTAAAATTTCAAAAATAAAAAATGTGCTATAACTTTTGCGAAAATGGCCTTTAAGACTTTCATATTGCACGAAAAGTTGAGTCGAACATTCCATATAATGCACAAAATTTTTTAAGACGATTCGTCAATTCGTTTAAATTTTATTCAATTTGTTTATCGCAAAGAGCTTTTTTTTGCGCAATGTTATTGTTCAGAAAATAATAATGACATAGCAATTCTGTGGAAACCACATGCAAGAATAATAGTTATATTTTTAAAGTATTAAAAAAAATCATTAAAAAGTCGTTTTTAGCACTCCGAAAAAAGTTTAGTAAAATAGAGTCATTTTTGGCTTCCAAACAATTTGAACAACTTTGTTAATATTGACTATAGAGTAAATCTACTTTAGGATTTTAAAAGCTGGTATTTTTATACGAATTTTCAGAAAAAAAAGTTTTTGCCTAGGTTAATTAGGTTCAAAGTTAGCCACTTTAATTATTTAATTCGCAGTGACTTCTATATGTATACATCAAATTCTCCTGCAACAGTGTTAGTTACCATACTACTCCGAAACGGCTTGGCCGATTTTTATAAAATTTTACACGTTTATCCTGTACGACGTTGAAGAGGTTTTAATCTATTTTTTATACCCATAAGTTATAAGGGGGTTGCCCCCCTGACATTTTTTTTAATTTTTTTTGGACAAAATTATCTACTTTAATTTTATATGATGTAGAACTAAAAAATACACACACCCTGAATTTTCACTCTTCTATCACCAACCCCTATTTGTTAATAGCCATTTATATATTTACATCTATAAAATTCTCCTGTCACATTGTTAGTTTCCATACTTCTCCGAGACCGCTTGACCGATTTTTATGAAATTATATATGTATATTCTGTAGGTCTTATAATCGGTCGTAATCTATTTTTCATATCCCTGGGTGATAAGGGGAGTTCCCCTAACATTTTGTAATGTTAGGTGGGGTTGTGTGTACATAACGTACTCTATAAGACTAAAAGTACATAAAAATTAAAAAAACTATGATCAAAATCCATCAACAAGTTCCAGCGATATTAATCGCAGAATATGTTTGCAGAATCAGTTTCATTTTTTGAGTGCACGTATTTTAGTAATTCCCCTCCACCGACCACGAATTATTTCTGTTCGGACGCCATTCTTAGAGCTTTATTAACCACTCTGTTGAGGTTCAAAGTTTACTCAAACTTTTAGACATAACCTATACAGGGTGTTTGGTAAAGAATTGGCCATAGCTTAACCGTAGATTACTGAGGTTAAAATAGGTCGATTTAAGCTAACTTACCTTAGTGCAAAAGTTAATAATAACCGAAATACAAAGTTAAACTTTTACTTTATTTATTCTTGAATATTTCCTGACATGCATGGGCTAACAACACGAAATTTGGTAAGCGGGGGTTTTTTGGGATGAGAAATCTAAATTCGCCACCAAATATGATGTATTGCCCAGAGGGCGCCACATACGTCTTTCACTGCTCATTTAATACGTTCAGTTTTTTTCCCCACTCTACATACTTTTTGAATCAAAATTTTTATTCTCTTAATATTTATACTTAAAAAAGGTATACTACATTTATCTTGCTAAACCAAACTGCTTTCGAGATAAACGTATTTTAAATCTGCGATACAACATATTTTTGTGCATAATATCATTGTAGTTAGACCCGAAAAATAAACTTGAAACTATAATAATTGTACCAGTTCTCATATTTATGTCATTGCATCGCAAATTCCATTTGAAGACATTTGCGATACATTTTTGTAAATTTTTATGGTTTTAAGTTATTTTTCGGGTGTAACTACAATTACAATATGCAAACAATTATGTTGCCTCACAGATTTAAAATGCGTTTATCTCAAAAACGGTTGAGTGTAACGAGGTGAATGTAGTATACCTTTTTTAAGTAAAAATATTAAGAGAATAAAAATTTGGATTCAAAAAGTATGTAGAGTGGGGAATAAAAAAACTGAACGTATTAAATGAGCAATGAAAGACGTATGTGGCGCCCTCTGGGTAATACATCATTTTTGGTGGCGAATTTAGATTTCTCGTCCCAAAAAACCCCCGCTTACAAATTTTGTGTTGTTATCCGTTGCCTGTCAGGAAATATTCAAGAATAAATAAAATAAAAGTTTAACTTTGGCACCCTGTATTTCGGATATTATCAACTTTTGTACTAAGGTAAGTTAGCTTAAATCGACCTATTTTAATCTCAGGAATCTAAGGTTAAGCTATGGCCCATTCTTTACCAAACACCCTGTATATCTTCAACTTCAAAATGGCTCTAGTTAGGTTGCTTAATTGTTATAAACAAAGTAGCCGTCAATTAAATAAAAAAAAAGTGGCTAACTTTGACCGTAATTAACCTAGGCGAAAAGTTTTTCTTTAAAAATTTGTATAAAATACCAGTTTTTCAAATTCCATTGTTTCTGGCCAGTTGGTTGCTTAAACCAGTGCCAATAAAACATAAACACACACACACACACAAATTCCATTGTAGTTTTAGCCTACAGTCCATATTAACAAAGTTATTCAAATTGTTTATGAGCCAAAAATGACTCTATTTCAGTAAAATGGTTTCTGAGTGGTAAAAATGACTTTTTAATGATTTTTTCAAATGCGTTGAAAATATGATATTCTTCTTTCATGCTGTTTTCACAGAATTGCTGTATCGTTATTATTTTCTGAACAATAAAATTACGAAAAAAAAGCTCTTTGGGATAAACAAATTGAATAAAATTTAAACTAGTTGACGCATCGTCTTAAAATTTTTTGAGCATTGTATGGACTGTTTGACTCAACTTTTCATGCAATATGAAAGTCCTAAATTCATTTTCGCAAAAGTTATAGCAAATTTTTTATTTTTGAAATTTTAGTTTTATTTTGCAATATCCGAAGCAACAAATAATCGGACCAAAATTTAAAAAACGCTATTTTAAACCTTGGCTCATCTACTAAAATAAAAATATTATCAATAAGACATTGAATTACCCTATTTTTACCTGTAGCGGTTTAAACGAGAAAACTCTCATTTTTGACCCTTATTTGTTAATAACTAAATTTCTCGTCCAAACTGTGACGGGCATTTTTGTATTTATAATGTATTAGGTATATAGTACTCAAAAAACCCATTTGCAACCTGGCTGCTCGAGTGTCCCGAACATGGTATATGTTTGCCTTATTTCCCTGGTGTAAAAATCGGCAACATTAACGTTATTGTAGAATGACGAATGACTGAATGAATCGTACTCGGCAATGTTGCCATTTTTATATTACGTATAACTAATTTAAAAGTAAACAGTATGTATAAAGAAATTACTACGTTACCATATCCAGCTACTAGAATTTTATTATCCCCTAACACTAGTCTGTCTGACACAAATTTGTTGGACTGTCGTACTATCATAATGTACTCCAGGGGCATTTCAAACATGGTATTCGACCTTGGTTGAATCACTGTTCTATTTAGCTGGATGACAGTGGTTCCGTTTATAGTTTCGATTTGTGTCGTCTCTCGTTTTCGTCGTCCGTAGGATATCACATTTCCAGCACAATTTACCTAAAAATTATAAAGATTTGGTATAATCAAGCGAAAATTTTAATTTAATAAAATATAAAATAATATCAAAATAAAACTTTATTGAGATCATTTTTCTGGTAACACCTTCGTGTCTTCTAAAATTAATTTACAAGCCAAACGAATGCCAGAGCAAAGAAGGCTGCGAGATATCTAATAATTGCATTTCACTTCTCGCCTGTCCAGCGTGGAAAAATTTCAACAAAAAATGGTCCACCATACTCTATCTCTTCAATCCTGACCCCACGCAGGGAGTGTAGTGGTCGACGTGATGTCGTGTATTATCCGTCTCCAAAGATCTCTGTCTCTGGTCATTTCTTTTAACTCATACATAGGTCTTTTGCATATATCCGTAATTTGATCGATCCATCTTGTCGAGAATCTTCCTCGTGATCTTCGGCCTTCCACCTTTCCTTGTATAATGGGCCTTTCCATGTTTTCTGTGTTTGCTCTTATTACATGTGCAAAGTATTTTAATTGTCGGAGATAGATTTTACTGGAGAGTCCTTGGCTAACTTTTAGCTCTCTTAAAATTGAATTATATGTCCTATGGTCGGTCCAAGGAATTCGTAACATTCGTCTATAACAGAACATTTCAGTGGCGTCTATCGTTCTTCTTTCCGATTTTCTCAGGGTCCAAGATTCACATCCGTAAGTCAGTATTGGCAATATTAAGCAGTTTGTTGATTAACCTCATCTTTAACGCTATTGAAATTTGACAGTCCTTCCATATTGTGGTCATTTTTGCTGTGGCAACTTTTGCTAGATCACATCTACGTTTTATTTCTTCCTGTACTGACCCTGTGTTTGTGATCACAACCTCAAACCGATCAATTGTGGTTATGTGTGGATGATTGTTGTCTATCCACTATGTTGATCTTTGTCTTTAATGTTTAATTGCAGATTAAATATTTGACTTTCGTTTTCAACCATTCGTATAAGACCAATCAGCTCTGCTTGACTATTTGCAAGAAGGGCTATGTCATCTGCGAAACGTAGGTTGTTTATTTTATGACCATTTATTGAGATGCCTTTTTCCCATCCTTCAAGTGCTCTTCTCATAATATGCTCCCCATATATATTGAATAATTGTACATCCCTGTCTGACACCCCGTTCTAGATGAAATTCTTTTGAAAGTGTGTCAAGCACCTTAACTGATCCAGTAGTGTGTTCGTATAGTTCCGTTATAAGCGAAATATAATAAGGTGTTGTGGTCATACGCCTACTTTTTTTAGTATTCGCTATAAGTGTCTCCACTTGACCCTCTCGAACGACTTAAGATAATCTATAAAGCATATTGTGTACAGTGGAATATTGAATTCCCTATACTAAATATACAATCAAGATGCAGTAGAAATAAACAAACCAAGACAAGTTAAACGCTACTATGATTACTCCCGAATCATAATTTTCAATGTAAATACATTGTAAATCCCAAATCATGATTTCCAAAGTTTATACATTGTGAATTATGATATTGTAAATCCCAAATCATGATTTCCAAAGTTTATACATTGTGAATTATGATTCGGGAGTGCTCCTGGTAGCATTTAACGTGTCTTGGTTTGTTTATTTCTACTGAATCTTGATTGTAAATTTAGTATAGATTTTTCGATTATCTGTCTTATATTCAACAGGTGTTCTCGAGTACTTCTACTCTGGTAAATCCAGTTTGCTCTTGGGGAATTTCTCTTTGAAGGAATGTTTTTAGCCTCTCACTGATTATATGTAGCATGTGGCATGTGATACAAGAGAAATAGTTCTATAATTGTCGCATTTATGGAATGCTGCCTTTTTTATGAATTGTCGTTATTGTAGATTTTGTTCAGTCTTCAGGCCATTGTTTAGTAATGCCATATTTGGTTACAGAGTAGATGAAGTAATTTTACGCCAGTTTCTTCTGTGGCTTTGAGCATTTCTGCTCTTATCATATCTGGACCTGGTGCTTTATTGTATTTGAGCTTACTGATCGCCAGTGTTACCTCATTTTCAAGTATATCAGGTTCTTCTTCCACCTTCGTCAGGGTTTTGGGTAACAAGTTCCTGGCGTTGATCATGTTTATATAGGTCCCTGCAATACGATCTCCATGTTTCTGCTATATCTTCTCTGGTCTTAGAGTTCCAGTGTTGTTTTCAATGGTCCAAGTTCTGGCTTTGAAGTCTCTTGTTAGGTAGCGTATATTTCTAAATAGATCTCTCTGCTGATCATTCTGATCATGTCTCCCAGTTTCTTTGCATATACTTTGATAGTACTGTTTTTTGTCTGCCTTGCATCTTCGTTTTATTTCTTTATTGAGGTTTCTTAAACTAGCTTTTTCCCTTTCACTATGCACACCACTTTGACAAAGATTTCTTCTATTCTCAATGATTTGAAAGGTTTTATCTGTTATCCATGTTTCGGTTTCACAGGATTATTTATCTTTGGATGGTCAATTGGTGTTGTTATACAATGTTTAAAAGTTTCCCATATTTCTTGTGATGTTCCGTTACGGATAGATGGTATTGTATATGTTACGGATAATGATGTAAATCCGGCCAATAACGTTAATGGCCGGCCAATAACGTTAATGGCCGGCCAATAACGACAATGGCCGGTTGAATTGGTCATTGTCGACAATGGCCGGCCATTAACGTTATTGTCCATAGAAACTGGACATTGATGATAATTTTAAATTCTTGATAACATATTTCTATCATTGCCCGGCCAATGTCGACAATGCCCGCTGTTAATCGGTCAATGTTGATATTTTGAATAAAATATAGGTTATGTGTAGTTTTACTTGTAGTTTTACTGTAGTTTACTTCATGTGTGTATATTGTGTATTGTTTTCGTGTTGAAATTAATAAAATATAAGGTTTATTTCCCCGATTTAAGATTATTTAGGCTTGTAAAATATCATGCATTACGAACAAAAATTTTTGAAATTCAACACAAATAGAAGAAGTACGGTTTAAATTACTATTTTGAATAAGTAAAGAAGAAGAATAATAATAAAATAACTCAATGAAAGAAAAGAATACTAAAATTGTCTTTATCTTTAGCATATAAGTAAAATACCATATACCATCTGAACAGAGAGTTCGACGGAAACGACCAAATTTTTGGTAGCTATAGAAAATGGGTAATAAATATAAGAAAACAACTAGGAAATATAAGAATAAGTAAAAGTAGATGAAAATAAGTAATAAAGCAGGATTTAAATGCACTTTAGAGTACACAGTAGTGCGTATAAAAAGAATGTAGAAAAAATAGTACGTATAAAAAGAACCTATAATATGACAATGAATGGATATATTCTCTTGGGCTTTGGGAAGTTACGACAAAATAAGAAAGTAATTAAAGAAGAACTACCAAAAAAAACTGTAAAAAAATATTTGCAGCTGTAAATATATTTTAAATCAATTATGCTGAAATATATAATTAAATTCTTGTAACCGGCCATACTTTTTTGACCCATAACATATGAAATTATAGTTTAATATATAAAAAGTTTATTAGTAAAAAAGTAGTCAAAAAGTACCTAAATAGGTAGATATAGAATTACTGCAAAAATTAAATATAGAAATAAAATAAGTGAAAATAGTATTTATTAATGCCTTGTATATGCTTGCCAACAAACGAAAAATTCACAGTTTCAAATCTTTAAATAAGACAAGTAGCGTTGGTGCGCCAGTGAAACGAAATTTTGAGTGGCCTGTCAAATTTTACCTGGTATTCTCTGTCTCTCTCTAGGACCTCTCTCTTGTATGTTGGTCGCAATCTCGCTTCACTGTTTGAATGGGACGGGGCCATTCCATCCGTATTTCGTTGGTGCAAATGAAAGGAATAAATTCGTTATTTCGTAAACCGGCCACTTTATGGAAAAATCCCGAAATAGGTCGATTTTTATTTTTAAATCAAGATATCTTGACATATATGTCATACTAGTGAGGTCATCCATCTGGTCGTGATGACCTAATGTGTGCTAGCTCATTTGAAAGGTTATTCAATTCTCTATTCAGTAATATAAACATTTACATAATTATTTATACAGTGTGTCCAAAATAAATTTTTGAATTAAATTATTTGACAAAAAAAGAGGAATGGATGTAATTTATTTATTTCAAAATACATTTTACTGTTACCCGAAAATAGAGAAAAAGGTTTATTTCACCATTAAACATTGCTTATCGATTAAATTCAATGAACAAGCCAGCTCCCGCCAGCCACCTGCCTCTTGGAAGTTTAAACATTAATTTAAGCGTAAAACCATTGTTTATTTGTGAAATAAACATTTTTTTTCTGATTCAAGACAGCAGTAAAATGTATTTTGAATTAAATAAATTACATACATTCTTTTTTTGTTTGTTAAATAATTTATTAATTTTTTTTTGTCACCCTTTATAATTAATTATATAAGTGTTTATGTTACTGAATAGAGAATTGAATAACCTTTCAAATGAGGTAGCACACGACCCCTATTGTTATTTAAAAAAAAATCATCGATTACGTCATCTCATCACACCCAAATGTATGACGTCACTATAATACGCCATATATGCCAAAATATCATAATTTAAAAATAAAAATCGACCTGTCTCGGAATTTTTTCTTCAAGTCGCCGGTTTACGAAATAACGAATTTATTCCTTTCATTTGCACCACACTCCACACTGTATATAAAAATATTATTATTTCCTTGTTTGTATTTATGAATATGTTACCCATATTATGATAAATAAGGACGTTTTATTTGTTTTTAATAACTACTTATATTTCTGCAACTACGTTCAGACACATCTTAGTATCTTATTTTAAACACTTACTGACTCACACCGATTATCTTTCTGAGGCATCGATTTATCAACATTGGCCATTTGCTTCTGGGCACTGTCGTTATTGACCGGTTATTGATGAAAAATCTAATTCTACGTTAAGTTTTTACAACATTGGCCAATAGCTACGGTTATTGTCGTTAATGGCCGGGCATTGTCGTTAATAACCAAGGAAAATGGACATTCACGACAATGCCCGGCCATTAACGTCAATGTCCAATTTACATCATTGACCGTAACATATATACTTTCTCGAGAAGGTCGTCGTTCGTTCTAAGTTCTATCCTATTTGTCTCTTTCGTTTGTTGGGCGCTTTAAGTTTAAGCTTTACTTTAGCTACGAGGAGAGTATGGTCGGATCCGCATATCGCCCCTGGATATGATCTGTTTGAATTGACGATCTCCAGCGAATCTTGGTGAGGATGTATTCTATTTGATTTCTAGATCTATCTCCAGGACTTTTACAAGTATAATATAGTCGACGTACATGGTGTTTAAATCGAGTACTCATGATAAAATAACTGTTTGTGATAGCAAACTCGATTAACCTACTCAGTTAGGAGTAAAGCTAATAGAAATAAAAATAAATAATTGTTTATAATTGTTGATAACTAAAGCATATTATCGGGCTGTTAGTATCGAATCGTAACAAAATAACGTAGCATCTTTTAAAAGCAAGCGAAAGTTTTAATTTAATAAAATATAAAACAATAACAAAATAGAATTTAATTAAGACCATTTTTCTGGTAACACCTTCGTGGCTTCTAAAATTTGCAAGCCAAACGAATGCCAGAGAAT
This sequence comes from Diabrotica virgifera virgifera, assembly GCF_917563875.1. Taxonomy (NCBI): domain Eukaryota; kingdom Metazoa; phylum Arthropoda; class Insecta; order Coleoptera; family Chrysomelidae; genus Diabrotica; species Diabrotica virgifera. Next base: position 138,885,519 of record NC_065446.1, on the reverse strand, counting down.
AGAAGGCTGAGGGAAATCTAATATTTTAGTTCTCTGAACGAACTGAAATATAAGACGGGCTTTGGTGTCGTTTTGCAACAAGTTAATTACTTATTTTTATTTTTATTAGTTTTACTCCTAACTGAGTATGGCGGACCATTTTTCGTTGGAATTTTTCCGCGCTAGACAGACGACAAGTGAAATACAGTTATTAGATTTCCCCCAGCCTTCTTTGTTCTGGCGTTCGTTTGGTTTGCAAATTTTAGAAGCCACGAATGTGTTACCAGAAAAATGGTCCCAGTTAAGTTTTATTTTGATATTATTTTATATTTTATTAAACTAAAACGTTCACTTGCTTTTAGCAGATTTCGCTACGACACCCACGCCACGTTATTTTGAGAAGGTTTGAAACTAGTTAGAGTGTTTATGACGCTCTCTGAACGAACTGAAATATAAGGCGGCTTTTGGTGTCGTTTTGCAACGAAATAATTTATATTTTTATTTTTTTTATTTGGTATTATCTATATTGGAAAAATTAAGTATGATTTATTTACTAAAATGACAGTACACAATGTACCACTGATATATACAGGGTGTCCAGAAACTCTACCGACAAACGAAGACAGGAGATTCCTCAGATAATTTTAAGACAATTTAACCCAATTCACCTAATCCGAAAATGCTTCTTAAGGGAGCTAGAGCTCTTTGAAGATGGCGTCATGAAATTAGTTTTTCTTAAATACCTCCAGAACGCTTTTATTTAGAAAAAACGAAAACTGGTATGCATATTTACTTTTCAGAGATGAATAAATTCCATTAATTGCAAATTTTTAGTACTGGTCATAGGCGTCCGTTTTGGGTAGAGCAACGGGTATTTTATCGCATAACTTTTTTGTCCTTAAATTTTATGCATTTTTGACACCGGATTATTAAATTGTGAGGTATTCTAGTACTAAAAGGTACTCTTATTTTAAGTTGGTAGGACACACCGTTTTCTATAAAAATCGATTTGAAAGTTTTTCGTTTTTGGAATTTGAAAAAAAATTTAAAGAACTTTTCAACAAAAAACGAAGTATTTTACCAACATAAAGTAAGAGTAACTTTTAGTACTCGAATACCTCATAATTTAATAATCTAGTGTCAAAAATGCTCAAAAATTCAAGACAAAAAAGTTATGCTATAACTGTTGACCTACTCAAAACGGACGCCTATTACCAGTACTAGAAATTCGCAATTAATGAAATCGATTTATCTCTGGAATATAAATAAATGTACCAGTTTTCGTCTTTCTAAACAGTTTTTTTTTTAATTTTTTTTCAAATTCCAAAAACGAAAAACTTTCAAATCGATTTTTATAGAAAACGGTGTGTCCTACCAACTTAAAATAAGAGTACCTTTTAGTACTAGAATACTTCACAATTTAATAATCTAGTGTCAGAAATGCATAAAAGTTAAAGATAAAAAGTTATGCGATAAAATAACCGTTGCCCTACCCAAAACGGACGCCTATGATCGGTACTAGAAATTTGCAATGGATGGATTAGATTTATATCTTAAAAATAAATACGCGTACCAATTTTTGTTTTTCTAAATAGAATCGTTCTGGAGGTATTTAAGAAAAACTAATTACAAGACGCCATCTACAAAGAGCTCTAGCTCCCTTAGGAAGCATTTTCGGACTAAGTGAATTGGGTTAAATTATTTTATAATTATCTGAAGAATCTCCTGTCTTCGTTTGTCGGTAGAGTTTCTGGACACCCTGTATATTATAGATTTATCCCAAATACGGTATTAAAGGTGAGAAGTTTGACCTCGGTTTTCCGGTTTTAGCATTTTAGAGTTGCAACCGGAAGTACTGTTGTAAAGTCGTCGAAATAATCTTCTTCTTCTTCTTATGCAATCCACTAATGGATGTTTGCGATCACGTTTGACCATTTATCTCTATCCCTTGCAGTATGTATTAGGTCTCCTATGTTTTTTAGTCCTGTCCATTGTTTGACATTACGGAGCCATGACATTTTCTTCCTGCCCACTCCCCTTCTTCCTTCGATCTTTCCTTCAATTAAGGTTTGCAGACGATATATTATTCGGCGCGTCTTGACAAGATGAGAACATACTTCCGTTTCATGCCTCTGTCCTTCCATCTGTTTGTCCGTGAACACAACTTCTCTCTTATTTGAACAGATATAATGCTACATTGTAACGTTTGAAAAAACCAACATAATTTTATAACCTCCAATTTATAACCTTATAATCTCAAAAACTATCTATTTTTCTAGTTTATTTTTCGCGAAGTCAGTTCTATCGTAAATATTTTAAAACCCGCCCTGTAAGAAACATTCCACTAACATAAGCTTGAAACCTTCCTTTTTCTATGGATGCTATACAATGTGCAACTTTTCTCACTACTTACATACATTCAAAACGAACAATTTCTCAGACGGTGAGAAAAGTCGGCCATTGCAGTGAGAAATAGTTTTTCTCAGGGGTCTCATACGTAGAATCGCGGTTTCCATGGTAACATGCACTATACAAACACAAATATTTTTGTCAAATAAAATGTGTCAAATCAAAACTTACCAGGAATTACCTTTCAAAACTGTTCAAATATAACTGGTAACTATAGTTTTATTTTATTTTATTTCAATTTTGGCATATAATCTACATAAAAGCACCTAAATTATTTAAAAAATCACAAGGAAAACATTTTCCTGTGATTGGCTGTATACCATGTAATACAAAAAACAGTAAAATCCTGTATAAAAGGTATATTTAAAAACCCTCAAAAGGCCCACATCAAAATCACATAACTAGTTTTCGACTGGTTTACCAGTCATCATCAGTGCTTACGTGTAAGCTTACGTGTAAGCGTGTACAGTAAAAGAAGCCGTCAAGGAAACATTGGTTTAAAAAGCTACATTAAGTGTGGATGTTTAAAATATTTAGCTAATCTGCCCCAGGTAACATCTGAGCTGTGGATTTGACTTGTTTACATGTTGAAAGTATGACGGCAAGTTTTCCTTGACGGACTTCTTTTACTTGGCTTTGACCCACATATTTTTGTTAAATAATATCTTGGTGGTTAGCATGTACATTGCACGTAAGCACTGATGATGACTGGTAAACCAGTCGAAAACTAGTTATGTGATTTTGATGTGGCCCTTCTGAGGGATTTTAAATATACCTTTTATACAGGATTTTACTGTTTTTTTTCTAAATTATTTAATTTTGAAGTTTGAACTCTTGACAAAAACGCAACCATAGAAAAAGTACAGTGTACAACACGTGAGAAAACGACATATTTCTCCCTCGCTTAATTTGAGGCAACAAACTTCTGCGCTCGTGAGAAATATGTCTTTTTTCTCTCTTGTTGTACAATATACTTTCTTGTTTAATTAACGCGTAGATAAAAATACTACTTCCCCTTTAAATTATGCATTGGCCTGGTCCCGACAAATAAGTTTTTGTAGATTTTGTGGCGTTAAGGGCGAAAATGGCTTGCAAAGTCCGCAGTTAGAACGAGTCCAAGAATTTTCACTTGGATTTGCAGCGCTGGGGCCGGCTGAGGGGAAAGCAGTTCCAATTGTACCACCGAAGGGAACTCATGCGGTCCAAATAACATCCAAAATGGATGCGCAAATGTTTGATTTGATCTGATACTACCGGCAAGTTATAGTTACTGGTTTTGATAATGGGTTTAAAGTAGTGATTTTGTTTGTTCGTTCATAGTTGCTTAGAAGAAATCAACTTTCCTTTGTCAGATTTTTAAAATGGCCCAGTACGAATCAAATGTTGGAAAAAATGGATATGTGAGTGCTGTCCCTTTTCATAATTCAAACCCAGAGTCCTAATTAAAGAAGTCCCAAGTTGTTGTCGTCCTAATTAATGAAGTCCCAAGTTCCCAAGTTGTCGTCATAGGAAGCCCGCCCACGTGTTGAATGGAAATTTTTGTTTAGTGTGATGTGACATGGAAATGTTTTTTTAAAGGTACTGTACAATTTTTTATAAAAGTGATTTATTTTCAAGTAAATATTAAGAATTGCAGTTGGTAAAAATTTTTCTAATTTTTTATAGAGATTAATGCTCCCCCCCTTGTGTTTGATGAAGCAGCAGGACAATATATGATAACAAATAACAAAGAGCTCCAAGAACTTTAGCCAGACACCAACATAATAACAAAATTAAGGCCAGAAGACTCCAATGGATAGGATGTCTCAAAAGATATTCTGACCAACAGGACCTATTTTACCACTCGTGGTAAAATAGTCCCGTGAGGCACCTGCCTCGGGCCCGTATTTTAATGGGGATAGGAAAGATAATCAAAAAGCATTTTTATTACAATAACAAAATACATTTTCAATATTCTTTCATTTTACAAACAGGAAATGATAAATGATAACAATGAGAGTTATAATTAAACAATGTTTAATTGTTTAAGGGCATATGCGCAAATTGTCGCCTGTCAAAATGCTCAATGTGTTTTAAATGTATTCAATTTTTTCAAAACATGAGAAAACTAATAAGTATTTTTAAAAAAATTAATCGCAGAATGAAAGACTACATTATGACCGAGGGTAGAAGTCTCTTAGAATAAACAAAAAGTTTTTTTGAATGAGATATTTAAAATTAAAAATCACTAAATCACACTAAAGAACCCCGCACAAACCTTATGGAAAATAGGTCCCAGTGGATTTCGTTCATACTTTGGGAAAATACTCTTTGAAGCATCCTGATAAAAAGTTCTCATGGGCATAACTCAATCGTATGAAGCATTTTTAAGATATAGAGGTCCAAACTCGGAAAATTATAAGATTTACGGGGTATTCCAATTCCGTGAGTTACTGGTTATTTGGCAACATGTAGAAGTTTGGATCAAGGAAAAGTACTAGCAGTCTAGGATTTTTTCCTGGCTATCCAATGACGACCTTTACTTTGACCTTGACCTTCAACGGACGTCATCTTCTAGAGTTTCGAGGGTTTTAGGCATTAAATTGATATAAACCGATTACTCATGGGTTTTTGGGATCGCAAAACACGAATATGCCATCATAATGATGTCATGACCGGAAATTTGGCAAAAATTATTCAAAATTAGACAAATCGTATATCAATCGACGCAAAGTTTCACGAAGAGTTTAAATATCGACTTCCGGTTCAATTTCCGGTTACGTTGAGTGAAAACCTAGGACTTAGCGAAGTCTAATCACTTGTTTTACTCTAAAAGTACTTTCCAGTTTGACAGTGACTTACTTTTTTACGGAAAGAGCTAAAAAGACAAAATTCCAGTTTTTCTTAAAAAAAGTTGATGGATTTTTTGTTAAAATGACTCGAAGAAAAGACAGGCACAAAATGATTGTTTTGGCAAAAACGAAATTAAGCATTTAATGAAAAATATGTTGTTTTCATAACATTGGACATAGTATTGGACAGTGTTGGTGTTTATGTTATTGAGTCCGAAAATAAAAGGACAAATTAAAGGAATAAAATAATAAATTACTACCGAACAAAAGAAGAATAATTTGCTATAAGTTACGTCCTTTTTAAAAGTAATACACAGCAGAATATATAAAAAATGCGAAGAACAAGTGTCATGGACACGGACCGGCTCTAGATGAAATAATGTAGATATATATATATCTACTATCATGATTTCAATCTTCGCTTGTCCACTGCTGAACATGTAACTCCCTCATAATTTTTCATCTGTTTCGATCTTGTTCCTCTTGCATCCAATTCCTATGATAACGTTTTAGATTATCAGTCAAATGTGTTAATGGATGACATCCGCTTCGGTAGGCATCATATTTTGGTCTCCATTAAGTATCCGCTTTGTCCATCTGTTATCTGTAATTCGAGCCACGTGACCTGCCCAGTTCCATTTCATAGTTGCTATTCTCTCTATGGAATCAGCCACTCCTGATCTTTGTCGTAGCTAGTGGTTTGGGATCTTGCCTCGTAGTGAAACTCCCATAGCACGCTCCATAGCCCTTTGAGACACACGGATCTCTTGCACTGTTTTTCTTGTCATGGTCAACGTTTCCGCTCCGTAAGTCAACACTGGCAAAACACACAGATTAGGTTTATCTTTTAAGACATATTGGTATGACAGGCAATTTGAAAATAGGAGTCAGCTTGCCGAAGGCTGCTCAAGTCTTCGGCAGCTCAAGCCAAAGGCGTCTTATAGGACGGAGAAGGTCAACGGTTTACCTATCTCTTGCTATGCGAATCTCATGACCTAGGCATTTATAAGCAATTACATAGTCTATGGATCTTGTTCCTACGCATATCTCTTCGCTGACTACAAGCCCGTCATCTGGGTTTTATATATATTAATTTTCAATCCTTCTTCTAGCGAGGAATGGTAGAGCTGATTTAAAAGTTCTTTGGTCTCATCTATCCTATAGACTATAGACTGTTAGCACAATAATAATAATAATAATAATAATAATAATAATAACCTGTGGGAGTTTTTTTGTCAGTTCTTCTATCAGGCGCGGCCCCCTGCGAATGGGGGATGCTTTCTGGGTATTCGTAGCGCCAATACCCAGAGAGTAGCAGGGATACTTGCCGTGGAACAAAAACTGACACCTGGCAGTAGGTATAAAATGCACACCCATGAGAATGGAGATAAATAATTTATGTTTAGGATCGCTGCCTGGGGATCGCCAGGGCACGTCTGGAGCCGGCGCTGGACGTGACAGCATGCGGGACGTCGGTGGCAGGGTGTTGAGGAGGCGGCCCTGTCATACAATCAGCTACAGCCAAACCACAACCACAACCACAAGCGAGCCAAACAACAACAAGAGCTCCACCCGCCGAAGGTGCTGCGCTGGATCATCAGCCGGCGCTCACTCAAGCGGGACGACCGAGGCAGCGCATGAAATGGACTGTGTCCATTAATGAAAACATTTTGCGCTTCTATTACAAGGTGACAAACCTCGGTCAAGAAACAATCGGCTACCGACAACAGCTGTATGCCGAATTTTGCAGGACGTACCCAGATATTCAAGTATCGGAGCAAAGAGTATCAGATCAATACCGGGTAATCATAAGGAACAACCTTATCCCAGAGACTAGACGCAATTCGATCAAAAGCGAAGTCGAACGGGAGATTAATAACCAAGAACAAGTTTTAGATCAAGTCCCTAATGAAATCCTCGATGAGCAGACTCCTGAGATTCCCATGCCAGAAACTCAACCTGATAATACACAGCAGGAAAACAACGAGTTGCGCGATAGTCTAGCAAACGAAATGGCTCGTGCCGTACAAGAGTTTAATGGAACAAATCCACTTAGCAGACCACCGCTACCACGAATAAACTCTTGTAAGAAACTAGGTGCGCTGTTACAAATTGTGAACACTGAAGTCCTACCCAACTATGTCGTAGAAGCTCACACGTTGGAATATTTGCATATGCTAATCTACTGTGCAGCAACAGCAATTGCTAATGTAATGGGCGTTAAGATCAGAACACGACGGGTCACTAATAACGAAAGAACTGGTAACAGAATTCACACTGGGAAAAAAGACTGCTCGGAAAGATCGAATTATTACGTAAGGATATTGGTATAGTCACAGAATACATACGAGGTGTAACAAGTAGAAAAGTCATCAGAAGAGCTGAAGATATAATGCTGACTACCGCAAGACACTCAAGATATAATCCAGAAAACAACACAGCCCATCAGTGTCTGGACACATTAAAACAAAAGCTCTCCGTTTATTCAGGACGACTAAGGAGGTACAAAGTTAGTAACAACCGCAAAAGCGACAATGCTCTTTTTGAAAGTTCTGAAAAGGCGTTCTATCGAAAACTCAATTCCACTGTAGAACGTGTCGATAAGACTTACCCAAGCCAAGAAGAAATTCATGAGTTTTGGGGAAGTCAACTTTCCACGCCAGCTGCTCTTAACAACAATGCTGAATGGATAGAAGAAACGACACAAAACTGCCAACACTACATTACCACCCTTTACGAACCCTTCACTACTGAAGAAGTCTCAAATACCATCAAAGAGCTTCACAACTGGAAATCTCCTGGACCAGACGGAGTTCAAAACTTTTGGCTCAAGAAGTTTTGGAGTGTTCATGAATGCTTATCAGCACTAATTAATCATGTTATTTCTAATCCGCAGGATATACCATCATTCCTAACTCAGGGAACCACTTATTTAATTCCGAAGGATCAAAATAACACCCAAGATCCAGCCAAATACCGCCCAATTACTTGTCTTCCAACTTTGTACAAATTGGTCACATCCTGTGTAGCCCGGCGTATCTACCAACACTGTGCTCTGAACAATATCATAGAGCCTCAACAGAAAGGATGCGCTAAGGGTTCCATGGGTTGCAAAGAACAACTCATCATCGACTCAGTCATTTCTAACCAGGCATATTCCAAAAAGAGGAATCTTTTTACTGCCTTCATTGATTACAAGAAGGCCTTTGATTCAGTGCCGCATGAATGGCTTATAGATATATTGAGAATATATAAAGTCGATGATAATATAGTGACCTTTTTAGAGCATATAATTACGGAGTGGAAGACTAGAGTTCACCTTCAAATACCTGGTGAAAATAACGTCGAAACTGAAAATATCGCAATAAGCCGGGGCCTGTTTCAAGGAGATTCGTTGAGTCCACTGTGGTTCTGTCTAGCTATGAACCCATTATCTCAGCTATTGAACTCCACAGACGTAGGTTTTAGCATAAAAAATGACAACAATGTGGTGGCGAAGCTTAATCATTTATTGTATATGGATGATTTGAAATTAATGGCTTCCACTCGAAACCAACTCGATGAGATGCTAAAAACTGTAGAAACTTTTTCTAATGATATTAGCATGCACTTCGGACTAGAAAAGTGCCGTATTTTAAATATAGTCAGAGGAAAAGTACAGCCCGGAGGATTCGATATGCAAAATGGCCAGAACATCGAGGCCATGGGTGAAAACGATATGTATAAATATCTTGGAGTAAAGCAAGCGCGGAGAATTGACCATAAACAAATGAAAACAGAGATAACTACTGAGTTTATACGAAGAGTAAAACAGCTGCTTCGCTCACACCTTAATAGTAGAAATTTGTTTAAGGCACTAAACACCTACGCATGTTCCGCGCTTAGCTATTCATTTGGCATTGTTAAATGGACAAAAACGGACATGGAAAATCTTCAGCGAAAAGTAAGAACTCACCTCACAAAGGCACAAAAACACCATCCAAAAAGTGCAGTAGAAAGAACGACATTACCACGGAATTTAGGAGGAAGAGGACTTATGGATATAGGTGAGCAATTAGACAAACAAATTGCTAATTTAAGATCTTATTTTCAGATGCAGGCTGAAACATCTACTCTACATCGCGCTATCTGCGCAGTAGATGACACAACACCGATAAAACTGAGGGAAGCAGAACTTCGCATAAACCACCTTACTAAGGACGAAAAAGTGCGCGCCTGGATGGGTAAACCTCTGCACGGGCGACATCCCAATGAGGTCAGCCAAGATTATGTCGACAATATAGCGTCGAACTACTGGTTGACATCAGGAAAGATGTTCCCTGAAACGGAGGATTCATTACTAGCCATTCAGGATCAGGTTATACCAACCAGAAATTACCTGAAATATATCATCAAAGACCCTCATGTTCAAAACGACAGATGCCGATATGGATGTCAAGCCCAAGAAACCATCCAACATCTTACAGGGGGCTGCCAGGCATTTGCTGCAACTGAGTATAAGGAACGGCATGACGCAGTGGGAAAAATCCTTCATCAGGAGATAGCTATCAAGCTGGGACTTCTCCAAACCGACCATCTCCCATATTATCAATATGTCCCTGAGAGTATGCTTGAGGATGGCAACTACAAGCTATACTGGGACCGCACTGTGCTCACAGACCAAACAGTGGCGCATAATAGACCAGATCTCGTATTAGTCAATAAATTAACGAGACAAACAACCCTCATTGATGTGGCGATTCCTAACAACAATAATCTACGTACTAAATTTTCTGAAAAGATCGCCAAGTACAGAGATCTGGAAATTTAAATACGGAGACAATGGAGAATGCAAAGTACCCAGACGATACCGATTATTATGTCTACTACTGGAGTCATTCCGAAGACCCTCCTCGAAAGCATAAAAAAGCTGGGTCTTAATGAACATCTTTATAAGACCATGCAGAAAGCAGTACTACTCGCAACGGCCAGATGTGTACGAAAATTTTTGGGAGATACACCTGCATACCAAGTCACCTAGGGCTCGATAACACGGAAAGAGTCCCACCAGAGCTCAATCCTTTTGATACCGTAGGTATCTGGGATGAGTCAATTTTCCCCTTAGAGGGAGTGTGAGCCGTATGGCTAAATCTGGATAATAATAATAATAATAATAATAATAATAATAATAATAATAAGTACACATCCCACATCCTGTGGGAGTTTTTTGTCAGTTCTTCTATCAGGCGCGGCCCCCTGCGAATGGGGGATACTTTCTGGGTATTCGTAGCGCCAATACCCAGAGAGTAGCAGGGATACTTGCCGTGGAACAAAAACTGACACCTGGCAGTAGGTATAAAATGCACACCCATTAATATGGAGAATTATGGTTTATGTTTAGGATCGCTGCCTGGGGATCGCCAGGGCACGTCTGGAGCCGGCGCTGGACGTGACAGCATGCGGGACGTCGGTGGCAGGGTGTTGAGGAGGCGGGCCCCTGTCACACAAACAGCTACAGCCCAACAACAACAACAACCACAAGCGAGCCAAATAACAGCAAGAGCTCCACTCGCTGAAGGTGCTGCGCTGGAACATCAGCCGGCGCTCACTCAAGCGGGACGACCGAGGCAGCGCATGAAATGGACTGTGTCCATTAACGAAAGCATTTTGCGCTCCTATTATAAGGTGACAAACCTCGGTCAAGAAACGATCGGCTACAGACAACAGCTGTATGCCGAATTTTGCAGGGAGTACCCAGATATTCAAGTATCGGAGCAAAGAGTATCAGATCAATACCGGGTAATCATAAGAAACAACCTTATCCCAGAGACTAGACGCAATACGATCAAAAGCGAAGTCGAACGGGAGATTAATAATCAAGAGCTAGTTATAGATCAAGTCCCTAATGCAGTTCTTGATGAGCAGATTCCTGAGATTCCTATAGCAGAAACTCAACCTGACAATACAGAGCAGGAAAACAACGAGTTGCGCGATAGTCTAGCAAACGAAATGGCTCGTGCTGTACAAGAGTTTAATGGAACAAATCCACTTAGCAGACCACCGCTACCACGAATAAACTCTTGTAAGAAACTAGGTGCGCTGTTACAAATTGTGAACACTGAAGTCCTACCCAACTATGTCGTAGAAGCCCACTCATTGGAATATCTGCATATGCTAATCTACTGTGCAGCAACAGCAATTGCTAATGTAATGGGCGTTAAGATCAGAACAAGACGGGGTACTAATAACGGAAGGACTTGTAACAGGACTGCACCTTGGGAAAAAAGACTTCTCGGAAAAATTGAATTACTGCGTAGGGATATTGGTCAAGTAACAGAATATATAAGAGGTGTAACAAGTAGAAAAGTCATTAAGAGAGCTGAAGAAATAATGCGGAGCACTGCAAGACACTCGAGATACGATCCGGAAAATAACACAGCCCAACAGTGTCTGGATACATTAAAACAAAAACTCTCCGTCTATTCAGGTCGATTAAGAAGGTATAAAGTTAGTAACAACCGAAAATGTGACAATGCACTTTTTGAGAACTCTGAGAAGGCGTTCTACCGAAAACTCAATTCCACCGTAGAAAGTGTCGACAAGTCTTACCCAAGCCAAGAAGAGATTCATGAGTTTTGGGGAAATCAACTCTCCACACCAGCTGCTCTTAACAACAATGCTGGCTGGATAGAAGATACGACGCACAACTGTCGCCACTATGTCACAGCTAACTACGAACCATTCACTACCGATGAGGTCTCAAATATCATCAAAGAGCTTCATAATTGGAAATCTCCTGGACCAGACGGAGTTCAGAACTTCTGGCTTAAGAAGTTTTGGAGTATTCATGAGTGCTTGTCAACATTAATTAATCATGTTATTTCTAACCCGCAGGAAATACCATCATTTCTAACTCAGGGAACCACTTATTTAATACCGAAGGATCAAAATAACACCCAAGATCCAGCCAAGTACCGCCCAATTACTTGTCTTCCAACTTTGTATAAATTGGTCACATCCTGTATAACCCGGCGTATCTACCAACACTGTGCTCTAAACAATATCATAGAGCCTCAACAGAAAGGATGCGCTAAGGGTTCTATGGGTTGCAAAGAACAACTGATCATCGACTCAGTCATTTCTAACCAGGCATTCACCAAAAAAAGGAACCTCTTTACTGCCTTTATTGACTATAAAAAGGCCTTTGATTCAGTGCCGCATGAGTGGCTTATAGATATATTGAGAATATACAAAGTCGATGATAACATAGTGACTTTTTTAAGGCATATAATGACAAGTTGGAAGACTAAAATTCACCTCCAAATACCTGGTGAAAACAATATCGAAACGGAAAATATCGCAATCAACCGGGGCCTGTTTCAAGGAGACTCGCTGAGTCCATTGTGGTTCTGTTTGGCTATGAACCCTCTATCACAGCTATTAAATTCCACTGACTCAGGTTTTAGCATTAAAAACAACAATACTGTAGTAGCGAAGCTTAATCATCTGTTGTATATGGATGATTTGAAATTAATGGCTTCTACTCGAGACAATCTAGAAGAAATGCTAAAAACAGTAGAAACATTCTCTAATGATATTAATATGCACTTTGGACTAGACAAGTGCCGCGTTTTAAATATAGTCAGAGGAAAGATACAGCCCGGTGGATTCGATATGCAAAATGGCCAGAACATCGAGGCCATGGGTGAAAACGATATATACAAATATCTAGGAGTAAAGCAGGCGCGGAAAATTGACCATAAGCAAATGAAAACTGAGATAACTACTGAGTTTATACGAAGGATAAAACAGCTGCTTCGTTCACAGCTTAACAGTAAAAATTTGTTTAAGGCACTAAACACCTACGCTTGTTCCGCGCTTAGCTATTCATTTGGTATTGTTAAGTGGACAAAAACAGATATAGAAAATCTTCAGCGAAAAGTACGAACACACCTCACAAAGGCACAAAAACACCATCCTAAAAGTGCAGTAGAAAGAACGACATTACCACGGAATCTAGGAGGAAGAGGACTTATGGATATAGGTGAGCAATTAGATAAACAAATTGCTAATTTAAGATCTTATTTTCAGATGCAAGCTGAGACATCTACTCTACATCGCGCTATTTGCGCAGTAGATGACACAACACCGATCAAACTGAGGGAACCAGAAATGCGCATAAACCATCTCACTAAAGACGAAAAAATGCGCGCCTGGATGGGTAAACCTCTGCACGGGCGACATCCCAATGAGGTCAGCCAAGACTATGTCGACAATACAGCGTCGAACTATTGGTTGACAGCAGGAAAGATGTTCCCTGAAACGGAGGGTTCATTACTGGCCATTCAGGATCAGGTTATACCAACCAGAAATTACCTGAAATATATCATCAAAGACCCTCAGGTTCAAAACGACAGATGCCGATATGGATGTCAAGCCCAAGAAACCATCCAACATCTTACAGGGGGCTGCCAGGCATTTGCTGCAACTGAATACAAGGAACGGCATGACGCAGTAGGAAAAATACTTCATCAAGAGATAGCTATCAAGTTGGGACTTCTCCAAACGGACCATCTCCCGTATTATCAATACGTCCCCGAGAGTATGCTTGAGGATGGCAACTACAAGCTATACTGGGACCGCACTGTGCTCACAGACCAAACAGTGGCACATAATAGACCAGATCTCGTACTAGTTAATAAATTAACAAGACAAACAACACTAATTGATGTGGCGATACCTAACAACAATAATCTACGTAGTAAATTTACTGAAAAGATCGCCAAGTACAGAGATCTGGAAATTCAAATACGAAGGCAATGGAGAATGCAAAGTACCCAGACGATACCGATTATTATGTCTACTACTGGAGTCATTCCGAAGACCCTCCTCGAAAGCATAAAAAAGCTGGGTCTAAATGAACACCTTTATAAGACCATGCAGAAAGCTGTACTACTCGCGACGGCCAGATGCGTACGAAAATTTCTGGGAGAAACTCCAGCATACCAAGTCACCTAGGGCTCGATAACACGGAAAGAGTCCCACCAGAGCTCAATCCTTTTGATACCGTAGGTATCTGGGATGAGTCAATTTCCCCCTTAGAGGGAGTGTGAGCCGTATGGCTAAATCTGGATAATAATAATGAAATCCTTGAGGAGCAGATTCCTGAGATTCCCATACCAGAAACTCAACCTGACAATACACAGCAGGAAAACAACGAGTTGCGCCATAGTCTAGAAAACGAAATGGCTCGTGCCGTACAAGAGTTTAATGGAACAAATCCACTTAGCAGACCACCGCTACCACGAATAAACTCTTGTAAGAAACTAGGTGCGCTGTTACAAATTGTGAACACTGAAGTCCTACCCAATTATGTCGTAGAAGCCCACACATTGGAATATCTGCATATGCTAATCTACTGTGCAGCAACAGCAATTGCCAATGTAATGGGCGTTAAGATCAGAACACGGCGGGGTACTAATAACGGAAAGACTGGTAACAGAATTGCACCATGGGAAAAAAGACTTCTCGGAAAAATTGAATTACTGCGTAGGGATATTGGTCAAGTCACAGAATATATAAGAGGTGTAACAAGTAGAAAAGTCATTAAGAGAGCTGAAGAAATAATGCGGAGCACTTCAAGACACTCGAGATACGATCCAGAAAATAACACAGCCCAACAGTGTCTGGATACATTAAAACAAAAACTCTCCGTCTATTCAGGACGATTAAGAAGGTATAAAGTTAGTAACAACCGAAAATGTGACAATGCACTTTTTGAGAACTCTGAGAAGGCGTTTTACCGAAAACTCAATTCCACCGTAGAAAGTGTCGACAAGTCTTACCCAAGCCAAGAAGAAATTCATGAGTTTTGGGGAAATCAACTTTCCACGCCAGCTGCTTTTAACAACAATGCTGGCTGGATAGAAGATACGACGCACAACTGTCACCACTACGTCACTGCTAACTACGAACCATTCACGACTGAAGAAGTCTCAAATGTCATCAAAGAGCTTCATAACTGGAAATCTCCTGGACCAGACGGAGTTCAGAACTTCTGGCTTAAAAAGTTTTGGAGTATTCATGAGTGCTTATCAACATTAATTAATCATGTTATTTCTAATCCGCAGGAATTACCATCATTTCTAACTCAGGGAACTACTTATTTAATACCCAAGGATCAAAATAACACCCAAGATCCATCCAAGTACCGCCCAATTACTTGTCTTCCAACTTTGTATAAATTGGTCACATCCTGTGTAACCCGGCGTATCTACCAACACTGTGCTCTAAACGATATCATAGAGCCTCAACAGAAAGGATGCGCTAAGGGTTCCATGGGTTGCAAAGAACAGCTTATCATCGATTCAGTCATTTCTAACCAGGCATTCACTAAAAAAAGGAACCTTTTTACTGCTTTTATTGACTATAAAAAGGCCTTTGATTCAGTACCGCATGAATGGCTAATAGATATTTTGAAAATATACAAAGTCGATGATAACATAGTGACCTTTTTAAGGCATATAATGAGAGATTGGAAGACTAAAATTCACCTCCAAATACCTGGTGAAAAAAATATTGAAACCGAAAATATCGCAATCAACCGGGGCCTGTTTCAAGGAGACTCGTTGAGTCCACTGTGGTTCTGTTTAGCTTTGAACCCCCTTTCCCAGCTATTATACTCCACTGGCTCAGGTTTTAGCATTAAAAGCAATAATACTGTGGTAGCGAAGCTCAATCATCTGTTGTATATGGATGATTTGAAATTAATGGCTTCCACTCGAGAACACCTAGAAGAGATGCTAAAAACTGTAGAAACATTCTCTAATGATATTAGTATGCAGTTCGGTCTAGACAAGTGCCGTGTTTTGAATATAGTCAGAGGAAAGGTACAGCCCGGTGGATTCGATATGCAAAATGGCCAGAACATCGAGGCCATGGGCGACAACGATATGTATAAATATCTTGGAGTAAAACAGGCGCGGAAAATTGACCATAAGCAAATGAAAACTGAGATAACTACTGAGTTTATAAGAAGGGTAAAACAGCTGCTTCGTTCACAGCTTAACAGTAAAAATTTGTTTAAGGCACTAAACACCTACGCTTGTTCCGCGCTTAGCTATTCATTTGGTATTGTTAAGTGGACAAAAACGGATATAGAAAATCTTCAGCGAAAAGTACGAACACACCTCACAAAGGCACAAAAACACCACCCTAAAAGTGCAGTAGAACGAACAACATTACCCCGGTATTTAGGAGGAAGAGGACTTATGGATATAGGTGAGCAATTAGATAAACAAATTGCTAATTTAAGAACTTATTTTCAGATGCAGGCTGAGACATCTACTCTACACCGCACAATTTGCGCAGTAGATGACACAACACCGATCAAACTGAGGGAACCAGAAATGCGCATAAACCACCTTGCTAAGGACGAAAAACTGCGCACCTGGATGGGTAAACCTTTGCACGGGCGACATCCCAATGAGGTCAGCCAAGACTATGTCGACAATACAGCGTCGAACTATTGGTTGACATCAGGAAAGATGTTCCCTGAAACGGAGGGTTCATTATTGGCCATTCAGGATCAGGTTATACCAACCAGAAATTACCTGAAATATATCGTCAAAGACCCTCAGGTTCAAAACGACAGATGCCGATATGGATGTCAAGCCCAAGAAACCATCCAACATATTACAGGGGGCTGCCAGGCATTTGCTGCAACTGAATACAAGGAACGGCATGACGCAGTGGGAAAAATCCTTCATCAAGAGATAGCTAACAAGCAGGGGCTTCTCCAAACGGACCATCTCCCATATTATCAATACGTTCCTGAGAGTATGCTTGAGGATGGCAACTACAAGCTATACTGGGACCGCAGTGTGCTCACAGACCAAACAGTGGCACATAATAGACCAGATCTCGTACTAGTTAATAAATTAACAAGACAAACAACACTAATTGATGTGGCGATACCTAACAACAATAATCTACGTAGTAAATTTACTGAAAAGATCGCCAAGTATAGAGATCTGGAAATTCAAATACGGAGACAATGGAGAATGCAAAGTACCCAGACGATACCTATTGTTATGTCTACTACTGGAGTCATTCCGAAGACCCTCCTCGAAAGCATAAAAAAGCTGGGTCTCAATGAACATATTTATAAGACCATGCAGAAAGCTGTACTACTTGCGACGGCCAGAAGTGTAAGAAAATTTTTGGGAGATACACCTGCATTCCAAGTCATCTAGGGCTCGATAACACGGAAAGAGTCCCACCAGAGCTCAATCCTTTTGATACCGTAGGTATCTGGGATGAGTCAATTTTCCCCTCAGCGGGAGTGTGAGCCGTATGGCTAAATCTGGATAATCATAATAATAAGAAACTCAACCTGACAATACACAGCAGGAAAACAACGAGTTGCGCGATAGTCTAGAGAACGAAATGGCTCGTGCCGTACAAGAGTTTAATGGAACAAATCCACTTAGCAGACCACCGCTACCACGAATAAACTCTTGTAAGAAACTAGGTGCCCTGTTACAAATTGTGAATACTGAAGTCCTACCCAATTATGTCGTAGAAGCCCACACATTGGAATATCTGCATATGCTAATCTACTGTGCAGCTACAGCAATTGCCAATGTAATGGGCGTTAAGATCAGAACACGACGGGGTACTAATAACGGAAGGACTGGTAACAGAATTGCACCCTGGGAAAAAAGACTTCTCGGAAAAATTTAATTACTGCGTAGGGATATTGGTCAAGTCACAGAATATATAAGAGGTGTTAAAAGTAGAAAAGTCATTAAAAGAGCTGAAGAAATAATGCGGAGCACTGCAAGACACTCGAGATACGATCCAGAAAATAACACAGCCCAACAGTGTCTGGATACATTAAAACAAAAACTCTCCGTCTATTCAGGACGATTAAGAAGGTATAAAGTTAGTAACAGCCGAAAATGTGACAATGCACTTTTTGAGAACTCTGAGAAGGCGTTCTACCGAAAACTCAATTCCACCGTAGAAAGTGTCGACAAGTCTTACCCAAGCCAAGAACAAATTCATGAGTTTTGGGGAAATCAACTTTCCACACCAGCTGCTTTTAACAACAATGCTGGCTGGATAGAAGATACGACGCACAACTGTCACCACTACGTCACTGCTAACTACGAACCATTCACGACTGAAGAAGTCTCAAATGTCATCAAAGAGCTTCATAACTGGAAATCTCCTGGACCAGACGGAGTTCAGAACTTCTGGCTTAAAAAGTTTTGGAGTATTCATGAGTGCTTATCAACATTAATTAATCATGTTATTTCTAATCCGCAGGAAATACCATCATTTCTAACTCAGGGAACTACTTATTTAATACCCAAGGATCAAAATAACACCCAAGATCCATCCAAGTACCGCCCAATTACTTGTCTTCCAACTTTGTATAAATTGGTCACATCCTGTGTAACCCGGCGTATCTACCAACACTGTGCTCTAAACAATATCATAGAGCCTCAACAGAAAGGATGCGCTAAGGGTTCCATGGGTTGCAAAGAACAGCTTATCATCGACTCAGTTATTTCTAACCAGGCATTCACTAAAAAAAGGAACCTTTTTACTGCTTTTATTGACTATAAAAAGGCCTTTGATTCAGTACCGCATGAATGGCTAATAGATATATTGAAAATATACAAAGTAGATGATAACATAGTGACCTTTTTAAGACATATAATGAAAGATTGGAAGACTAAAATTCACCTCCAAATACCTGGTGAAAACAATATCGAAACCGAAAATATCGCAATCAACCGGGGCCTATTTCAAGGAGACTCGTTGAGTCCATTGTGGTTCTGTTTAGCTTTGAACCCCCTTTCTCAGCTATTAAACTCCACTGACTCAGGTTTTAGCATTAAAAGCAATAATACTGTGGTAGCGAAGCTCAATCATCTGTTGTATATGGATGATTTGAAATTGATGGCTTCCACTCGAGAACACCTGGAAGAGATGCTAAAAACTGTAGAAACATTTTCTAATGATATTAGTATGCAGTTCGGTCTAGACAAGTGCCGTGTTTTGAATATAGTCAGAGGAAAGGTACAGCCCGGTGGATTCGATATGCAAAATGGCCAGAACATCGAGGCCATGGGCGACAACGATATGTACAAATATCTTGGAGTAAAGCAGGCGCGGAAAATTGACCATAAGCAAATGAAAACTGAGATAACTACTGAGTTTATAAGAAGGGTAAAACAGCTGCTTCGTTCACAGCTTAACAGTAAAAATTTGTTTAAGGCACTAAACACCTACGCTTGTTCCGCACTTAGCTATTCATTTGGTATTGTTAAGTGGACAAAAACGGATATAGAAAATCTTCAGCGAAAAGTACGAACACACCTCACAAAGGCACATAAACACCACCCTAAAAGTGCAGTAGAACGAACGACATTACCCCGGTATTTAGGAGGAAGAGGACTTATGGATATAGGTGAGCAATTAGATAAACAAATTGCTAATTTAAGAACTTATTTTCAGATGCAGGCTGAGACATCTACTCTACATCGCGCTATCTGCGCAGTAGATGACACAACACCGATCAAACTGAGGGAAGCAGAACTGCGCATAAACCACCTTACTAAGGACGAAAAAGTGCGCGCCTGGATGGGTAAACCTTTGCACGGGCGACATCCCAATGAGGTCAGCCAAGATTATGTCGACAATATAGCGTCGAACTACTGGTTGACATCAGGAAAGATGTTCCCTGAAACGGAGGGTTCATTACTGGCCATTCAGGATCAGGTTATACCAACCAGAAACTACCTGAAATATATCATCAAAGACCCTCAGGTTCAAAACGACAGATGCCGATATGGATATCAAGCCCAAGAAACCATCCAACATCTTACAGGGGGCTGCCAGGCATTTGCTGCAACTGAATACAAGGAACGGCATGACGCAGTGGGAAAAATCCTTCATCAAGAGATAGCTATCAAGCTGGAACTTCTCCAAACGGACCATCTCCCGTATTATCAATACGTCCCTGAGAGTATGCTTGAGGATGGCAACTACAAGCTATACTGGGACCGCACTGTGCTCACAGACCAAACAGTGGCACATAATAGACCAGATCTCGTACTAGTTAATAAATTAACAAGACAAACAACACTAATTGATGTGGCGATACCTAACAACAATAATCTACGTAGTAAATTCACTGAAAAGATCGCCAAGTACAGAGATCTAGAAATTCAAATACGAAGGCAATGGAGAATGCAAAGTACCCAGACGATACCTATTGTTATATCTACTACTGGAGTCATTCCGAAGAACCTCCTCGAAAGCATAAAAAGGCTGGGTCTAAATGAACATCTTTAAAAGACCATGCAGAAAGCTGTACTACTCGCAACGGCCAGATGTGTACGAAAATTTTTGGGAGACACACCTGCATACCAAGTCACCTAGGGCTCGATAACACGGAAAGAGTCCCACCAGAGCTCAATCCTTTTGATACCGTAGGTATCTGGGATGAGTCAAATTTCCCCTTAGAGGGAGTGTGAGCCGTATGGCTAAATCTGGAATAATAATAATAAAAACCTGTGGGAGTTTTTTGTCAGTTCTTCTATCAGGCGCGGCCCCCTGCGAATGGGGGATGCTTTCTGGGTATTCGTAGCGCCAATACCCAGAGAGTAGCAGGAATACTTGCCGCGGAACAAAAACTGACACCTGGCAGTAGGTATAAAATGCACACCCATGAGAATGGAGAATAATAATTTGTGTTTAGGATCGCTGCCTGGGGATCGCCAGGGCACGTCTGGAGCCGGCGCTGGACGTGACAGCATGCGGGACGTCGGTGGCAGGGTGTTGAGGAGGCGGGCCCCTGTCATACAATCAGCTACAGCCCAACCACAACCACAAGCGAGCCAAATAACAACAAGAGCTCCACCCGCCGAAGGTGCTGCGCTGGATCATCAGCCGGCGCTCACTCAAGCGGGACGACCGAGGCAGCGCATGAAATGGACTGTGTCCATCAACGAAAGCATTTTGCGCTTCTATTATAAGGTGACAAACCTCGGTCAAGAAACGATCGGCTACAGACAACAGCTGTGTGCCGAATTTTGCAGGGAGTATCCAGATATTCAAGTATCGGAGCAAAGAGTATCAGATCAATACCGGGTAATCATAAGAAATAATCTTATCCCAGAGACTAGACGCGATGCCATCAAAAGCGAAGTCGAACGGGAGATTAATAACCAAGAGCTAGTTTTAGATCAAGTCCCTAATGAAATCCTTGAGGAGCAGATTCCTGAGATTCCCATACCAGAAACTCAACCTGACAATACACAGCAGGAAAACAACGAGTTGCGCGATAGTCTAGAAAACGAAATGGCTCGTGCCGTACAAGAGTTTAATGGAACAAATCCACTTAGCAGACCACCGCTACCACGAATAAACTCTTGTAAGAAACTAGGTGCGCTGTTACAAATTGTGAACACTGAAGTCCTACCCAATTATATCGTAAAAGCCCACACATTGGAATATCTGCATATGCTAATCTACTGTGCAGCAACAGCAATTGCCAATGTAATGGGCGTTAAGATCAGAACACGACGGGGTACTAATAACGGAAGGACTGGTAACAGAATTGCACCATGGGAAAAAAGACTTCTCGGAAAAATTGAATTACTGCGTAGGGATATTGGTCAAGTCACAGAATATATAAGAGGTGTAACAAGTAGAAAAGTCATTAAGAGAGCTGAAGAAATAATGCGGAGCACTGCAAGACACTCGAGATACGATCCAGAAAATAACACAGCCCAACAGTGTCTGGATACATTAAAACAAAAACTCTCCGTCTATTCAGGATGATTAAGAAGGTATAAAGTTAGTAGCAACCGAAAATGTGACAATGCACTTTTTGAGAACTCTGAGAAGGCGTTTTACCGAAAACTCAATTCCACCGTAGAAAGTGTCGACAAGTCTTACCCAAGCCAAGAAGAAATTCATGAGTTTTGGGGAAATCAACTTTCCACACCAGCTGCTTTTAACAACAATGCTGGCTGGATAGAAGATACGACGCACAACTGTCACCACTACGTCGCTGCTAACTACGAACCATTCACGACTGAAGAAGTCTCAAATGTCATCAAAGAGCTTCATAACTGGAAATCTCCTGGACCAGACGGAGTTCAGAACTTCTGGCTTAAAAAGTTTTGGAGTATTCATGAGTGCTTATCAACATTAATTAATCATGTTATTTCTAATCCGCAGGAATTACCATCATTTCTAACTCAGGGAACTACTTATTTAATACCCAAGGATCAAAATAACACCCAAGATCCATCCAAGTACCGCCCAATTACTTGTCTTCCAACTTTGTATAAATTGGTCACATCCTGTGTAACCCGGCGTATCTACCAACACTGTGCTCTAAACAATATCATAGAGCCTCAACAGAAAGGATGCGCTAAGGGTTCCATGGGCTGCAAAGAACAGCTTATCATCGACTCAGTCATTTCTAACCAGGCATTCACTAAAAAAAGGAATCTTTTTACTGCTTTTATTGACTATAAAAAGGCCTTTGATTCAGTACCGCATGAATGGCTAATAGATATTTTGAAAATATACAAGGTCGATGATAACATAGTGGCCTTTTTAAGGCATATAATGAGAGATTGGAAGATTAAAATTCACCTCCAAATACCTGGTGAAAACAATATTGAAACCGAAAATATCGCAATCAACCGGGGCCTGTTTCAAGGAGACTCGTTGAGTCCATTGTGGTTCTGTTTAGCTTTGAACCCCCTTTCCCAGCTATTAAACTCCACAGACTCAGGTTTTAGCATTAAAAGCAATAATACTGTAGTAGCGAAGCTCAATCATCTGTTGTATATGGATGATTTGAAATTAATGGCTTCCACTCGAGAACACCTAGAAGAGATGCTAAAAACTGTAGAAACATTCTCTAATGATATTAGTATGCAGTTCGGTCTAGACAAGTGCCGTGTTTTGAATATAGTCAAAGGAAAGGTACAGCCCGGTGGATTCGATATGCAAAATGGCCAGAACATCGAGGCCATGGGCGAGAACGATATGTACAAATATCTTGGAGTAAAGCAGGCGCGGAAAATTGACCGTAAGCAAATGAAAACTGAGATAACTACTGAGTTTATAAGAAGGGTTAAACAGCTGCTTCGTTCACAGCTTAACAGTAAAAATTTGTTTAAGGCACTGAACACCTACGCTTGTTCCGCGCTTAGCTATTCATTTGGTATTGTTAAGTGGACAAAAACGGATATAGAAAATCTTCAGCGAAAAGTACGAACACACCTTACAAAGGCACAAAAACACCACCCTAAAAGTGCAGTAGAACGAACGACATTACCCCGGTATTTAGGAGGAAGAGGACTTATGGATATAGGTGAGCAATTAGATAAACAGATTGCTAATTTAAGAACTTATTTTCAGATGCAGGCTGAGACATCTACTCTACACCGCGCAATTTGCGCAGTAGATGACACAACACCGATCAAACTGAGGGAACCAGAAATGCGCATAAACCACCTTACTAAGGATGAAAAACTGCGCACCTGGATGGGTAAACCTCTGCACGGGCGACATCCCAATGAAGTTAGCCAAGACTATGTCGACAATATAGCGTCGAACTATTGGTTGACATCAGGAAAGATGTTCCCTGAAACGGAGGGTTCATTACTGGCCATACAGGATCAGGTTATACCAACCAGAAATTACCTGAAATATATCGTCAAAGACCCTCAGGTTCAAAACGACAGATGCCGATATGGATGTCAAGCCCAAGAAACCATCCAACATATTACAGGGGGCTGCCAGGCATTTGCTGCAACTGAATACAAGGAACGGCATGACGCAGTGGGAAAAATCCTTCATCAAGAGATAGCTAACAAACTGGGACTTCTCCAAACGGACCATCTCCCATATTATCAATACGTTCCTGAGAGTATGCTTGAGGATGGCAACTACAAGCTATACTGGGACCGCAGTGTGCTCACAGACCAAACAGTGGCACATAATAGACCAGATCTCGTACTAGTCAATAAATTAACAAGACAAACAACACTAATTGATGTGGCGATACCTAACAACAATAATCTACGTAGTAAATTTACTGAAAAGATCGCCAAGTATAGAGATCTGGAAATTCAAATACGGAGACAATGGAGAATGCAAAGTACCCAGACGATACCTATTGTTATGTCTACTACTGGAGTCATTCCGAAGACCCTCCTCGAAAGCATAAAAAAGCTGGGTCTCAATGAACATATTTATAAGACCATGCAGAAAGCTGTACTACTTGCGACGGCCAGAAGTGTAAGAAAATTTTTGGGAGATACACCTGCATTCCAAGTCACCTAGGGCTCGATAACACGGAAAGAGTCCCACCAGAGCTCAATCCTTTTGATACCGTAGGTATCTGGGATGAGTCAATTTTCCCCTCAGAGGGAGTGTGAGCCGTATGGCTAAATCTGATAATAATAATAATAATAATAACCTGTGTGAGTTTTTTGTCTGTTCTTCTATCAGGCGCGGCCCCCTGCGAATGGGGGATACTTTCTGGGTATTCGTAGCGCCAGTACCCGGAGAGTAGCAGGGATACTTGCCGTGGAACAAAAACTGACACCTGGCAGTAGGTATAAAATGCACACCCATTGATATGGAGAATTATGGTTTATGTTTAGGATCGCTGCCTGGGGATCGCCAGGGCACGTCTGGAGCCGGCGCTGGACGTGACAGCATGCGGGACGTCGGTGGCAGGGTGTTGAGGAGGCGGGCCCCTGTCACACAAACAGCTACAGCCCAACAACAAGAACAACAACCACAAGCGAGCCAAATAACAGCAAGAGCTCCACTCGCTGAAGGTGCTGCGCTGGAACATCAGCCGGCGCTCACTCAAGCGGGACGACCGAGGCAGCGCATGAAATGGACTGTGTCCATCAACGAAAGCATTTTGCGCTTCTATTATAAGGTGACCCACCTCGGTCAAGAAACGATCGGCTACAGACAACAGCTGTATGCCGAATTTTGCAGGGAGTACCCAGATATTCAAGTATCGGAGCAAAGAGTATCAGATCAATACCGGGTAATCATAAGAAATAACCTTATCCCAGAGACTAGACGCAATACGATCAAAAGCGAAGTCGAACGGGAGATTAATAACCAAGAGCTAGTTTTAGATCAAGTCCCTAATGAAATCCTTGATGAGCAGATTCCTGAGATTCCCATACCAGAAACTCAACCTGACAATACACAGCAGGAAAACAACGAGTTGCGCGATAGTCTAGAAAGCGAAATGGCTCGTGCCGTACAAGAGTTTAATGGAACAAATCCACTTAGCAGACCACCGCTACCACGAATAAACTCTTGTAAGAAACTAGGTGCGCTGTTACAAATTGTGAATACTGAAGTCCTACCCAATTATGTCGTAGAGGCCCACACATTGGAGTATCTGCATATGCTAATCTACTGTGCAGCAACAGCAATTGCCAATGTAATGGGCGTTAAGATCAGAACACGATGGGGTACTAATAACGGAAGGACTGGTAACAGAATTGCACCCTGGGAAAAAAGACTTCTCGGAAAAATTGAATTACTGCGTAGGGACATTGGTCAAGTCACAGAATATATAAGAGGTGTAACAAGTAGAAAAGTCATTAACAGAGCTGAAGAAATAGTGCGGAGCACTGCAAGACACTCGAGATACGATCCAGAAAATAACACAGCTCAACAGTGTCTGGATACATTAAAACAAAAACTCTCCGTCTATTCAGGACGATTAAGAAGGTATAAAGTTAGTAACAACCGAAAATGTGACAATGCACTTTTTGAGAACTCTGAGAAGGCGTTTTACCGAAAACTCAATTCCACCGTAGAAAGTGTCGACAAGTCTTACCCAAGCCAAGAAGAAATTCATGAGTTTTGGGGAAATCAACTTTCCACACCAGCTGCTCTTAACAACAATGCTGGCTGGATAGAAGATACGACGCACAACTGTCACCACTACGTCACTGCTAACTACGAACCATTCACGACTGAAGAAGTCTCAAATGTCATCAAAGAGCTTCATAACTGGAAATCTCCTGGACCAGACGGAGTTCAGAACTTTTGGCTTAAAAAGTTTTGGAGTATTCATGAGTGCTTATCAACATTAATTAATCATGTTATTTCTAATCCGCAGGAATTACCATCATTTCTAACTCAGGGAACTACTTATTTAATACCCAAGGATCAAAATAACACCCAAGATCCATCCAAGTACCGCCCAATTACTTGTCTTCCAACTTTGTATAAATTGGTCACATCCTGTGTAACCCGGCGTATCTACCAACACTGTGCTCTAAACAATATCATACAGCTTCAACAGAAAGGATGCGCTAAGGGTTCCATGGGTTGCAAAGAACAGCTTATCATCGACTCAGTCATTTCTAACCAGGCATTCACTAAAAAAAGGAACCTTTTTACTGCTTTTATTGACTATAAAAAGGCCTTTGATTCAGTACCGCATGAATGGCTAATAGATATATTGAAAATATACAAAGTCGATGATAACATAGTGACCTTTTTAAGGCATATAATGAGAGATTGGAAGACTAAAATTCACCTCCAAATACCTGGTGAAAACAATATCGAAACCGAAAATATCGCAATCAACCGGGGCCTGTTTCAAGGAGACTCGTTGAGTCCACTGTGGTTCTGTTTAGCTTTGAACCCCCTTTCCCAACTATTAAACTCCACTGACTCAGGTTTTAGCATTAAAACCAATAATACTGTAGTAGCGAAGCTCAATCATCTGTTGTATATGGATGATTTGAAATTAATGGCTTCCACTCGAGAACACCTAGAAGAGATGCTAAAAACTGTAGAAACATTCTCTAATGATATTAGTATGCAGTTCGGTCTAGACAAGTGCCGTGTTTTGAATATAGTCAGAGGAAAGGTACAGCCCGGTGGATTCGATATGCAAAATGGCCAGAACATCGAGGCCATGGGCGATAACGATATGTACAAATATCTTGGAGTAAAGCAGGCGCGGAAAATTGACCATAAGCAAATGAAAACAGATAACAACTGAGTTTATAAGAAGGGTAAAACAACTGCTTCGTTCACAGCTTAACAGTAAAAATTTGTTTAAGGCACTGAACACCTACGCTTGTTCCGCGCTTAGCTATTCATTTGGTATTGTTAAGTGGACAAAAACGGATATAGAAAATCTTCAGCGAAAAGTACGAACACACCTCACAAAGGCACAAAAACACCACCCAAAAAGTTGCAGTAGAACGAACGACATTACCCCGGTATTTAGGAGGAAGAGGACTTATGGATATAGGTGAGCAATTAGATAAACAGATTGCTAATTTAAGAACTTATTTTCAGATGCAGGCTGAGACATCTACTCTACACCGCGCAATTTGCGCAGTAGATGACACAACACCGATCAAACTGAGGGAACCAGAAATGCGCATAAACCACCTTACTAAGGATGAAAAACTGCGCACCTGGATGGGTAAACCTCTGCACGGGCGACATCCCAATGAGGTTAGCCAAGACTATGTCGACAATACAGCGTCGAACTATTGGTTGACATCAGGAAAGATGTTCCCTGAAACGGAGGGTTCATTACTGGCCATTCAGGATCAGGTTATACCAACCAGAAATTACCTGAAATATATCGTCAAAGACCCTCAGGTTCAAAACGACAGATGCCGATATGGATGTCAAGCACAAGAAACCATCCAACATATTACAGGGGGCTGCCAGGCATTTGCTGCAACTGAATACAAGGAACGGCATGACGCAGTGGGAAAAATCCTTCATCAAGAGATAGCTAACAAGCTTGGACTTCTCCAAACGGACCATCTCCCATATTATCAATACGTCCCTAAAAGTATGCTTGAGGATGGCAACTACAAGCTATACTGGGACCGCAGTGTGCTCACAGACCAAACAGTGGCACATAATAGACCAGATCTCGTACTAGTTAATAAATTAACAAGACAAACAACACTAATTGATGTGGCGATACCTAACAACAATAATCTACGTAGTAAATTTACTGAAAAGATCGCCAAGTATAGAGATCTGGAAATTCAAATACGGAGACAATGGAGAATGCAAAGTACCCAGACGATACCTATTGTTATGTCTACTACTGGAGTCATTCCGAAGACCCTCCTCGAAAGCATAAAAAAGCTGGGTCTCAATGAACATATTTATAAGACCATGCAGAAAGCTGTACTACTTGCGACGGCCAGAAGTGTAAGAAAATTTTTGGGAGATACACCTGCATTCCAAGTCACCTAGGGCTCGATAACACGGAAAGAGTCCCACCAGAGCTCAATCCTTTTGATACCGTAGGTATCTGGGATGAGTCAATTTTCCCCTCAGAGGGAGTGTGAGCCGTATGGCTAAATCTGGATAATAATAATACTAATAATAATAATAATAATACTAATAATAATACTAGTTATAATAATACTATAATAAGTTAGTAACAGCCGAAAATGTGACAATGCACTTTTTGAGAACTCTGAGAAGGCGTTCTACCGAAAACTCAATTCCACCGTAGAAAGTGTCGACAAGTCTTACCCAAGCCAAGAAGAAATTCATGAGTTTTGGGGAAATCAACTTTCCACACCAGCTGCTTTTAACAACAATGCTGGCTGGATAGAAGATACGACGCACAACTGTCACCACTACGTCACTGCTAACTACGAACCATTCACGACTGAAGAAGTCTCAAATGTCATCAAAGAGCT
Organism: Diabrotica virgifera virgifera; assembly: GCF_917563875.1. Taxonomy (NCBI): domain Eukaryota; kingdom Metazoa; phylum Arthropoda; class Insecta; order Coleoptera; family Chrysomelidae; genus Diabrotica; species Diabrotica virgifera. Next base: position 138,856,538 of record NC_065446.1, on the reverse strand, counting down.
TCATAACTGGAAATCTCCTGGACCAGACGGAGTTCAGAACTTCTGGCTTAAAAAGTTTTGGAGTATTCATGAGTGCTTATCAACATTAATTAATCATGTTATTTCTAATCCGCAGGAATTACCATCATTTCTAACTCAGGGAACTACTTATTTAATACCCAAGGATCAAAATAACACCCAAGATCCATCCAAGTACCGCCCAATTACTTGTCTTCCAACTTTGTATAAATTGGTCACATCCTGTGTAACCCGGCGTATCTACCAACACTGTGCTCTAAACAATATCATAGAGCCTCAACAGAAAGGATGCGCTAAGGGTTCCCTGGGTTGCAAAGAACAGCTTATCATCGACTCAGTCATTTCTAACCAGGCATTCATTAAAAAAAGAAACCTTTTTACTGCTTTTATTGACTATAAAAAGGCCTTTGATTCAGTACCGCATGAATGGCTAATAGATATATTGAAAATATACAAAGTAGATGATAACATAGTGACCTTTTTAAGGCATATAATGAGAGATTGGAAGACTAAAATTCACCTCCAAATACCTGGTGAAAACAATATCGAAACCGAAAATATCGCAATCAACCGGGGCCTATTTCAAGGAGACTCGTTGAGTCCATTGTGGTTCTGTTTAGCTTTGAACCCCCTTTCCCAACTATTAAACTCCACTGACTCAGGTTTTAGCATTAAAAGCAATAATACTGTGGTAGCGAAGCTCAATCATCTGTTGTATATGGATGATTTGAAATTAATGGCTTCCACTCGAGGACACCTAGAAGAGATGCTAAAAACTGTAGAAACATTTTCTAATGATATTAGTATGCAGTTCGGTCTAGACAAGTGCCGTGTTTTGAATATAGTCAGAGGAAAGGTACAGCCCGGTGGATTCGATATGCAAAATGGCCAGAACATCGAGGCCATGGGCGACAACGATATGTACAAATATCTTGGAGTAAAGCAGGCGCGGAAAATTGACCATAAGCAAATGAAAACTGAGATAACTACTGAGTTTATAAGAAGGGTAAAACAGCTGCTTCGTTCACAGCTTAACAGTAAAAATTTGTTTAAGGCACTAAACACCTACGCTTGTTCCGCGCTTAGCTATTCATTTGGTATTGTTAAGTGGACAAAAACGGATATAGAAAATCTTCAGCGAAAAGTACGAACACACCTCACAAAGGCACAAAAACACCACCCTAAAAGTGCAGTAGAACGAACGACATTACCCCGGTATTTAGGAGGAAGAGGACTTATGGATATAGGTGAGCAATTAGATAAACAAATTGCTAATTTAAGAACTTATTTTCAGATGCAGGCTGAGACATCTACTCTACATCGCGCTATCTGCGCAGTAGATGACACAACACCGATCAAACTGAGGGAAGCAGAACTACGCATAAACCACCTTACTAAGGACGAAAAAGTGCGCGCCTGGATGGGTAAACCTTTGCACGGGCGACATCCCAATGAGGTCAGCCAAGATTATGTCGACAATATAGCGTCGAACTACTGGTTGACATCAGGAAAGATGTTCCCTGAAACGGAGGGTTCATTACTGGCCATTCAGGATCAGGTTATACCAACCAGAAACTACCTGAAATATATCATCAAAGACCCTCAGGTTCAAAACGACAGATGCCGATATGGATGTCAAGCCCAAGAAACCATCCAACATCTTACAGGGGGCTGCCAGGCATTTGCTGCAACTGAATACAAGGAACGGCATGACGCAGTGGGAAAAATCCTTCATCAAGAGATAGCTATCAAGCTGGGACTTCTCCAAACGGACCATCTCCCGTATTATCAATACGTCCCTGAGAGTATGCTTGAGGATGGCAACTACAAGCTATACTGGGACCGCACTGTGCTCACAGACCAAACAGTGGCACATAATAGACCAGATCTCGTACTAGTTAATAAATTAACAAGACAAACAACACTAATTGATGTGGCGATACCTAACAACAATAATCTACGTAGTAAATTCACTGAAAAGATCGCCAAGTACAGAGATCTAGAAATTCAAATACGAAGGCAATGGAGAATGCAAAGTACCCAGACGATACCTATTGTTATATCTACTACTGGAGTCATTCCGAAGAACCTCCTCGAAAGCATAAAAAGGCTGGGTCTAAATGAACATCTTTACAAGACCATGCAGAAAGCTGTACTACTCGCAACGGCCAGATGTGTACGAAAATTTTTGGGAGATACACCTGCATACCAAGTCACCTAGGGCTCGATAACACGGAAAGAGTCCCACCAGAGCTCAATCCTTTTGATACCGTAGGTATCTGGGATGAGTCAATTTTCCCCTTAGAGGGAGTGTGAGCCGTATGGCTAAATCTGGAAATAATACTAATAATAATAACCTGTGGGAGTTTTTTGTCAGTTCTTCTATCAGGCGCGGCCCCCTGCGAATGGGGGATGCTTTCTGGGTATTTGTAGCGCCAATACCCAGAGAGTAGCAGGAATACTTGCCGTGGAACAAAAACTGACACCTGGCAGTAGGTATAAAATGCACACCCATGAGAATGGAGAATAATAATTTGTGTTTAGGATCGCTGCCTGGGGATCGCCAGGGCACGTCTGGAGCCGGCGCTGGACGTGACAGCATGCGGGACGTCGGTGGCAGGGTGTTGAGGAGGCGGGCCCCTGTCATACAATCAGCTACAGCCCAACCACAACCACAAGCGAGCCAAATAACAACAAGAGCTCCACCTGCCGAACGTGCTGCGCTGGATCATCAGCCGGCGCTCACTCAAGCGGGACGACCGAGGCAGCGCATGAAATGGACTGTGTCCATCAACGAAAGCATTTTGCGCTTCTATTATAAGGTGACAAACCTCGGTCAAGAAACGATCGGCTACAGACAACAGCTGTATGCCGAATTTTGCAGGGAGTACCCAGATATTCAAGTATCGGAGCAAAGAGTATCAGATCAATACCGGGTAATCATAAGAAATAATCTTATCCCAGAGACTAGACGCGATGCCATCAAAAGCGAAGTCGAACGGGAGATTAATAACCAAGAGCTAGTTTTAGATCAAGTCCCTAATGAAATCCTTGAGGAGCAGATTCCTGAGATTCCCATACCAGAAACTCAACCTGACAATACACAGCAGGAAAAAAAAGAGTTGCGCCATAGTCTAGAAAACGAAATGGCTCGTGCCGTACAAGAGTTTAATGGAACAAATCCACTTAGCAGACCACCGCTACCACGAATAAACTCTTGTAAGAAACTAGGTGCGCTGTTACAAATTGTGAACACTGAAGTCCTACCCAATTATGTCGTAGAAGCCCACACATTGGAATATCTGCATATGCTAATCTACTGTGCAGCAACAGCAATTGCCAATGTAATGGGCGTTAAGATCAGAACACGACGGGGGTACTAATAACGGAAAGACTGGTAACAGAATTGCACCATGGGAAAAAAGACTTCTCGGAAAAATTGAATTACTGCGTAGGGATATTGGTCAAGTCACAGAATATATAAGAGGTGTAACAAGTAGAAAAGTCATTAAGAGAGCTGAAGAAATAATGCGGAGCACTTCAAGACACTCGAGATACGATCCAGAAATTAACACAGCCCAACAGTGTCTGGATACATTAAAACAAAAACTCTCCGTCTATTCAGGACGATTAAGAAGGTATAAAGTTAGTAACAACCGAAAATGTGACAATGCACTTTTTGAGAACTCTGAGAAGGCGTTTTACCGAAAACTCAATTCCACCGTAGAAAGTGTCGACAAGTCTTACCCAAACCAAGAAGAAATTCATGAGTTTTGGGGAAATCAAGTTTCCACGCCAGCTGCTTTTAACAACAATGCTGGCTGGATAGAAGATACGACGCACAACTGTCACCACTACGTCACTGCTAACTACGAACCATTCACGACTGAAGAAGTCTCAAATGTCATCAAAGAGCTTCATAACTGGAAATCTCCTGGACCAGACGGAGTTCAGAACTTCTGGCTTAAAAAGTTTTGGAGTATTCATGAGTGCTTATCAACATTAATTAATCATGTTATTTCTAATCCGCAGGAATTACCATCATTTCTAACTCAGGGAACTACTTATTTAATACCCAAGGATCAAAATAACACCCAAGATCCATCCAAGTACCGCCCAATTACTTGTCTTCCAACTTTGTATAAATTGGTCACATCCTGTGTAACCCGGCGTATCTACCAACACTGTGCTCTAAACGATATCATAGAGCCTCAACAGAAAGGATGCGCTAAGGGTTCCATGGGTTGCAAAGAACAGCTTATCATCGATTCAGTCATTTCTAACCAGGCATTCACTAAAAAAAGGAACCTTTTTACTGCTTTTATTGACTATAAAAAGGCCTTTGATTCAGTACCGCATGAATGGCTAATAGATATTTTGAAAATATACAAAGTCGATGATAACATAGTGACCTTTTTAAGGCATATAATGAGAGATTGGAAGACTAAAATTCACCTCCAAATACCTGGTGAAAAAAATATTGAAACCGAAAATATTGCAATCAACCGGGGCCTGTTTCAAGGAGACTCGTTGAGTCCACTGTGGTTCTGTTTAGCTTTGAACCCCCTTTCCCAGCTATTAAACTCCACTGACTCAGGTTTTAGCATTAAAAGCAATAATACTGTGGTAGCGAAGCTCAATCATCTGTTGTATATGGATGATTTGAAATTAATGGCTTCCACTCGAGAACACCTAGAAGAGATGCTAAAAACTGTAGAAACATTCTCTAATGATATTAGTATGCAGTTCGGTCTAGACAAGTGCCGTGTTTTGAATATAGTCAGAGGAAAGGTACAGCCCGGTGGATTCGATATGCAAAATGGCCAGAACATCGAGGCCATGGGCGACAACGATATGTATAAATATCTTGGAGTAAAACAGGCGCGGAAAATTGACCATAAGCAAATGAAAACTGAGATAACTACTGAGTTTATAAGAAGGGTAAAACAGCTGCTTCGTTCACAGCTTAACAGTAAAAATATGTTTAAGGCACTAAACACCTACGCTTGTTCCGCGCTTAGCTATTCATTTGGTATTGTTAAGTGGACAAAAACGGATATAGAAAATCTTCAGCGAAAAGTACGAACACACCTCACAAAGGCACAAAAACACCACCCTAAAAGTGCAGTAGAACGAACAACATTACCCCGGTATTTAGGAGGAAGAGGACTTATGGATATAGGTGAGCAATTAGATAAACAAATTGCTAATTTAAGAACTTATTTTCAGATGCAGGCTGAGACATCTACTCTACACCGCGCAATTTGCGCAGTAGATGACACAACACCGATCAAACTGAGGGAACCAGAAATGCGCATAAACCACCTTACTAAGGACGAAAAACTGCGCACCTGGATGGGTAAACCTCTGCACGGGCGACATCCCAATGAGGTCAGCCAAGACTATGTCGACAATACAGCGTCGAACTATTGGTTGACATCAGGAAAGATGTTCCCTGAAACGGAGGGTTCATTACTGGCCATTCAGGATCAGGTTATACCAACCAGAAATTACCTGAAATATATCGTCAAAGACCCTCAGGTTCAAAACGACAGATGCCGATATGGATGTCAAGCCCAAGAAACCATCCAACATATTACAGGGGGCTGCCAGGAATTTGCTGCAACTGAATACAAGGAACGGCATGACGCAGTGGGAAAAATCCTTCATCAAGAGATAGCTAACAAGCTAGGACTTCTCCAAACGGACCATCTCCCATATTATCAATACGTTCCTGAGAGTATGCTTGAGGATGGCAACTACAAGCTATACTGGGACCGCAGTGTGCTCACAGACCAAACAGTGGCACATAATAGACCAGATCTCGTACTAGTTAATAAATTAACAAGACAAACAACACTAATTGATGTGGCGATACCTAACAACAATAATCTACGTAGTAAATTTACTGAAAAGATCGCCAAGTATAGAGATCTGGAAATTCAAATACGGAGACAATGGAGAATGCAAAGTACCCAGACGATACCTATTGTTATGTCTACTACTGGAGTCATTCCGAAGACCCTCCTCGAAAGCATAAAAAAGCTGGGTCTCAATGAACATATTTATAAGACCATGCAGAAAGCTGTACTACTTGCGACGGCCAGAAGTGTAAGAAAATTTTTGGGAGATACACCTGCATTCCAAGTCATCTAGGGCTCGATAACACGGAAAGAGTCCCACCAGAGCTCAATCCTTTTGATAACGTAGGTATCTGGGATGAGTCAATTTTCCCCTCAGCGGGAGTGTGAGCCGTATGGCTAAATCTGGATAATAATAATAATAATAATGGCAAAATGGCCATTAGAGAGTATCTGCACATGCTAATCTACTGTGCAGCAACAGCAATTGCTAATGTAATGGGCATTAAGATCAGAACACGACGGGGTACTAATAACGGAAGGACTGGTAGCAGAATTGCACCCTGGGAAAAAAGACTGCTCGGAAAGATTGAATTACTGCGTAGGGATATTGGTCAAGTCACAGAATATATACGAGGTGTAAGAAGTACAAGAGTCATCAGAAGAGCTGAAGAAATAATACGGAATACTCCCAGACACTCAAGATTCGATCCAGAAAACAACACAGCCCAACAGTGCCTAGATACATTAAAACAAAGACTCTCAGTTTATTCAGGACGACTAAGAAGGTACAAAGTGAGTAACAACCGAAATTCCGACAATGCCCTTTTTGAGACTGCTGAGAAGGCGTTCTATCGAAAACTCAATTCCACCGTAGACAATCTCGATAAGTCTTACCCAAGCCAAGAAGAAATTCATGAGTTTTGGGGAAATCAACTTTCCACACCAGCTTCTCTTAACAACAATGCTGGATGGATAGAAGATACGGCACAGAACTGTTAACACTACACTACTACTCTCTACGAACCCTTCACCACTGAAGAAGTCTCAAATATCATCAAAGAGCTTCATAACTGGAAATCTCCTGGACCAGACGGAGTTCAAAACTTTTGGCTCAAGAAGTTTTGGAGTACTCATGAATGCTTATCAACACTAATTAATCATGTTATTTCTAATCCGCAGGATATACCATCATTCCTAACTCAGGGAACCACTTATTTAATACCGAAGGATCAAAATAAAACCCAAGATCCAGCAAAATATCGCCCAATTACTTGTCTTCCAACTTTGTATAAATTGGTCACATCCTGTGTAGCCCGGCGTATCTACCAACACTGTGCTCTGAACAATATCATAGAGCCTCAACAGAAAGGATGCGCTAAGGGTTCCATGGGTTGCAAAGAACAACTTATCATCGACTCAGTCATTTCTAATCAAGCATATTCCAAAAAGAGGAACCTATTTACTGCTTTTATTGATTACAAGAAGGCCTTTGATTCAGTGCCGCATGAATGGCTTATAGATATATTGAGAATATATAAAGTCGATGATGATATAGTGACCTTTTAACAACATATAATGACAGAGTGGAAAACTAGAATTCACCTTCAAATACCTGGTGAAAGTAACATCGAAACTGAAAATATCGCAATCAGCCGGGGCCTGTTTCAAGGAGATTCGTTGAGTCCTCTGTGGTTCTGTCTAGCTATGAACCCACTATCTCAGCTACTGAACTTCACAGATGCAGGTTTTAGCATCAAAAATAACAACAATGTGGTGGCGAAGCTTAATCATTTATTGTACATGGATGATTTGAAATTAATGGCTTCCACTCGAGACCAACTCGACGAGATGCTAAAAACTGTAGAAACTTTTTTTATGATATTAGTATGCACTTTGGACTAGACAAGTGCCGTATTTTAAATATGGTCAGAGGAAAAGTACAGCCCGGAGGATTCGATATGCAAAATGGCCAGAACATCGAGGCCATGGGTGAAAACGATATGTATAAATATCTTGGAGTAAAGCAGGCGCGGAAAATTGACCATAAACAAATGAAAACAGAAATAACTACTGAGTTTATACGAAGGGTAAAACAGCTGCTTCGCTCACACCTTAACAGTAGAAATTTGTTTAAGGCACTAAACACCTACGCATGTTCCGCGCTTAGCTACTCATTTGGTATTGTTAAGTGGACAAAAACAGATATAGATGCTCTTCAGCGAAAAGTGCGAACACACCTCACAAAGGCACAAAAACACCATCCTAAAAGTGCAGTAGAAAGAACAACATTACCACGGAATCTAGGAGGAAAAGGACTTATGGATATAGGTGAGCAATTAGATAAACAAATTGCTAATTTAAGAACTTATTTTCAGATGCAGGCTGAGACATCTACTCTTCATCGCGCTATCTGCGCAGTAGATGACACAACACCGATCAAACTGAGGGAACCAGAAATTCGCATAAACCACCTTACTAAGGACGAAAAAGTGCGCGCCTGGATGGGTAAACCTCTGCACGGGCGGCATCCCAATGAGGTCAGCCAAGATTACGTCGACAATATAGCGTCGAACTACTGGTTGACATCAGGAAAGATGTTCCCTGAAACGGAAGGTTCATTACTGGCCATTCAGGATCAGGTTATACTAACGAGAAATTACCTGAAATATATTATCAAAGACCCTCAGGTTCAAAACGACAGATGCCGATATGGATGTCAAGCCCAAGAAACCATCCAACATCTTACAGGGGGCTGCCAGGCATTTGCTGCAACTGAATACAAGGAGCGGCATGACGCACTGGGAAAAATCCTTCATCAAGAGATAGCTATCAAGCTGGGACTTCTCCAAACGGACCATCTCCCGTATTATCAATACGTCCCTGAGAGTATGCTTGAGGATGGCAACTACAAGCTATACTGGGACCGCACTGTGCTCACAGACCAAACAGTGGCACACAATAGACCAGATCTCGTACTAGTTAATAAATTAACAAGACAAACAACACTAATTGATGTGGCGATACCCAACAACAATAATCTACGTAGTAAATTCACTGAAAAGATCGCCAAGTACAGAGATCTAGAAATTCAAATACGAAGGCAATGGAGAATGCAAAGTACCCAGACGATACCGATTATCATGTCTACTACTGGAGTCATTCCGAAGACCCTCCTCGAAAGCATAAAAAAGCTGGGTCTGAATGAACATCTTTATAAGACCATGCAGAAAGCAGTACTACTCGCAACAGCCAGATGTGTACGGAAATTTTTGGGAGATACACCTGCATACCAAGTCACCTAGGGCTCGATAACACGGAAAGAGTCCCACCAGAGCTCAATCCTTTTGATACCGTAGGTATCTGGGATGAGTCAATTTTCCCCTTAGAGGGAGTGTGAGCCGTGTGGCTAAATCTGGATAATAATAATAAGACGGGCGGATAAGATTCCCTGAGACGGAGGGTTCATTACTGGCCATTCAGGATCAGGTTATACCAACCAGAAATTACCTGAAATATATCATCAAAGACCCTCAGGTTCAAAACGACAGATGCCGATATGGATGTCAAGCCCAAGAAACCATCCAACATCTTACAGGGGGCTGCCAGGCATTTGCTGCAACTGAATACAAGGAACGGCATGACGCAGTGGGAAAAATCCTTCATCAAGAGATAGCTATCAAGCTGGGACTTCTCCAAACAGAGCATCTCCCGTATTATCAATACGTCCCTGAGAGTATGCTTGAGGATGGCAACTACAAGCTATACTGGGACCGCACTGTGCTCACAGACCAAACAGTGGCACATAATAGACCAGATCTCGTACTAGTTAATAAATTAACAAGACAAACAACACTAATTGATGTGGCGATACCTAACAACAATAATCTACGTAGTAAATTTACTGAAAAGATCGCCAAGTACAGAGATCTAGAAATTCAAATACGGAGGCAATGGAGAATGCAAAGTACCCAGACGATACCGATTATTATGTCTACTACTGGAGTCATTCCGAAGACCCTCTTCGAAAGCATAAAAAAGCTGGGTCTGAATGAACATCTTTATAAGACCATGCAGAAAGCTGTACTACTCGCGACGGCCAGATGCGTACGAACATTTCTGGGAGATACACCTGCATTCCAAGTCACCTAGGGCTCGATAACACGGAAAGAGTCCCACCAGAGCTCAATCCTTTTGATACCGTAGGTATCTGGGATGAGTCAATTTTCCCCTTAGAGGGAGTGTGAGCCGTATGGCTAAATCTGGATAATAATAATAATAATAATAATAATAATAACCTGTGGGAGTTTTTTGTCAGTTCTTCTATCAGGCGCGGCCCCCTGCGAATGGGGGATGCTTTCTGGGTATTCGTAGCGCCAATACCCAGAGAGTAGCAGGGATACTTGCCGTGGAACAAAAACTGACACCTGGCAGTAGGTATAAAATGCACATCCATGAGAATGGAGAATCATAATTTATGTTTAGGATCGCTGCCTGGGGATCGCCAGGGCACGTCTGGAGCCGGCGCTGGACGTGACAGCATGCGGGACGTCGGTGGCAGGGTGTTGAGGAGGCGGGCCCCTGTCATACAATCAGCTACAGCCCAACCACAACCACAACCACAAGCGAGCCAAACAACAACAAGAGCTCCACCCGCCGAAGGTGCTGCGCTGGATCATCAGCCGGCGCTCACTCAAGCGGGACGACCGAGGCAGCGCATGAAATGGACTGTGTCCATCAATGAGAATATTTTGCGCTTCTACTACAAGGTGACAAACCTCGGTCAAGAAACAATCGGCTACCGACAACAGCTGTATGCCGAATTTTGCAGGACGTACCCAGATATTCAAGTATCGGAGCAACGAGTATCAGACCAATACCGGGTAATTATAAGAAACAACCTTATCCCAGAGACTAGACGCAATATCATCAGAAGCGAAGTCGAACGGGAGATTCATAACGATGTTGTAATTGAAGATCAAGTCCCCAATGAAGTGCATGAGCAGATTCCTGAGCTTGCCATACAAGAAACTCAACCTGACAATACAGAGCAGGAAAACAACGAGCTACATGATAAACTAGTAAGCGAAATGGCACGTGCTGTACAAGAGTTTAATGGAACAAACCCACTTAGCAGACCACCGCTACCACGAATAAACTCTTGTAAGAGACTAGGTGTGCTGTTACAAATTGTGAACACTGAAGTCCTACCCAATTATGTCGTAGAAGCCCACACATTAGAGTATCTGCACATGCTAATCTACTGTGCAGCAACAGCAATTGCTAATGTAATGGGCATTAAGATCAGAACACGACGGGGTTCTAATAACGGAAGGACTGGTAGCAGAATTGCACCCTGGGAAAAAAGACTGCTCGGAAAGATTGAATTGCTGCGTAGGGATATTGGTCGAGTCACAGAATATAAACGAGGTGTAAGAAGTACAAGGGTCATCAGGAGAGCTGAAGAAATAATACGGAATACTGCAAGACACTCAAGATACGATTCAGAAAACAACACAGCCCAACAGTGCCTGGATACCTCAAAACAAAGACTCTCAGTTTATTCAGGACGACTAAGAAGGTACAAAGTGAGTAACAACCGAAAATCCGACAATGCCCTTTTTGAGACTGCTGAGAAGGCGTTCTATCGAAAACTCAATTCCACCGTAGAAAATCTCGATAAGTCTTATCCAAGCCAAGAAGAAATTTATGAGTTTTGGGGAAATCAACTTTCCACACCAGCTGCTCTTAACAACAATGCTGGATGGATCGAAGATACGGCACAGAACTGCCAACACTACACTACTACTCTCTACGAACCCTTCACCACTGAAGAAGTCTCAAATATCATCAAAGAGCTTCATAACTGGAAATCTCCTGGACCAGACGGAGTTCAAAACTTTTGGCTCAAGAAGTTTTGGAGTGCTCATGAATGCTTATCAACACTAATTAATTATGTTATTTCTAATCCGCAGGATATACCATCATTCCTAACTCAGGGAACCACTTATTTAATACCGAAGGATCAAAATAACACCCAAGATCCAGCAAAATACCGCCCAATTACTTGTCTTCCAACTTTGTATAAATTGGTCACATCCTGTGTAGCCCGGCGTATCTACCAACATTGTGCGCTGAACAATATCATAGAGCCTCAACAGAAAGGATGCGCTAAGGGTTCCATGGGTTGCAAAGAACAACTTATCATCGACTCAGTCATTTCTAATCAAGCATATTCCAAAAAGAGGAACCTATTTACTGCTTTTATTGATTACAAGAAGGCCTTTGATTCAGTGCCGCATGAATGGCTTATAGATATATTGAGAATATATAAAGTCGATGATAATATAGTGACCTTTTAACAACATATAATGACAGAGTGAAAAACTAGAATTCACCTTCAAATACCTGGTGAAAATAACATCGAAACTGAAAATATCGCAATCAGCCGGGGCCTGTTTCAAGGAGATTCGTTGAGTCCTCTGTGGTTCTGTCTAGCTATGAACCCACTATCTCAGCTACTAAACTTCACAGATGCAGGTTTTAGCATCAAAAATAACAACAATGTGGTGGCGAAGCTTAATCATTTATTGTACATGGATGATTTGAAATTAATGGCTTCCACTCGAGACCAACTCGACGAGATGCTAAAAACTGTAGAAACTTTTTTTATGATATTAGTATGCACTTTGGACTAGACAAGTGCCGTATTTTAAATATGGTCAGAGGAAAAGTACAGCCCGGAGGATTCGATATGCAAAATGGCCAGAACATCGAGGCCATGGGTGAAAACGATATGTATAAATATCTTGGAGTAAAGCAGGCGCGGAAAATTGACCATAAACAAATGAAAACAGAAATAACTACTGAGTTTATACGAAGGGTAAAACAGCTGCTTCGCTCACACCTTAACAGTAGAAATTTGTTTAAGGCACTAAACACCTACGCATGTTCCGCGCTTAGCTACTCATTTGGTATTGTTAAGTGGACAAAAACAGATATAGATGCTCTTCAGCGAAAAGTGCGAACACACCTCACAAAGGCACAAAAACACCATCCTAAAAGTGCAGTAGAAAGAACAACATTACCACGGAATCTAGGAGGAAAAGGACTTATGGATATAGGTGAGCAATTAGATAAACAAATTGCTAATTTAAGAACTTATTTTCAGATGCAGGCTGAGACATCTACTCTTCATCGCGCTATCTGCGCAGTAGATGACACAACACCGATCAAACTGAGGGAACCAGAAATTCGCATAAACCACCTTACTAAGGACGAAAAAGTGCGCGCCTGGATGGGTAAACCTCTGCACGGGCGGCATCCCAATGAGGTCAGCCAAGATTACGTCGACAATATAGCGTCGAACTACTGGTTGACATCAGGAAAGATGTTCCCTGAAACGGAAGGTTCATTACTGGCCATTCAGGATCAGGTTATACTAACGAGAAATTACCTGAAATATATTATCAAAGACCCTCAGGTTCAAAACGACAGATGACGATATGGATGTCAAGCCCAAGAAACCATCCAACATCTTACAGGGGGCTGCCAGGCATTTGCTGCAACTGAATACAAGGAGCGGCATGACGCACTGGGAAAAATCCTTCATCAAGAGATAGCTATCAAGCTGGGACTTCTCCAAACAGACCATCTCCCTTATTATCAATACGTCCCTGAGAGTATGCTTGAGGATGGCAACTACAAGCTATACTGGGACCGCACTGTGCTCACAGACCAAACAGTGGCACATAATAGACCAGATCTCGTACTAGTTAATAAATTAACAAGACAAACAACACTAATTGATGTGGCGATACCTAACAACAATAATCTACGTAGTAAATTTACTGAAAAGATCGCCAAATACAGAGATCTAGAAATTCAAATACGAAGGCAATGGAGAATGCAAAGTACCCAGACGATACCGATTATTATTTCTACTACTGGAGTCATTCCGAAGACCCTCCTCGAAAGCATAAAAAAGCTGGGTCTGAATGAACATCTTTATAAGACCATGCAGAAAGCTGTACTATACGCGACAGCCAGATGCGTACGAAAATTTCTGGGAGATACACCTGCATTCCAAGTCACCTAGGGCTCGATAACACGGAAAGAGTCCCACCAGAGCTCAATCCTTTTGATACCGTAGGTATCTGGGATGAGTCAATTTTCCCCTTAGAGGGAGTGTGAGCCGTATGGCTAAATCTGATAATAATAATAAAATCAAAATAATAAAATAATAAAATAATAATAAAAAATAATAAAATAATAATAATAATAAAATCAGCTACAGCCCAACCACAACCACAAGCGAGCCAAACAACAACAAGAGCTCCAACCGCCGAAGGTGCTGCGCTGGATCATCAGCCGGCGCTCACTCAAGCGGGACGACCGAGGCAGCGCATGAAATGGACTGTGTCCATTAATGAAAACATTTTGCGCTTCTATTACAAGGTGACAAACCTCGGTCAAGAAACAATCGGCTACCGACAACAGCTGTATGCCGAATTTTGCAGGACGTACCCAGATATTCAAGTATAGGAGCAAAGAGTATCAGATCAATACCGGGTAATCATAAGGAACAACCTTATCCCAGAGACTAGACGCAATTCTATCAAAAGCGAAGTCGAACGGGAGATTAATAACCAAGAACAAGTTTTAGATCAAGTCCCTAATGAAATCCTCGATGAGCAGACTCCTGAGATTCCCATGCCAGAAACTCAACCTGATAATACACAGCAGGAAAACAACGAGTTGTGCGATTGTCTAGCAAACGAAATGGCTCGTGCCGTACAAGAGTTTAATGGAACAAACCCACTTAGCAGACCACCGCTACCACGAATAAACTCTTGTAAGAAACTAGGTGCGCTGTTACAAATTGTGAACACTGAAGTCCTACCCAACTATGTCGTAGAAGCTCACACGTTGGAATATTTGCATATGCTAATCTACTGTGCAGCAACAGCAATTGCTAATGTAATGGGCGTTAAGATCAGAACACGACGGGTTACTAATAACGAAAGAACTGGTAACAGAATTGCACCTTGGGAAAAAAGACTGCTCGGAAAGATCGAATTATTACGTAGGGATATTGGTATAGTCACAGAATACATACGAGTTGTAACAAGTAGAAAAGTCATCAGAAGAGCTGAAGAAATAATCCTGACTACCGCAAGACACTCAAGATATGATCCAGAAAACAACACAGCCCATCAGTGTCTGGATACATTAAAACAAAAGCTCTCCGTTTATTCAGGACGACTAAGGAGGTACAAAGTTAGTAACAACCGCAAAAGCGACAATGTTCTTTTTGAAAGTTCTGAAAAGGCATTCTATCGGAAACTCAATTCCACTGTAGAACGTGTCGATAAGACTTACCCAAGCCAAGAAGAAATTCATGAGTTTTGGGGAAATCAACTTTCCACGCCAGCTGCTCTTAACAACAATGCTGGATGGATAGAAGATACAACACAGAACTGCCAACGCTACATTACCACCCTTTACGAACCCTTCACTACTGAAGAAGTCTCAAATACCATCAAAGAGCTCCATAACTGGAAATCTCCTGGACCAGACCGAGTCCAAAACTTTTGGTTCAAGAAGTTTTGGAGTGTTCATGAATGCTTATCAACACTAATTAATCATGTAATTTCTAATCCGCAGGATATACCATCATTCCTAACTCAGGGAACCACCCACTTAATTCCGAAGGATCAAAATAACACCCAAGATCCAGCCAAATACCGCCCAATTACTTGTCTTCCAACTTTGTATAAATTGGTCACATCCTGTGTAGCCCGGCGTATCTACCAACATTGTGCTCTGAACAATATCATAGAGCCTCAACAGAAAGGATGCGCTAAGGGTTCCATGGGTTGCAAAGAACAACTCATCATCGACTCAGTGATTTCTAACCAGGCATATTCCAAAAAGAGGAATCTTTTTACTGCCTTCATTGATTACAAGAAGGCCTTTGATTCAGTGCCGCATGAATGGCTTATAGATATATTGAGAATATATAAAATCGATGATAATATAGTGACCTTTTTAGAGCATATAATGACGGAGTGGAAGACTAGAATTCACCTTCAAATACCTGGTGAAAATAACATCGAAACTGAAAATATCGCAATCAGCCGGGGCCTGTTTCAAGGAGATTCGTTGAGTCCACTGTGGTTCTGTCTAGCTATGAACCCACTATCTCAGCTATTGAACTCCACAGACGCAGGTTTTAGCATCAAAAATAACAACAATGTGGTGGCGAAGCTTAATCATTTATTGTATATGGATGATTTGAAACTAATGGCTTCCACTCGAAACCAACTCGATGAGATGCCAAAAACTGTAGAAACTTTTTCTAATGATATTAGCATGCACTTCGGATTAGACAAGTGCCGTATTTTAAATATAGTCAAAGGAAAAGTACAGCCCGGAGGATTCGATATGCAAAATGGCCAGAACATCGAGGTCATGGGTGAAAACGATATGTATAAATATCTTGGAGTAAAGCAAGCGCGGAGAATTGACCATAAACAAATGAAAACAGAGATAACTACTGAGTTTATACGAAGAGTAAAACAGCTGCTTCGCTCACACCTTAATAGTAGAAATTTGTTTAAGGCACTAAACACCTACGCTTGTTCCGCGCTTAGCTATTCATTTGGCATTGTTAAGTGGACAAAAACGGACATAGAAAATCTTCAGCGAAAAGTAAGAACGCACCTCACAAAGGCACAAAACCACCATCCAAAAAGTGCAGTAGAAAGAACGACATTACCGCGGAATTTAGGAGGAAGAGGACTTATGGATATAGGTGAGCAATTAGACAAACAAATTGCTAATTTAAGATCTTATTTTCAGATGCAGGCTGAAACATCTACTCTACATCGCGCTATCTGCGCAGTAGATGACACAACACCGATAAAACTGAGGGAAGCAGAACTGCGCATAAACCACCTTACTAAGGACGAAAAAGTGCGCGCCTGGATGGGTAAACCTCTGCACAGGCGACATCCCAATGAGGTCAGCCAAGATTATGTCGACAATATAGCGTCGAACTACTGGTTGATATCAGGAAAGATGTTCCCTGAAACGGAGGGTTCATTACTGGCCATTCAGGATCAGGTTATACCAACCAGAAATTACCTGAAATATATTATCATAGACCCTCATGTTCAAAACGACAGACGCCAATATGGATGCCAAGCTTAAGAAACCATCCAACATCTTACAGGGGGCTGCCAGGCATTTGCTGCAACTGAGTACAAGGAACGGCATGACGCAGTGGGAAAAATCCTTCATCAGGAGATAGCTATCAAGCTGGGACTTCTACAAACCGACCATCTCCCATATTATCAATACGACCCTGAGAGTATGCTTGAGGATGGCAACTACAAGCTATACTGGGACCGCACTGTTCTCACAGACCAAACAGTGGCGCATAATAGACCAGATCTCGTATTAGTCAATAAATTAACGAGACAAACAACCCTCATTGATGTGGCGATTCCTAACAACAATAATCTACGTACTAAATTTACTGAAAAGATCGCCAAGTACAGAGATCTGGAAATTCAAATACGGAGACAATGGAGAATGCAAAGTACCCAGACGATACCGATTATTATGTCTACTACTGGAGTCATTCCGAAGACCCTCCTCGAAAGCATAAAAAAGCTGGGTCTTAATGAACATCTTTATAAGACCATGCAGAAAGCAGTACTACTCGCAACGGCCAGATGTGTACGAAAATTTTTGGGAGATACACCTGCATACCAAGTCACCTAGGGCTCGATAACACGGAAAGAGTCCCACCAGAGCTCAATCCTTTTGATACCGTAGGTATCTGGGATGAGTCAAATTTCCCCTTAGAGGGAGTGTGAGCCGTATGGCTAAATCTGGATAATAATAATAATTACTAATAATAATAATAATAATAAAACTCCTGTGGGAGTTTTATGTCAGTTCTTCTATCAGGCGCGGCCCCCTGCGAATGGGGGATGCTTTCTGGGTATTCGTAGCGCCAATACCCAGAGAGTAGCAGGAATACTTGCCGTGGAACAAAAACTGACACCTGGCAGTAGGTATAAAATGCACACCCATGAGAATGGAGACTAATAGTTTATGTTTAGGGCCGTTGCCTGGGGAT
Organism: Diabrotica virgifera virgifera; assembly: GCF_917563875.1. NCBI lineage: Eukaryota > Metazoa > Arthropoda > Insecta > Coleoptera > Chrysomelidae > Diabrotica > Diabrotica virgifera. The sequence continues at coordinate 138,838,508 of NC_065446.1, read as the reverse complement.
CGCCAGGGCACGTCTGGAGCCGACGCTGGACGTGACAGCATGCGGGACGTCGGTGGCAGGGTGTTGAGGAGGCGGGCCCCTGTCACACAAACAGCTACAGCCCAACAACAAGAACAACAACCACAAGCGAGCCAAACAACAGCAAGAGCTCCACTCGCTGAAGGTGCTGCGCTGGAACATCAGCCGGCGCTCACTCAAGCGGGACGACCGAGGCAGCGCATGAAATGGACTGTGTCCATTAACGAAAGCATTTTGCGCTTCTATTATAAGGTGACAAACCTCGGTCAAGAAACGATCGGCTACAGACAACAGCTGTATGCCGAATTTTGCAGGGAGTACCCAGATATTCAAGTATCGGAGCAAAGAGTATCAGATCAATACCGGGTAATCGTAAGAAACAACCTTATCCCAGAGACTAGACGCAATACGATCAAAAGCGAAGTCGAACGGGAGATTAATAACCAAGAGCTAGTTTTAGATCAAGTCCCTAATGAAATCCTTGATGAGCAGATTCCTCAGATTCCCATACCAGAAACTCAACCTGACAATACACAGCAGGAAAACAGCGAGTTGCGCGATAGTCTAGAGAACGAAATGGCTCGTGCCGTACAAGAGTTTAATGGAACAAATCCACTTAGCAGACCACCGCTACCACGAATAAACTCTTGTAAGAAACTAGGTGCCCTGTTACAAATTGTGAATACTGAAGTCCTACCCAATTATGTCGTAGAAGCCCACCCATTGGAATATCTGCATATGCTAATCTACTGTGCAGCTACAGCAATTGCCAATGTAATGAGCGTTAAGATCAGAACACGACGGGGTACTAATAACGGAAGGACTGGTAACAGAATTGCACCCTGGCAAAAAAGACTTCTCGGAAAAAGTGAATTACTGCGTAGGGATATTGGTCAAGTCACAGAATATATAAGAGGTGTTACAAGTAGAAAAATCATTAAAAGAGCTGAAGAAATAATGCGGAGCACTGCAAGACACTCGAGATACGATCCAGAAAATAACACAGCCCAACAGTGTCTGGATACATTAAAACAAAAACTCTCCGTCTATTCAGGACGATTAAGAAGGTATAAAGTTAGTAACAACCGAAAATGTGACAATGCACTTTTTGAGAACTCTGAGAAGGCGTTCTACCGAAAACTCAATTCCACCGTAGAAAGTGCCGACAAGTCTTACCCAAGCCAAGAAAAAATTCATGAGTTTTGGGGAAATCAACTTTCCACACCAGCTGCTTTTAACAACAATGCTGGCTGGATAGAAGATACGACGCACAACTGTCACCACTACGTCACTGCTAACTACGAACCATTCACGACTGAAGAAGTCTCAAATGTCATCAAAGAGCTTCATAACTGGAAATCTCCTGGACCAGACGGAGTTCAGAACTTCTGGCTTAAAAAGTTTTGGAGTATTCATGAGTGCTTATCAACATTAATTAATCATGTTATTTCTAATCCGCAGGAATTACCATCATTTCTAACTCAGGGAACTACTTATTTAATATCCAAGGATCAAAATAACACCCAAGATCCATCCAAGTACCGCCCAATTACTTGTCTTCCAACTTTGTATAAATTGGTCACATCCTGTGTAACCCGGCGTATCTACCAACACTGTGCTCTAAACAATATCATAGAGCCTCAACAGAAAGGATGCGCTAAGGGTTCCATGGGTTGCAAAGAACAGCTTATCATCGACTCAGTCATTTCTAACCAGGCATTCACTAAAAAAAGGAACCTTTTTACTGCTTTTATTGACTATAAAAAGGCCTTTGATTCAGTACCGCATGAATGGCTAATAGATATATTGAAAATATACAAAGTCGATGATAACATAGTGACCTTTTTAAGGCATATAATGAGAGATTGGAAGACTAAAATTCACCTCCAAATACCTGGTGAAAACAATATCGAAACCGAAAATATCGCAATCAACCGGGGCCTATTTCAAGGAGACTCGTTGAGTCCATTGTGGTTCTGTTTAGCTTTGAACCCCCTTTCCCAGCTATTAAACTCCACTGACTCAGGTTTTAGCATTAAAAGCAATAATACTGTGGTAGCGAAGCTCAATCATCTGTTGTATATGGATGATTTGAAATTAATGGCTTCCACTCGAGAACACCTAGAACAGATGCTAAAAACTGTAGAAACATTTTCTAATGATATTAGTATGCAGTTCGGTTTAGACAAGTGCCGTGTTTTGAATATAGTCAGAGGAAAGGTACAGCCCGGTGGATTCGATATGCAAAATGGCCAGAACATCGAGGCCATGGGCGACAACGATATGTACAAATATCTTGGAGTAAAGCAGGCGCGGAAAATTGACCATAAGCACATGAAAACTGAGATAACTACCGAGTTTATAAGAAGGGTAAAACAGCTGCTTCGTTCACAGCTTAATAGTAAAAATTTGTTTAAGGCACTAAACACCTGCGCTTGTTCCGCGCTTAGCTATTCATTTGGTATTGTTAAGTGGACAAAAACGGATATAGAAAATCTTCAGCGAAAAGTACGAACACACCTCACAAAGGCACAAAAACACCACCCTAAAAGTGCAGTAGAACGAACGACATTACCCCGGTATTTAGGAGAAAGAGGACTTATGGATATAGGTGAGCAATTAGATAAACAAATTGCTAATTTAAGAACTTATTTTCAGATGCAGGCTGAGACATCTACTCTACATCGCGCTATCTGCGCAGTAGATGACACAACACCGATCAAACTGAGGGAAGCAGAACTGCGCATAACCCACCTTACTAAGGACGATAAAGTGCGCGCCTGGATGGGTAAACCTTTGCACGGGCGACATCCCAATGAGGTCAGCCAAGATTATGTCGACAATATAGCGTCGAACTACTGGTTGACATCAGGAAAGATGTCCCCTGAAACGGAGGGTTCATTACTGGCCATTCAGGATCAGGTTATACCAACCAGAAACTACCTGAAATATATCATCAAAGACCCTCAGGTTCAAAACGACACATGCCGATATGGATGTCAAGCCCAAGAAACCATCCAACATCTTACAGGGGGCTGCCAGGCATTTGCTGCAACTGAATACAAGGAACGGCATGACGCAGTGGGAAAAATCCTTCATAAAGAGATAGCTATCAAGCTGGGACTTCTCCAAACGGACCATCTCCCGTAGTATCAATACGTCCCTGAGAGTATGCTTGAGGATGGCAACTACAAGCTATACTGGGACCGCACTGTGCTCACAGACCAAACAGTGGCACATAATAGACCAGATCTCGTACTAGTTAATAAATTAACAAGACAAACAACACTAATTGATGTGGCGATACCTAACAACAATAATCTACGTAGTAAATTCACTGAAAAGATAGCCAAGTACCGAGATCTAGAAATTCAAATACGAAGGCAATGGAGAATGCAAAGTACCCAGACGATACCTATTGTTATCTCTACTACTGGAGTCATTCCGAAGAACCTCCTCGAAAGCATAAAAAGGCTGGGTCTAAATGAACATTTTTACAAGACCATGCAGAGAGCTGTACTACTCGCAACGGCCAGATGTGTACGAAAATTTTTGGGAGATACACCTGCATACCAAGTCACCTAGGGCTCGATAACACGGAATGAGTCCCACCAGAGCTCAATCCTTTTGATACCGTAGGTATCTGGGATGAGTCAATTTTCCCCTTAGAGGGAGTGTGAGCCGTATGGCTAAATCTGGATAATAATTAATAATAATAATAACCTGTGGGAGTTTTTTGTCAGTTCTTCTATCAGGCGCGGCCCCCTGCGAATGGGGGATACTTTCTGGGTATTCGTAGCGCCAGTACCCAGAGAGTAGCAGGGATACTTGCCGTGGAACAAAAACTGACACCTGGCAGTAGGTATAAAATGCACACCCATTGATATGGAGAATTATGGTTTATGTTTAGGATCGCTGCCTGGGGATCGCCAGGGCACGTCTGGAGCCGGCGCTGGACGTGACAGCATGCGGGACGTCGGTGGCAGGGTGTTGAGGAGGCGGGCCCCTGTCACACAAGCAGCTACAGCCCAACAACAAAAAAAACAACCACAAGCGAGCCAAACAACAGCAAGAGCTCCACTCGCTTAAGGTGCTGCGCTGGAACATCAGCCGGCGCTCACTCAAGCGGGACGACCGAGGCAGCGCATGAAATGGACTGTGTCCATCAACGAAAGCATTTTGCGCTTCTATTATAAGGTGACCAACCTCGGTCAAGAAACGATCGGCTACAGACAACAGCTGTATGCCGAATTTTGCAGGGAGCACCCAGATATTCAAGTATCGGAGCAAAGAGTATCAGATCAATACCGGGTAATCATAAGAAACAACCTTATCCCAGAGACTAGACGCCATATGATCAAAAGCGAAGTCGAACGGGAGATTAATAACCAAGAGCTAGTTTTAGATCAAGTCCCTAATGAAATCCTTGATGAGCAGATTCCTGAGATTCCCATACCAGAAACTCAACCTGACAATACACAGCAGGAAAACAACGAGTTGCGCGATAGTCTAGAAAGCGAAATGGCTCGTGCCGTACAAGAGTTTAATGGAACAAATCCACTTAGCAGACCACCGCTACCACGAATAAACTCTTGTAAGAAACTAGGTGCGCTGTTACAAATTGTGAATACTGAAGTCCTACCCAATTATGTCGTAGAAGCCCACACATTGGAATATCTGCATATGCTAATCTACTGTGCAGCAACAGCAATTGCCAATGTAATGGGCGTTAAGATCAGAACACGACGGGGTACTAATAACGGAAGGACTGGTAACAGAATTGCACCTGGGAAAAAAGACTTCTCGGAAAAATTGAATTACTGCGTAGGGATATTGGTCAAGTCACAGAATATATAAGAGGTGTAACAAGTAGAAAAGTCATTAAGAGAGCTGAAGGAATAATGCGGAGCACTGCAAGACACTCGAGATACGATCCACAAAATAACACAGCTCAACAGTGTTTGGATACATTAAAACAAAAACTCTCCGTCTATACAGGACGATTAAGAAGGTATAAAGTTAGTAACAACCGAAAATGTGACAATGCACTTTTTGAGAACTCTGAGAAGGCGTTTTACCGAAAACTCAATTCCACCGTAGAAAGTGTCGACAAGTCTTACCCAAGCCAAGAAGAAATTCATGAGTTTTGGGGAAATCAACTTTCCACACCAGCTGCGCTTAACAACAATGCTGGCTGGATAGAAGATACGACGCACAACTGTCACCACTACGTCATTGCTAACTACGAACCATTCACGACTGAAGAAGTCTCAAATGTCATCAAAGAGCTTCATAACTGGAAAGCTCCTGGACCAGACGGAGTTCAGAACTTTTGGCTTAAAAAGTTTTGGAGTATTCATGAGTGCTTATCAACATTAATTAATCATGTTATTTCTAATCCGCAGGAATTACCATCATTTCTAACTCAGGGAACTACTTATTTAATACCCAAGGATCAAAATAACACCCAAGATCCATCCAAGTACCGCCCAATTACTTGTCTTCCAACTTTGTATAAATTGGTCACATCCTGTATAACCCGGCGTATCTACCAACACTGTGCTCTAAACAATATCATAGAGCCTCAACAGAAAGGATGCGCTAAGGGTTCCATGGGTTGCAAAGAACAGCTTATCATCGACTCAGTCATTTCTAACCAGGCATTCACTAAAAAAAGGAACCTTTTTACTGCTTTTATTGACTATAAAAAGGCCTTTGATTCAGTACCGCATGAATGGCTAATAGATATATTGAAAATATACAAAGTCGATGATAACATAGTGACCTTTTTAAGGCATATAATGAGAGATTGGAAGACTAAAATTCACCTCCAAATACCTGGTGAAAACAATATCGAAACCGAAAATATCGCAATCAACCGGGGCCTGTTTCAAGGAGACTCGCTGAGTCCACTGTGGTTCTGTTTAGCTTTGAACCCCCTTTCCCAACTATTAAACTCCACTGACTCAGGTTTTAGCATTAAAAGCAATAATACTGTAGTAGCGAAGCTCAATCATCTGTTGTATATGGATGATTTGAAATTGGTGGCTTCCACTCGAGAACACCTAGAAGAGATGCTAAAAACTGTAGAAACATTCTCTAATGATATTAGTATGCAGTTCGGTCTAGACAAGTGCCGTGTTTTGAATATAGTCAGAGGAAAGGTACAGCCCGGTGGATTCGATATGCAAAATGGCCAGAACATCGAAGCCATGGGCGATAACGATATGTACAAATATCTTGGAGTAGAGCAGGCGCGGAAAATTGACCATAAGCAAATGAAAACTGAGATAACAACTGAGTTTATAAGAAGGGTAAAACAACTGCTTCGTTCACAGCTTAACAGTAAAAATTTGTTTAAGGCACTGAACACCTACGCTTGTTCCGCGCTTAGCTATTCATTTGGTATTGTTAAGTGGACAAAAACGGATATAGAAAATCTTCAGCGAAAAGTACGAGCACACCTCACAAAGGCACAAAAACACCACCCTAAAAGTGCAGTAGAACGAACGACATTACCCCGGTATTTAGGAGGAAGAGGACTTATGGATATAGGTGAGCAATTAGATAAACAGATTGCTAATTTAAGAACTTATTTTCAGATGCAGGCTGAGACATCTACTCTACACCGCGCAATTTGCGCAGTAGATGACACAACACCGATCAAACTGAGGGAACCAGAAATTCGCATAAACCACCTTACTAAGGACGAAAAACTGCGCACCTGGATGGGTAAACCTCTGCACGGGCGACATCCCAATGACGTTAGCCAAGACTATGTCGACAATACAGCGTCGATCTATTGGTTGACATCAGGAAAGATGTTCCCTGAAACGGAGGGTTCATTACTGGCCATTCAGGATCAGGTTATACCAACCAGAAATTACCTGAAATATATCGTCAAAGACCCTCAGGTTCAAAACGACAGATGCCGATATGGATGTCAAGCCCAAGAAACCATCCAACATATTACAGGCGGCTGCCAGGCATTTGCTGCAACTGAATACAAGGAACGGCATGACGCAGTGGGAAAAATCCTTCATCAAGAGATAGCTAACAAGCTGGGACTTCTCCAAACGGACCATCTCCCATACTATCGATACGTTCCTGAGAGTATGCTTGAGGATGGCAACTACAAGCTATACTGGGACCGCAGTGTGCTCACAGACCAAACAGTGGCACATAATAGACCAGATCTCGTACTAGTTAATAAATTAACAAGACAAACAACACTAATTGATGTGGCGATACCTAACAACAATAATCTACGTAGTAAATTTACTGAAAAGATCGCCAAGTATAGAGATCTGGAAATTCAAATACGAAGACAATGGAGAATGCAAAGTACCCAGACGATACCTATTGTTATGTCTACTACTGGAGTCATTCCGAAGACCCTCCTCGAAAGCATAAAAAAGCTGGGTCTCAATGAACATATTTACAAGACCATGCAGAAAGCTGTACTACTTGCGACGGCCAGAAGTGTAAGAAAATTTTTGGGAGATACACCTGCATTGCAAGTCACCTAGGGCTCGATAACACGGAAAGAGTCCCACCAGAGCTCAATCCTTTTGATACCATTGGTATCTGGGATGAGTCAATTTTCCCCTCAGAGGGAGTGTGAGCCGTATGGCTAAATCTGAATAATAATAATAATAATTAAAACTCCCTGTGGGAGTTTTTTGTCAGTTCTTCTATCAGGCGCGGCCCCCTGCGAATGGGGGATACTTTCTGGGTATTCGTAGCGCCAGTACCCAGAGAGTAGCAGGGATACTTGCCGTGGAACAAAAACTGACACCTGGCAGTAGGTATAAAATGCACACCCATTGATATGGAGAATTATGGTTTATGTTTAGGATAGCTGCCTGGGGATCGCCAGGGCACGTCTGGAGCCGGCGCTGGACGTGACAGCATGCGGGACGTCGGTGGCAGGGTGTTGAGGAGGCGGGCCCCTATCACACAAGCAGCTACAGCCCAACAACAAGAACAACAACCACAAGCGAGCCAAACAACAGCAAGAGCTCCACTCGCTGAAGGTGCTGCGCTGGAACATCAGCCGGCGCTCACTCAAGCGGGACGACCGAGGCAGCGCATGAAATGGACTGTGTCCATCAACGAAAGCATTTTGCGCTTCTATTATAAGGTGACCAACCTCGGTCAAGAAACGATCGGCTACAGACAACAGCTGTATGCCGAATTTTGCAGGGAGCACCCAGATATTCAAGTATCGGAGCAAAGAGTATCAGATCAATACCGGGTAATCATAAGAAACAACCTTATCCCAGAGACTAGACGCAATATGATCAAAAGCGAAGTCGAACGGGAGATTAATAACCAAGAGCTAGTTTTAGATCAAGTCCCTAATGAAATCCTTGATGAGCAGATTCCTGAGATTCCCATACCAGAAACTCAACCTGACAATACACAGCAGGAAAACAACGAGTTGCGCGATAGTCTAGAAAGCGAAATGGCTCGTGCCGTACAAGAGTTTAATGGAACAAATCCACTTAGCAGACCACCGCTACCACGAATAAACTCTTGTAAGAAACTAGGTGCGCTGTTACAAATTGTGAATACTGAAGTCCTACCCAATTATGTCGTAGAAGCCCACACATTGGAATATCTGCATATGCTAATCTACTGTGCAGCAACAGCAATTGCCAATGTAATGGGCGTTAAGATCAGAACACGACGGGGTACTAATAACGGAAGGACTGGTAACAGAATTGCACCTGGAAAAAAGACTTCTCGGAAAAATTGAATTACTGCGTAGGGATATTGGTCAAGTCACAGAATATATAAGAGGTGTAACAAGCAGAAAAGTCATTAAGAGAGCTGAAGAAATAATGCGGAGCACTGCAAGACACTCGAGATACGATCCACAAAATAACACAGCTCAACAGTGTTTGGATACATTAAAACAAAAACTCTCCATCTATTCAGGACGATTAAGAAGGTATAAAGTTAGTAACAAACGAAAATGTGACAATGCACTTTTTGAGAACTCTGAGAAGGCGTTTTACCGAAAACTCAATTCCACCGTAGAAAGTGTCGACAAGTCTTACCCAAGCCAAGAAGAAATTTATGAGTTTTGGGGAAATCAACTTTCCACACCAGCTGCTCTTAACAACAATGCTGGCTGGATAGAAGATACGACGCACAACTGTCACCACTACGTCATTGCTAACTACGAACCATTCACGACTGAAGAAGTCTCAAATGTCATCAAAGAGCTTCATAACTGGAAAGCTCCTGGACCAGACGGAGTTCAGAACTTTTGGCTTAAAAAGTTTTGGCGTATTCATGAGTGCTTATCAACATTAATTAATCATGTTATTTCTAATCCGCAGGAATTACCATCATTTCTAACTCAGGGAACTACTTATTTAATACCCAAGTATCAAAATAACACCCAAGATCCATCCAAGTACCGCCCAATTACTTGTCTTCCAACTTTGTATAAATTGGTCACATCCTGTATAACCCGGCGTATCTACCAACACTGTGCTCTAAACAATATCATAGAGCCTCAACAGAAAGGATGCGCTAAGGGTTCCATGGGTTGCAAAGAACAGCTTATCATCGACTCAGTCATTTCTAACCAGGCATTCACTAAAAAAAGGAACCTTTTTACTGCTTTTATTGACTATAAAAAGGCCTTTGATTCAGTACCGCATGAATGGCTAATAGATATATTGAAAATATACAAAGTCGATGATAACATAGTGACCTTTTTAAGGCATATAATGAGAGATTGGAAGACTAAAATTCACCTCCAAATACCTGGTGAAAACAATATCGAAACCGAAAATATCGCAATCAACCGGGGCCTGTTTCAAGGAGACTCGTTGAGTCCACTGTGGTTCTGTTTAGCTTTGAACCCCCTTTCCCAACTATTAAACTCAACTGACTCAAGTTTTAGCATTAAAAGCAATAATACTGTAGTAGCGAAGCTCAATCATCTGTTGTATATGGATGATTTGAAATTAATGGCTTCCACTGGAGAACACCTAGAAAAGATGCTAAAAACTGTAGAAACATTCTCTAATGATATTAGTATGCAGTTCGGTCTAGACAAGTGCCGTGTTTTGAAAATAGTCAGAGGAAAGGTACAGCCCGGTGGATTCGATATGCAAAATGGCCAGAACATCGAGGCCATGGGCGATAACGATATGTACAAATATCTTGGAGTAAAGCAGGCGCGGAAAATTGACCATAAGCAAATGAAAACTGAGATAACAACTGAGTTTATAAGAAGGGTAAAACAACTGCTTCGTTCACAGCTTAACAGTAAAAATTTGTTTAAGGCACTGAACACCTACGCTTGTTCCGCGCTTAGCTATTCATTTGGTATTGTTAAGTGGACAAAAACGGATATAGAAAATCTTCAGCGAAAAGTACGAACACACCTCACAAAGGCACAAAAACACCACCCTAAAAGTGCAGTAGAACGAACGACATTACCCCGGTATTTAGGAGGAAGAGGACTTATGGATATAGCTGAGCATTTAGATAAACAGATTGCTAATTTAAGAACTTATTTTCAGATGCAGGCTGAGACATCTACTCTACACCGCGCAATCTGCGCAGTAGATGACACAACACCGATCAAACTGAGGGAACCAGAAATGCGCATAAACCACCTTACTAAGGACGAAAAACTGCGCACCTGGATGGGTAAACCTCTGCACGGGCGACATCCCAATGAGGTTAGCCAAGACTATGTCGACAATACAGCGTCGAACTATTGGTTGACATCAGGAAAGATGTTCCCTGAAACGGAGGGTTCATTACTGGCCATCCAGGATCAGGTTATACCAACCAGAAATTACCTGAAATATATCGTCAAGGACCCTCAGATTCAAAACGACAGATGCCGATATGGATGTCAAGCCCAAGAAACCATCCAACATATTACAGGTGGCTGCCAGGCATTTGCGGCAACTGAATACAAGGAGCGGCATGACGCAGTGGGAAAAATCCTTCATCAAGAGATAGCTAACAAGCTGGGACTTCTCCAAACGGACTATCTCCCATATTATCAATACGTTCCTGAGAGTATGCTTGAGGATGGCAACTACAAGCTATACTGGGGCAGTGTGCTCACAGGCCAAACAGTGACACATAATAGACCAGATCTCGTACTAGTTAATAAATTAACAAGACAAACAACACTAATTGATGTGGCGATACCTAACAAAATAATCTACGTATAAATTTACTGAAAAGATCGCCAAGTATAGAGATCTGGAAATTCAAATACGGAAACAATGGAGAATGCAAAGTACCCAGACGATACCTATTGTTATGTCTACTACTGGAGTCATTCCGAAGACCCTCCTCGAAAGCATTAAAAAGCTGGGTCTCAATGAACATATTTATAAGACCATGCAGAAAGCTGTACTACTTGCGACGGCCAGAAGTGTAAGAAAATTTTTGGGAGATACACCTGCATTCCAAGTCACCTAGGGCTCGATAACACGGAAAGAGTCCCACCAGAGCTCAATCCTTTTGATACCGTAGGTATCTGGGATGAGTCAATTTTCCCCTCAGAGGGAGTGTGAGCCGTATGGCTAAATCTGGATAATAATATTAATATAATAATAATAATAATATAATAATAATAATAATAACCTGTGGGAGTTTTTTGTCAGTTCTTCTATCAGGCACGGCCCCCTGCGAATGGGGGATGCTTTCTGGGTATTCGTAGCGCCAATACCCAGAGAGTAGCAGGAATACTTGCCGTGGAACAAAAACTGACACCTGGCAGTAGGTATAAAATGCACACCCATGAGAATGGAGAATAATAATTTGTGTTTAGGATCGCTGCCTGGGGATCGCCAGGGCACGTCTGGAGCCGGCGCTGGACGTGACAGCATGCGGGACGTCGGTGGCAGGGTGTTGAGGAGGCGGGCCCCTGTCATACAATCAGCTACAGCCCAACCACAACCACAAGCGAGCCAAATAACAACAAGAGCTCCACCCGCCGAAGGTGCTGCGCTGGATCGTCAGCCGGCGCTCACTCAAGCGGGACGACCGAGGCAGCGCATGAAATGGACTGTGTCCATCAATGAAAGCATTTTGCGCTTCTATTATAAGGTGACAAACCTCGGTCAAGAAACGATCGGCTACAGACAACAGCTGTATGCCGAATTTTGCAGGGAGTACCCAGATATTCAAGTATCGGAGCAAAGAGTATCAGATCAATACCGGGTAATCATAAGAAATAATCTTATCCCAGAGACTAGACGCGATGCCATCAAAAGCGAAGTCGAACGGGAGATTAATAACCAAGAGCTAGTTTTAGATCAAATCCCTAATGAAATCCTTGAGGAGCAGATTCCTGAGATTCCCATACCAGAAACTCAACCTGACAATACACAGCAGGAAAACAACGAGTGGCGCCATAGTCTAGAAAACGAAATGGCTCGTGCCTTACAAGAGTTTAATGGAACAAATCCACTTAGCAGACCACCGCTACCACGAATAAACTCTTGTAAGAAACTAGGTGCGCTGTTACAAATTGTGAACACTGAAGTCCTACCCAATTATGTCGTAGAAGCCCACACATTGGAATATCTGCATATGCTAATCTATTGTGCAGCAACAGCAATTGCCAATGTAATGGGCGTTAAGATCAGAACACGACGGGGTACTAATAACGGAAGGACTGGTAACAGAATTGCACCATGGGAAAAAAGACTTCTCGGAAAAATTGAATTACTGCGTAGGGATATTGGTCAAGTCACAGAATATATAAGAGGTGTAACAAGTAGAAAAGTCATTAAGAGAGCTGAAGAAATAATGTGGAGCACTGCAAGACACTCGAGATACGATCCAGAAAATAACACAGCCCAACAGTGTCTGGATACATTAAAACAAAAACTCTCCGTCTATTCAGGACGATTAAGAAGGTATAAAGTTAGTAACAACCGAAAATGTGACAATGCATTTTTTGAGAACTCTGAGAAGGCGTTTTACCGAAAACTCAATTCCACCGTAGAAAGTGTCGACAAGTCTTACCCAAGCCAAGAAGAAATTCATGAGTTTTGGGGAAATCAACTTTCCACGCCAGCTGCTTTTAACAACAATGCTGGCTGGATAGAAGATACGACGCACAACTGTCACCACTACGTCACTGCTAACTACGAACCATTCACGACTGAAGAAGTCTCAAATGTCATCAAAGAGCTTCATAACTGGAAATCTCCTGGACCAGACGGAGTTCAGAACTTCTGGCTTAAAAAGTTTTGGAGTATTCATGAGTGCTTATCAACGTTAATTAATCATGTTATTTCTAATCCGCAGGAATTACCATCATTTCTAACTCAGGGAACTACTTATTTAATACCCAAGGATCAAAATAACACCCAAGATCCATCCAAGTACCGCCCAATTACTTGTCTTCCAACTTTGTATAAATTGGTCACATCCTGTGTAACCCGGCGTATCTACCAACACTGTGCTCTAAACGATATCATAGAGCCTCAACAGAAAGGATGCGCTAAGGGTTCCATGGGCTGCAAAGAACAGCTTATCATCGATTCAGTCATTTCTAACCAGGCATTCACTAAAAAAAGGAACCTTTTTACTGCTTTTATTGACTATAAAAAGGCCTTTGATTCAGTACCGCATGAATGGCTAATAGATATTTTGAAAATATACAAAGTCGATGATAACATAGTGACCTTTTTAAGGCATATAATGAAAGATTGGAAGACTAAAATTCACCTCCAAATACCTGGTGAAAAAAATATTGAAACCGAAAATATCGCAATCAACCGGGGCCTGTTTCAAGGAGACTCGTTGAGTCCACTGTGGTTCTGTTTAGCTTTGAACCCCCTTTCCCAGCTATTAAACTCCACTGACTCAGGTTTTAGCATTAAAAGCAATAATACTGTAGTAGCGAAGCTCAATCATCTGTTGTATATGGATGATTTGAAAGTAATGGCTTCCATTCGAGAACACCTAGAAGAGATGCTAAAAACTGTAGAAACATTCTCTAATGATATTAGTATGCAGTTCGGTCTAGACAAGTGCCGTGTTTTGAATATAGTCAGAGGAAAGGTACAGCCCGGTGGATTCGATATGCAAAATGGCCAGAACATCCAGGCCATGGGCGATAACGATATGTACAAATATCTTGGAGTAAAGCAGGCGCGGAAAATTGACCATAAGCAAATGAAAACTGAGATAACTACTGAGTTTATAAGAAGGGTAAAACAGCTGCTTCGTTCACAGCTTAGCAGTAAAAATTTGTTTAAGGCACTGAACACCTACGCTTGTTCCGCGCTTAGCTATTCATTTGGTATTGTTAAGTGGACAAAAACGGATATAGAAAATCTTCAGCGAAAAGTGCGAACACACCTCACAAAGGCACAAAAACACCACCCTAAAAGTGCAGTAGAACGAACGACATTACCCCGGTATTTAGGAGGAAGAGGACTTATGGATATAGGTGAGCAATTAGATAAACAGATTGCTAATTTAAGAACTTATTTTCAGATGCAGGCTGAGACATCTACTCTACACCGCGCAATTTGCGCAGTAGATGACACAACACCGGTCAAATTGAGGGAACCAGAAATGCGCATAAACCACCTTACTAAGGACGAAAAACTGCGCACCTGGATGGGTAAACCTCTGCACGGGCGACATCCCAATGAAGTTAGCCAAGACTATGTCGACAATATAGCGTCGAACTATTGGTTGACATCAGGAAAGATGTTCCCTGAAACGGAGGGTTCATTACTGGCCATTCAGGATCAGGTTATACCAACCAGAAATTACCTGAAATATATCGTCAAAGACCCTCAGGTTCAAAACGACAGATGCCGATATGGATGTCAAGCCCAAGAAACCATCCAACATATTACAGGGGGCTGCCAGGCATTTGCTGCAACTGAATACAAGGAACGGCATGACGCAGTGGGAAAAATCCTTCATCAAGAGATAGCTAACAAGCTGGGACTTCTCCAAACGGACCATCTCCCATATTATCAATACGTTCCTGAGAGTATGCTTGAGGATGGCAACTACAAGCTATACTGGGACCGCAGTGTGCTCACAGACCAAACAGTGGCACATAATAGACCAGATCTCGTACTAGTTAATAAATTAACAAGACAAACAACACTAATTGATGTGGCGATACCTAACAACAATAATTTACGTAGTAAATTTACTGAAAAGATCGCCAAGTATAGAGATCTGGAAATTCAAATACGGAGACAATGGAGAATGCAAAGTACGCAGACGATACCTATTGTTATGTCTACTACTGGAGTCATTCCGAAGACCCTCCTCGAAAGCATAAAAAAGCTGGGTCTCAATGAACATATTTATAAGACCATGCAGAAAGCTGTACTACTTGCGACGGCCAGAATTGTAAGAAAATTTTTGGGAGATACACCTGCATTCCAAGTCACCTAGGGCTCGATAACACGGAAAGAGTCCCACCAGAGCTCAATCCTTTTGATACCGTAGGTATCTGGGATGAGTCAATTTTCCCCTCAGAGGGAGTGTGAGCCGTATGGCTAAATCTGGATAATAATAATAACCTGTGGGAGTTTTTTGTCAGTTTTTCTATCAGGCGCGGCCCCCTGCGAATGGGGGATACTTTCTGGGTATTCGTAGCGCCAGTACCCAGAGAGTAGCAGGGATACTTGCCGTGGAACAAAAACTGACACCTGGCAGTAGGTATAAAATGCACACCCATTGATATGGAGAATTATGGTTTATGTTTAGGATCGCTGCCTGGGGATCGCCAGGGCACGTCTGGAGCCGGCGCTGGACGTGACAGCA
Organism: Diabrotica virgifera virgifera; assembly: GCF_917563875.1. Taxonomy (NCBI): domain Eukaryota; kingdom Metazoa; phylum Arthropoda; class Insecta; order Coleoptera; family Chrysomelidae; genus Diabrotica; species Diabrotica virgifera. Next base: position 138,822,686 of record NC_065446.1, on the reverse strand, counting down.
TGCGGTACGTCGGTGGCAGGGTGTTGAGGAGGCGGGCCCCTGTCACACAAACAGCTACAGCCCAACAACAAGAACAACAACCACAAGCGAGCCAAACAGCAAGAGCTCCACTCGCTGAAGGTGCTGCGCTGGAACATCAGCCGGCGCTCACTCAAGCGGGACGACCGAGGCAGCGCATGAAATGGACTGCGTCCATTAATGAAAACATTTTGCGCTTCTACTACAAGGTGACAAACCTCGGTCAAGAAACGATCGGCTACCGACAACAACTGTATGCAGAATTTTGCAGAGAGTACCCAGATATTCAAGTATCGGAGCAACGAGTATCAGATCAATACCGGGTAATCATCAGAAATAATCTTATCCCAGAGACTAGACGCGAAACCATCAAAAGCGAAGTCGAACGGGAGATTAACAATCAAGGGCTAATTTTAGATCAAGTCCCTAATGAAATCCCTGATGAGCAGATTCCTGAGCTTCCCATACCAGAAACAACTCAACCTGATAATACACCGCAGGAAAACAACGAGTTACGTGATAGCCTAGTAAACGAAATGGCTCGCGCCGTACAAGAGTTTAATGGAACAAACCCACTTAGCAGACCACCGCTACCAAGAATTAACTCTTGTAAGAAACTAGGTGCGCTGTTACAAATTGTGAACACTGAAGTCCTACCCAATTACGTCGTAGAAGCTCATTACACATTAGAATATTTGCATATGCTCATCTACTGTGCAGCAAAAGCAATTGCTAATGTCATGGGCATTAAGATCAGAACACAGCGGGATACTAATAACGGAAGAACTGGTAACAGAATTGCACCCTGGGAAAAAAGACTGCAAGGGAAGATTGAATTACTGCGTAGGGATATTGGCCAAGTCACAGAATATTTACGAGGAATACCAAGTAGAAAAGTCGTTAGGAGAGCTGAAGAAATAATGCGGAACACTGCAAGACACTCGAGATACGATCCAGACAATAACACAGCCCAACAGTGTCTGGATACATTAAAGCAAAAACTCTCCGTCTATTCAGGACGACTAAGGAGGTACAAAGTTAGTAACAACCGAAAAAGTGACAATGCACTTTTTGAAAATTCCGAGAAGGCGTTCTACCGAAAACTCAATTCCACGGTAGAAAGTGCCGACAAGTCTTACCCAAGCCAAGAAGAAATTCATGAGTTTTGGGGAAATCAACTTTCCACACCAGCTGCTTTTAACAACAATGCTGGATGGATAGAAGATACGACGCACAACTGTCACCACTACGTTACTGCTAACTACGAACCATTCACGACTGAAGAGGTCTCAAATGTCATCAAAGAGCTTCATAACTGGAAATCCCCTGGACCAGACGGAGTTCAGAACTTCTGGCTTAAAAAGTTTTGGTGTATTCATGATTGTTTATCAACATTAATTAATCATGTTATTTCTAATCCGCAGGAAATACCATCATTTCTAACTCAGGGAACTACTTATTTAATACCAAAGAATCAAAATAACACCCAAGATCCATCCAAGTACCGCCCAATTACTTGTCTTCCAACTTTGTATAAATTGGTAACATCCTGTGTAACCCGGCGTATCTACCAACACTGTGCTCTAAACAATATCATAGAGCCTCAACAGAAAGGATGCGCTAAGGGTTCCATGGGTTGCAAAGAACAACTTATCATCGACTCAGTCATTTCTAACCAGGCATTCACTAAAAAAAGGAACCTTTTTACTGCCTTTATTGACTATAAAAAGGCCTTTGATTCAGTACCGCATGAATGGCTTATAGATATATTGAAAATATACAAAGTCGATGATAACATAGTGACCTTTTTAAGTCATATAATGAGAGAATGGAAGACTAAAATTCACCTCCAAATACCTGGTGAAAACAATATCGAAACCGAAAATATCGCAATCAACCGGGGCCTGTTTCAAGGAGACTCGTTGAGTCCATTGTGGTTCTGCTTAGCTTTGAACCCTCTTTCCCAGCTATTAAACTCCACTGACTCAGGTTTTAGCATTAGAAACAATAATACTGTGGTAGCGAAGCTCAATCATCTGTTGTATATGGATGATTTAAAATTAATGGCTTCCACTCGAGAACACCTAGAACAGATGCTAAAAACTGTAGAAACATTCTCTAATGATATTAGTATGCACTTCGTACTAGACAAGTGCCGTGTTTTGAATATAGTCAGAGGAAAGGTACAGCCCGGTGGATTCGATATGCAAAATGGTCAGAACATCGAGGCCATGGGCGAAAATGATATGTACAAATATCTTGGGGTAAAGCAGGCGCGGAAAATTGACCATAAGCAAATGAAAACTGAGATAACTACTGAGTTTATACGAAGGGTAAAACAGCTGCTTCGTTCACAGCTTAACAGTAAAAATTTGTTTAAGGCACTAAACACCTACGCTTGTTCCGCGCTTAGCTATTCATTTGGTATTGTTAAGTGGACAAAAACGGATATAGAAAATCTTCAGAGAAAAGTACGAACACACCTCACAAAGGCACAAAAACACCATCCTAAAAGTGCAGTAGAACGAACGATATTATCCCGGTATTTAGGAGGAAGAGGACTTATGGATATAGGTGAGCAATTAGATAAACAGATTGCTAATTTAAGAACTTATTTTCAGATGCAGGCTGAGACATCTACTCTACACCGCGCTATTTGCGCAGTAGATGACACAACACCGATCAAACTGAGGGAACCAGAAATGCGCATAAACCACCTTACTAAGGACGAAAAACTGCGCACCTGGATGGGCAAACCTCTGCACGGGCGACATCCCAATGAGGTCAGCCAAGACTATGTCGACAATACAGCGTCGAACTATTGGTTGACATCGGGAAAGATGTTCCCTGAAACAGAAGGTTCATTACTAGCCATTCAGGATCAGGTTATACCAACTAAAAATTACCTGAAACATATCGTCAAAGACCCTCAGATCCAGAACGACAAATGCCGATATGGATGCCGAACCCAAGAAACCATCCAACATCTTACAGGGGGCTGCCAGGCATTTGCTGCAACTGAATACAAGGAACGGCATGACGCAGTGGGAAAAATCCTTCATCAAGAGATAGCTATCAAGCTGGGACTTCTCCAAACGGACCATCTCCCATATTATCAATACGTCCCTGAGAGTATGCTTGAGGATGGCAACTACAAGCTATACTGGGACCGTACTGTGCTCACAGACCAAACAGTGGCACATAATAGACCAGATCTCGTACTAGTTAATAAATTAACAAGACAAACAACACTGATTGATGTGGCGATACCTAACAACAATAATCTACGCAGTAAATTTACTGAAAAGATCGCCAAGTACAGAGATCTGGAAATTCAAATAAGAAGACAATGGAGAATGCAAAGTACCCAGACGATACCTATTATTATGTCTACTACTGGAGTCATTCCGAAGAACCTCCTCGAAAACATAAAAAAGCTGGGTCTAAATGAACACCTTTATAAGACCATGCAGAAAGCTGTACTACTCGCGACGGCCAGATGTGTACGAAAATTTCTGCGAGATACTCCAGCATACCAAGTCACCTAGGGCTCGATAACACGGAAAGAGTCCCACCAGAGCTCAATCCTTTTGATACCGTAGGTATCTGGGATGAGTCAATTGTCCCCTTAGAGGGAGTGTGAGCCGTATGGCTAAATCTGGATAATAATAATAGCCTGTGGTAGTTTCTTGTCAGTTATTCTATCAAGCGCGGCCCCCTGCAAATGGAGGATGCTTTCTGGGTATTCGTGACGCCAATGCCCAGCGGGTAGCAGGGATACTTGCCGTGGAACAAAAAAACTGACACCTGGCAGTAGGTATAAAATGCACACCCATGAGAATGGAGACTAATAGTTTATGTTTAGGATCGCTGCCTGGGGATCGCCAGGGCACGTCTGGAGCCGGCGCTGGACGTGACAGCATGCGGGACGTCGGTGGCAGGGTGTTGAGGAGCACAAACAGCTACAGCCCAACAACAACAACAACCACAAGCGAGCCAAACAACAGCAAGAGCTCCACCCGTGAAGGTGCTGAGATGGAACATCAGCCGGCGTTCACTCAAGCGGGACGACCGAGGCAGCGCATGAAATGGATTGTGTCCATTAACGAAAGCATTTTGCGCTTCTATTATAAGGTGACAAACCTCGGTCAAGAAACGATCGGCTACAGACAACAGCTGTATGTCGAATTTTGCAGGGAGTACCCAGATATTCAAGTATCGGAGCAAAGAGTATCAGATCAATACCGGGTAATCATAAGAAACAACCTTATCCCAGAGAGTAGACGCAATACGATTAAAATCTAATTCGAACGGGAGACTAACAACCAAGGGCTAGTTTTAGATCAAGATGAAATCCTCGATGAGCAGATTCCTGAGATTCCCATACCAGAAACTCAACCTGACAATACAGAGCAGGAAAACAACGAGTTGCGCGATAGTCTAGCAAACGAAATGGCTCCTGCCGTACAAGAGTTTAATGGAAGAAATACACTTAGCACACCACCGCTACCACGAATAAACTCTTGTAAGAAACTGTTGTTAAAACGCTGAAACCGCGTGAAAACGCTGTTACAAATTGTGAACACTTAAGACCTACCCAATTATGTCGTAGAAGCCCACACATTAGAATATCTGCATATACTAATCTACTGTGCAGCAACAGCAATTGCTAATGTAATTGGCGTTAAGATCAGAATACGACGGGGTACTAATAACGGAAGGACTGGTAACAGATGCACCCTGGGAAAAAAGACTTCTCGGAAAAATTGAATTACTGAGTAGGGATATTGGTCAAGTCACAGAATATATAAGAGGTGTAACAAGTAGAAAAGTCATTAAAAAAGCTAAAGAAATAATGCGGAGCACTGCAAGACACTCGAGACACGATCCAGAAAATAACAGCCCAACAGTGTCTGGATACATTAAAACAAAAACTCTCCATCTATTCAGGATCATTAAGAAGGTATAAAGTTAGTAACAACCGAAAATGCGACAATGCACTTTTTGAGAACTCTGAGAAGGCGTTCTACCGAAAACTCAATTCCACCGTAGAAAGTGTCGACAAGTTTTACCCAAGCCAAGAAGAGATTCATGAGTTTTGGGGAAATCAACTTTCCACACCAGCTGCTCTTAACAGTAATGCTGGCTGGATAGAAGATACGACGCACAACTGTTACCACTACGTCACAGCTAACTACGAACCATTCACGACTGAAGAAGTCTCAAATATCATCAAAGAGCTTCATAACTGGAAATCTCCTGGACCAGATGGTGTTCAGAACTGCCGGATTTACCACTAGGCATACAAGGTACTGGGCTAGAGCGCCAAATTTGTTAGGGCGCGAAACAGTCGGAGTTTGTTCGTATTGCCTAGCTCCGAGTACTGGCACAGTTTACCACACATTAATAGTTTAAAAAATATAAGAACGATGATTTAGCATACCCTTTTTAAAGATAACTAAAAGTGTCGCAGATAATTGCGTGATTCTCTCGTGCAAATATGTATCTCAGTTATAATACTGTTCTTCAACTATATCCCTATCTGAATTGTGTTTATCGTAATCTTCTAATTCGAGTTCCTTTTGTAGGCCGAGATATTCGCGATAAGTTTCGATTAATACATTTTCTCGTGCAATATATTCACCACAATCTAAAAAGCTTTCGTGTATCCTCTCAATTTTATAATTTTTGCAACATCAGTCATTTTGAACGTGAGAGAAGTAGTACAAATTTTTAAATACAACAAGAGGTAATTTGTACCATGAACTAATAATACACTATAAATCTAACATCTATTTAAACAGCGATAATACAACTATAAAAAATACATGCAACAACGATACAAAAATAATTTATTAAACGTCTACAATAAGTGACCAAACCGCATAAAAGTCACTACCACATTTTTAAATCCACAGCGACGCGAACTGAAAAACCTGTCTTCCACCTTAATAAAACTTTTAATAAAGATTTCAACTTTTAAAAGACGATAGAAAACTGGAAACAAACCGCTTCGATTTCAGCTTTTTAGGGACAGGAAAAAACTGCTTAGCTGGTAGGTAGGTATCAGCGACTAACTTCGAATAACAATAAAACCTGCTTCTGTCTGCGTGTCTACCTTCTGGGACGCCAAATTCGATTGAGTGTGTGAGAAATTCAAATATATTTTTTCTTTGTGAAGAAACGAGAAAAAACAAAATTTACGAGTAGCGTGAGATCTTTAGATTACTGTGTGGAACGCTTTTGTAGAAACAAATAATGATCGCCGTCGTGCTTTTTGAAATGAATCTGCAATTTCCGGCGTTACAGGAAACAGGAACTACTTCCGGCTTGAATATGATCTACATCCGGTTCGAATAGACCCATGAACGAAGTATGGGTTGATTTATTCCCTTTTCTTCGTGCAAGCCACCGGTTGGGAGCGGCTTCCTTCGACTGGTTCGTGGAAATAAGAAAAACTCGTGCAGGGTATAAGTTTAATAAAATAATCTATCTTTATTCTGGCGATCATTTTTACAAACACTACACATAACTACTTACTAAACTTCTACATTTAATTTTACACAGTAAATTTCGCATTTAGCGATCTATTTTTACACAGAGGTGCTACATGTTGCTTGTTTGAGAGTCGGCACACGAATACTAGAAAGAACCACACAACTCTATGTATGCATAAAACCGGCTCACAAAAGACCCAGCGCATTTACGAGTATGTAGAAAAAACCTGCTTTAAACACCTAGCCAAATTGTTTTCCTTGTCGGAAAGAAAAGGCGGGCGTCAGTTGCACCATAATTTCTACAAGGTGCAATCGTACAGTGTCAAGGTGCTTTTTATAGTCCACAAATATTAAAGCTAGTGGTATATTACCTTTATTACCATTATACTCGTGTCATTATAGTGTAAAAAGAATATAGTTACGGAATAATAAAACATGAATTATCACTTACCGCTGGGCATTCCTCAACGCAAAACTGAATAATTACGCTAAATCTCACAATCGGCGAATCCGCAAACTTAAACGCTTGAAAATTGGCTGTGAGTGCTACTTTGTCTTCTGTTCTAACTTTGGTCAGAGCTGGAAATATACTAAGGTCAGATGGACATCCCCTATTGTCCAGTAAAAATATCGACTCCTCTGTTTTTTCGGTCATTGCTATCAGGTGGCTAGCATAGATGTCCAGATCTAAAAAAAATTTTTAAAGTTAGTCTTGCTATTTATTATTTATATTTTAATATTGTTGTTAATCAGATACTAAATACTTACTTCCTGGTTTATTTAGAATAACCTCCAACTGAAGGTATTGACCAATCTGTGAATCACTCACTTCACCACCAGTGTTTGGATCTACAATTTTCATAATGACGTCTGGCACGGTTGAATTTTGTCCTGGGATGATAATAACGCTGCCTCGGTTTGGTAATATCCTGAAAGTGAAAAGAAAAAACAGATGACAACAATCAACACTGTTTAACACCAATAATTAAAAAGTTCTGCCTTAAAAAATCTCTCTAAAAAACCTTGAAAAATAAAAAAAAACACATTTTCAAGGCGACTAAAATTTTAACCTCCTCAGTTCAGTACCTACTCTGAATGTTTGGCAAACAAATTGACATTAGTCTTGAATGTCTAGTGAATGTTTTAAGATGAACCGGAGAACTTCAAGGGTACTGTCTTTGAAGTACTTTAAAAATAGCACACAGTTGTCCGATTTCACCAACGATATCTGAATATTTAAGAATTACCTAAGTGGGCTTAAGTACTTCCTAACTCTAAAACGGATTCCACCATACGTTAAGAATTGCCTAAACTGCTTAAGCATTACCTTAACGTAGGATACGTTTTGCCATCTCCCTAAACTTTTTAGGTATTACTTATCGTCGAAAGTTAGTGTAGGAAACAAAGGCTGAACCTTGCAAAATGGACATAAGTCCGGTTTTATTTTTTTTCTGGTATATCAAGGGGTGCTTATTATAAGACTAACTTTTCTGAAAAAATTTCGCCCCGGAACCCCCCTTTTCACCCCTTTAAATGGGGTAATTTGTGGTTTTTGCAGAACGTAGCCCTTCCTGTACTTTTTACAAAAAATTTCTTTTATAAAAATATGAAGAGGACTGTATTTTCTACGATTTATTTCCCAACAGCATCTGTCTATCATCTACCGTTTAGCGGGGGTGGCGCCCCAAAGTTGACAAGTTTTTAAAAAAGATTTTTTTAAAAAATATATATTTTTCCCTAACTGTAACGGAAATTAAGAAGAAATCCTACGGAAATTATTCACAAATAATTTGTTGATTTTTTGGTATAGGTTTCACTTAAGGGTAATTGCCCTTTTTTTAATTACAGGGTGTTACATTTTAAAAAACCCATTTCTGTACCATCTGAACCGTTTATGCTAGAGCAAAAAAACTTTCAGCGATTACCTATGTACTGGTGCTATTTACAAATTTGTATAATGCACCCCCATTTTTTCCCCGGAACCACCAAAAAAAAAGAAGAATTAATAAATAAAGTGATTTTCTTGGAATCCTTCACACACAATGCCCTTTATTAATATGCTTTATATATTATTTTGTGCACGTTATTATTACCCATGCATGGACACCAAAAGCGATTTCCTAGTGCAAACCTTGTAGCCAAAAAAAAAATAAATAAAATGGGGGGATGAAAAGTTTTTTTGTTTTTTACTTTTTGATCCATATGCTTCATCAATAGTGCTTTTCAAAAATATATATGGTGATTGCAACATCCCTGCGGAAATCACCCCTATCCTTGAAAATATACTGCAAAAACTACCCCTATCCCTTGGCGAGCATGTTTTTACGATTATCTCATTACCTATGCATTCTTTTTAAACAAAACTTATACAAAGTTAAAGACCACTATTTACTCTAAAAATTAGGTCCCATTCATTTTTTTCGTATAAGCAACCGTTACGGCACAGTGGCGCCGTAAACCTCATATATGCTTTGGCGGGCTCCAGTTTTTGTTTTTTTTTTCGTCATCTGTTCGTTTTATTGATAAAGTACTTATGTAAAACAAAACAACACAGTGTAACCTACAAATTATGACTTATGTACATTTTATAATCTTTGCGCCCCAAAGCCACAGTGGTGGCCGAAAATCAATTTTTGCATATTTTCGCCACCTACACGCATTTTATTGCATTAATGCTACCTTAATAGCACAATATTTACCCTTAGGTGGTCGCTAAGCAGTGGCGGATTCAGAGAGTGGTGATGGGAGTGATCACCTCCCCCCCTCTCAAACCAAGTGATATTATATTCAAAGATTATAAAAATATTCATTTATTTTTATAGAAATTTAGCCAATTGGCACCCCCTCTTAACGATGCTGGATCCGCCACTGTCGCTAAAGCATAAAAAGTCATACTTTTAAAAATTATATTAATATAATATAAATATTTCTATAAAAATAAATGAATATTTTTATAATCTTTAAATATAATATCACTTGGTTTGAGAGGGGTGGGGGTGATCGCCCCATGACCCCTCTCTGGATCCGCCACTGCTTAGCGACCACTTAGGGGTGAATATTGTGCTATTAAGGTAGCATTAATGCAATAAAATGCGTGTAGGTGGCGAAAATATGCAAAAATTGATTTTGGGCCACCACTGTGGCTTTGGGGAGCAAAGAATGTAAAATGTGCATAGGTCATAATTTGTAGGTTACACTTAGTGATGTGAGTTGTAAAATTACATAACTTACGTTACATAAATTACACGTAACTTACGGTAATATTACATGATACCCGTAACTTAATGTAATTTATGTAATTTTTGGAATTTACGTAATTTATGAAATTTAACGTAACTTATGATAAATTTACATAAATTACCGTAATTTATGTAATTACTGGTAAAATTACATATATTATGGCAACTTATGCGCGCGCAATTGTCGTAAGTGCGGTGCGCCGGTGCCGGCGCGCGCGAACCAGTGGGTGCTATTACGCTCGTCGCTCGTTAGTCGTTCCTTAGTCTGAGTCAGGCAGGTTATGTTTACATTTCTGTTATTGTATGTGTAATGTGTATGTATAAGTTAGTTTTCGACTGTTCTTTCTCTATTCATTCACGCAGCGTTGGTTACTTTACATTTATTTATAAGGAAGCACAGAAACTATAAGGTAAGAAATATATTATTTCTACAAACAGCAAAACACGTGCCGGTGATGTCCATAGCAACCTTAGATTGGGAAACACAGGGGCGGGCCTATCGCATATCGACTGTACGTTAAATCTAACGCGCGTCATTTTATATGTGGCTACAGTACTTAATTCTGAATTCGGTTTACCAAGTTTTATTCGATTTTTTAGATTAGTTTACTGTACAATAACTATAAGAATGATAGGAGCAACGGGGTACTTGTGCATGTAGCATGTGTAATTGAATTACACTGACATAACTTACTAAATAAAAAATTTTGATAACGTTGAGGGCAAAATAATGTAGTTGTCCGATCCAGTATTCTGCTTATTCGAATTTCATTAAATTGTTACACAGATTCAATTTTAATCTTTCTTCTATTTAAGGATGCCTAACAATTTTTTATGCCCTCGTGCCCATCAAATACTTTGAAAAATAATGTTTTTTCCCTTCTTAATGTTTAAGTCTACCTGAATATTTTTTTTAGGTCATAAAACATGGTGAAACGTAAGACAGATATCTGGCTTTATTTTGAAGTGTTACCTGCGGGTTCTTCTAATCAAAAGACCATAAATGTGAGGTGTAAATTTTGCAAGAGTGTACATGCAAAAAATGCTACAAGAATGAAATCTCATCTTCAACAATGCACTTATGTGCCGCATATGATAAAACTTAAATTCAATATTTTAACTCCAAAGTCAAAGGGGAATCACTCTAAATTTCCATTTGAAACATCCATGAAAAAGATCACATCGGCAAAATTGGATAACGATAACACTGATGCTGCTTGTACATCATCAACGGTTTCCACAGCATCAACATCTGCTTCTGATAACATTCATGTGGAAACACCTGTTTGCACAAAAATCAACAGAATACAATCATTTTGTGATCGAATGACACACGAACAAAATAACGAATTGAATATTTTGCTTGCTAGAGCTATTTACACCAGTTCAGCACCACATTCAATTACCGAGAATGAAGATTGGAAATTGTTTTTTAAAAAAATTAGACCTTCATACACCTTACCATCGAGATATATGTTATCAAATCGTCTCCTGACCGAAGAGTACGAGCGAGTTGAAGTTCAAGTTAATGATAAAATTAAGCAAGCTGACAATTTATCATTGCAATGCGATGGTTGGTCCAACTTGCGAAATGAAAGTGTAATTAATTTCATTGTTACAACACCCGAACCGTTATTTGTCAAATCAGTACTAACAAAAGCAGAGAAGCATACCGCAGAATATATAACAAAATTAATGGTTGAAGTTCTGGAGGAGTATGGACCTAAAAAATTTTTCGCTATTGTGACTGATAACGCAAAGAATATGAGGAAGGCTGTGAGACAATGTGAAGAGATGTATCCCCATCTTGTATCATACGGCTGTTTAGCGCACACATTACATTTATTGTGCAGCGATATTTTGAAATTATCTTCAATAGAGACACATTTGTCACATATTATACATATCGTTAAAACTATTAACCAGTGTCAAGTACTGAGAGCTCAATTCACAGAAATAAGAAATGAGATGAAGTGTGGAGTGTCTCTTAGCCTACCTGTAAAAACAAGATGGGGTTCACATGTAAAATGTCTTCAAGATCTGACTAAATGCAAGTCCGTCCTACAACGTCTAGCAATATCTCCAGATAAAACAATTCAAGATAGAATACGCAGCGCAAAAGCAAATTTACTTGATGAAGGATTCTGGATAAATTCTAGCGCTCTTGTTGAATTGCTTAAGCCAATTACTGAAGCAATAACACGTCTTGAAGGAGATTCTTCGTCAATTCATTTGGTTTGTGAAACTTTCGCGAAAATCGGTAGTAACATATCTACTCATTTAGAATGCGTGAAACTAACGGATTGCGAAAAAACAGAAGCGATGGATAAATTTATATCAAGGAAGGAATACGCCCTTCAACCGATCCATTTTGCCGCAGACTTACTAAACCCTCGGTCTGTTGGTGCAAATTTATCATCAGCCGAAAGGATTGAAGCGATGAAATACATTACTACTATGTCAACCACGACCACGATAGAGATTGGTGATGAAGGAGTGTCAAAGATTACTGAGGATTTAGGAAACTATTTAGCTAAAACAGACTTTTTTGGCGAAACATTTTTATGGAACATACTCGATAATGTCTCTTTGGTTACATGGTGGAAAGGATTTTGTGGACATTCATGCCTCTCCAAAGTTGCAGTCAGGATATTGACAATGCCGTGCACTTCTGCGGCAACAGAGAGAAGCTTTAGCTCCCAGAGCAGCATTCATACGAAGAGAAGAAATCGCCTAACAACTCAAAGGGCAGCAAATTTAAATTATATACAATATAATTCAAAATTGCTGAAACGTTCACGACAACATCACATACAAAGTCAATATCCTATAGAAGAGACTGTACAGAACAACGTTTCGATAGAAGGTAGAAACTTACAGAAGGAGATAGAAGTAATTGAAAACCATATTTCCGAAGAGGAAGAATTAGACGAGGTAATTTTAAATTTAGGCATTTTTTAGATATGTGATATGTGCATGTGATATATGCAGTTTGCTTCTTTTCCGATTTTCCAATGCATTCCACCGTTTTCGAATAAAAAATTATAAATCTTATGTTTTCAGACAATATCATCATGGCATTCAAATACAACAGGAAATGGAAATTCCGACGATGATTTTAATTTTGCTGACTTTGCAATGACCGATGATGAAATTGATCAAAGAATGGAAACTAGGGAACAGAGACCAGCACGCATTTTGAGACAAAGCAAAGTGAACATTTTAGAAAACGTCTTAATGAAATCGGTAAATTAGTGTAAACACATACATATTTATTGTTTATATTCCAAAATTATCAATTTCAGGGTAAAGGCACAGAACAACCCCAAAAAAAAACGGAAGTCGAGAAGGATACTTCAGATGCCGAAAACAAGGTAGTTAGATCTGTATATATTATATTATAAACCCATTATTTTTACTCTCTATGTTTACACTTTCCTATTTAATTTCAGGATGCAGTTCTGGATTTGCCGGAGATAAAAAAAATTACACAAGGCTCATTGGAAGAGCAAACAATTGAAACTTCGACGTTTTATAACAAGAAGGTCTCCAGTTGTCTGCGAAAAAGGAAGTTGTGATTTATAAAAGCCGCTTAAAACAAAACTAAAGAACCTATGTTTTCATTTCTTTATTATTTGTATGTATTTCTTATCCACTTTTCTTTATTTCATAAGTATGTAGTTACTTTGTGTTTATTATATTCAATATGAATGCAAACAATTGATTTTTTAATACAATGAACATAAATTACATAAGTTACATAAATTACATCTGGTTTGTAATTTTTGGGTAATTTTACACGTGTAACTTACAATTTCTGAAATTACACGTAATTTCACATCGCTAGTTACACTGTGTTGTTTTATTTTACATAAGTACTTTATCAATAAAACGAACAGATGAAAAAAAAAACTGGAGCCCGCCAAAGCATATATAAGGTTTACGGCGCACTGTGCCGTAACGGTTGCTTATACGAAAAAAATGAATAAAACCTAATTTTTAGAGTAAATAGTGGTCTTTAACCTTGTATAAGTTTTGTTTAAAAAGAATGCATAGGTAATGAGAAAATCGTACAAACATCCTCGCCAAGGGATAGGGGTAGTTTCTGCAGTATATTTTTATGGATAGTGGTGGTTTCCGCAGGGATGTTGCAATCACCATATATATTTTTGAAAAGCACTATTGATGAAGCATATGCCCATATGGATCAAAAAGCAAAAAACAAAAAAAAAATTCAACCGCCCATTTTATTAACCTTTTTTGGCTACAGGGGTTGCACTAGAAAATCGCTTTTGATGTCCATGCATGGGTAATAATAACGTTCACAAAATGATATATAAAGCATATTCATGAAGGGCATTGTGTGTGAAAGATTCCAAGAAAATCACTTTATTTATTAATTCTTCTTTTTTTTTTGGTGGTTCCGGGGAAAAAATGGGGGTGCATTATACAAATTTGTAAATAGCACCAGTACATGGGTAATCGCTGAAAGTTTTTTTACTCTAGCATAAACGGTTCAGATGGTATAAAAAGGGGTTTTTTAAAATGTAACACCCTGTAATTAAAAATAGGGCAATTACCCTTAAGTGAAACCTATACCAAAAAATCAGTCACTTATTTGTGAATAATTGCCGCAGGATTTCTTCTTAATTTCCGTTACAGTTAGGGAAAAATATATTTTTTTTAAAAACATCTTTTTTAAAAACTTTTCAACTTTGGGGCGCCACCCCCGCTAAACGGTGGATGATAGACATATGCTGTCAGAAATAAATCGTAGGATATATAGTCCTCTTCATATTTCTATAAAAAATTTTTTGTAAAAGGTACAGGAAGGGCTACGTTCCGCAAAAACCACAAATTACCCCTTTAAAGGGATGAAAAGGGGGGTTCCGGGGCGAAGTTTTTTCAGAAAAAGTTAGTCTTATAATAAGCACCCCTTGATATAATAGAAAAAAAAAATAAAACCGGACTTGTGTCCATTTTGCAAGGTTCAACCTCTGTTTCCTACACTAAGTGACGTTTGTCAATAACTTACTTCTTACGTTAATTTTTCTGTTGTTATTCTGTAATACTACAGGGTGTCCAGAAACTCTACCGACAAACGAAGACAGGAGATTCTTCAGATAATTTTAAGATAATTTAACCCAATTCACTTAGTCCGAGAATGCTTCCTAAGGGAACTAGAGCTCTTTGAAGATGGCGTCTTGTAATTAGTTTTTCTTAAATACCTCCAGAACGCTTCTATTTAGAAAAACAAAAATTTGTACGCGTATTGATCTTCAAGATATAAATCTAATCCATCCATTGCAAATTTCTAGTACCGATCATAGTCGTCCGTTTTGGGTAGGACAACGGTTATTTTATCGCATAACTTTTTTATCTTTAACTTTTATGCATTTATGACACTTTATTATTAAATTGTGAAGTATTCTAGTACTAAAAGGTACTCTTGTTTTAAATCAATAGGACACACCGTTTTCTAGAAAAATCGATTTGAAAATTTTTCGCTTTTTGAATTAAAAAAAAAAAAATAAAAAAAACTGTTTAGAAAGATGAAAACTGGTACATTTACTTATATTCCAGAGATAAATCGATTTCATTAATTGCGAATTTCTAGTACTGGTCATAGGCGTCCGTTTTGGGTAGGTCAACAGTTATTTTATAGCATAATTTTGTCTTGAATTTTTGAGCCTTTTTGACACTAGATTATTAAATTATGAGGTATTCGAGCACTAAAAGTTACTGTTACTTTATGTTGGTAAAATACTTCGTTTTTTGTTGAAAAGTTCTTTCAATTTTTTTTCAAATTCCAAAAACGAAAAACTTTCAAATCGATTTTTCTAGAAAACAGTGTGTCCAACCGACTTAAAACAAGAGTACCTTTTAGTACTAGAATACCTCACAATTTAATATTCCGGTGCCAAAAATGCATAAAAGTTAAGAACAAAAAAGTTATGCGATAAAATAGCCGTTGCTCTACCCAAAACGGACGCCTATGACCGGTACTAGAAATTTGCAATGGATAGAATCGATTTATCTCTGAAAAGTAAATATGCATACCAATTTTCGTTTTTCTAAATAGAAGCGTTCTGGAGGTATTTAAGAAAAACTAATTTCATGACGCCATCTTCAAAGAGCTCTAGCTCCCTTAAGAAGCATTTTCGGACTAGGTGAATTGGGTTAAATTGTCTTAAAATTATCTGAGGAATCTCCTGTCTTTATTTGTCGGTAGAGTTTCTGGACACCCTGTATATTAGTTGTAATTTTGTATTTTTTTAAATAATTAATAAATTCTGTTTTGGTACTATTCATAATATAGAAGCACTACAATTTATCGAAAATCTGGATCGGTTCGAGCCGTCATCTGATTCTGAAGAAGAAACAGAAAGAAAATCTCGAGCTATCAAGGATCGACTATCGACCAAATTATTTTGAAACTTTGGACGATGTGAATTTTTTTTGAAGGTTTTAAATGTTCAAACCAACAGTTTTATAATATGTGTTTGAAAAAATAGAAAATGATTTTGAGTTTATTACAGTTGTATTGACAAAATTATGTAGTCTACCTAACAAACTAGTGTTCTGTTCCCAAAACCCCATTCATGATATCACTAAAAGTGTTATTAAATATTAATAATAAAAGAAGAAATTTTCAAGACATTATAATAATATGTAAGCACTACGAGCCTAGTAGGCCCATAGCTTGATGTACTATTTTTTCCACTCCCTTTTGTCAGTCGCCTTTCTTTCCCAGTTCCTTAGTTAAGTCTTCTCATATCTTCTCTAACTCCATTACTCCATCGTGGACTTAACATTTCTGATCAGTTCAGGAATCATTAAGGAATCTAAAGGACATCTGAAAATCCGAAATGCTTTATGGTGTGTTTCTCCCTTCAAAAAGTACCTACCTACCTAATTATTTAAATAATGTGACTGACAGAAGTCTTTGGAGGACATCAAACGCAACATGGAATGTGTCAGAACTTTTTGCACTACATAAACAGTATAATATAATAACAGTAAAGTTTTTGAAGGATTTCAGAATAGTTTTAAACATCTCTGGACAGTTCACAAATATTTTAAGGCATCTGAAAAACATCAGGAATGCTCTACAATGTACTTCTCTTTCCCTAAAGAGTTTCTGCTTTCTTTATAATATGTTAGAAGTATTGGGAGGCTATCAGATGAAATATAAAATGTACCAGAACTTTTTTTAGAGCTACAGAAGCATGCGTGAGAAATTCTTGGACGATTTCCGAATAGTCTTAAACATTTCTGGTCAGTTAAGTAATTTTTCAGGGATCTGAACGACATCTGGAATGCTTCATTTCCCCCATTCATTTCTCTCCATCAATCACTCTAATACTTTCCTCCCCTCCAGCTTCTCTTCTTTTCCTAATTTATACTCATTGTTTGTCCTTCCTACTAATTATGTGTCTTCATTTTATCCTTTATCAATTTCTCATTTCCGTTTCCTTTCTTGTTTCGTCGTCGCCATCCTCTCCTTAAATCCCTACGTTCATTTTAATTACCCTGCTCTCTATTCTTCTTCCTCTTCTTTGACGCTATTTTCGTTTTTCTACATTTGTTGTGTGCTGTAATTATGTGGTATGTAGGTTCTTAAGTGTATAATGAAAAAATGAAATTTAACTTACGGTGAAACTTGAACACCAGTGCCAATGACAACTTTTGTTTCGTTTCCGAATATGCAGCCTACTCTTATTAGTCTGTCGTTTTGAGTTTGAATTAATGAATTGTACTGAATCAACAGGTTTCCTGAAAGAAGAGTCCTAAAAACGAAAAAGACATTATGGTGAGTTTATAGTATTCTTTATTAAGGGGAGAGTATGGTTTGAAATCAAAACATTTCAAGCACAATTTTGTGATTTTTTTTTTGTAACTATGATACAATTATTTTATTTTTCAATTAAATAAGCATATAATTCACAGAATGTTCAAATTTTTCAAGGAAAAATATTGCAAAATAAGCCAAGGGGGCAAATTTTTAGTCACCTCAAAAAAATGGCTTTGCGATGGACATCAGAACTCGTCACTAGATTATGCGAAACAAAAAATTCAAAAAGATTTTATTAGCTTGAGTTTGTTGAGGTAACGCAGTAGATTTTTATTATAATTAACGATTTTTGAGTACTTGGTATCACTCGGAATTCAAAAAAACGAAATTCTTTGTAACAAAAGGGTGAAAATCAACATATTTATTATTTCTAAACAAAAAATAAGCATAAAAACAAATATATCTCAACAGTATTACCTCACGAAATGTCTAAAGAAAATCTATGCACAATTTCAGGTGGATCGGTCGAGTAGTTTTTGAGTTACAGTGTCCACCGCCACCGCCTTTGAAAAAGCAGTTTTGAGAAAAACGCGTTTAAAGTTTCATCAACTTCATCTTCATCTTCTTATTTGTCTGTCAGATCGTAAAGTGATGCACATCGGAATATTTTTTTTGAATCGAGGAGTCTTCTTCTCCTTCTTATAGTAGACCTCTTGACCTGTTCTTAACCGATTTTGAGCTTGTATTCGTAGCTGTGATGTTGATCTAGCCACCTAGGCGAGAAGTAATCTACAAAAGAGAAGGCGAACAGTTCTTGAACGTGTCTCACTGCGCTCAAGCGTGGGATATTCATTATTCAATAATTTCAACATGCTGTATCTCTGGGAATTTTACTCCGATCAATCTGGAATTATCAGAGAATATTCTTGTAGTTATGCACTTTTATTTAAAATAATAAAAGAATTAAATATTTCAAACCATACCCCCATTAAGCATTTTAATTATTAAATAAATTTTTTAGTTGACGTTTCGGCTTTAAGATCCAAAGCCATTTTCAAAATATAACTTTTGCATTTCTTTTACTTGACCTATTTATTTCTTCCCTTTTTTAAAATAGTTACAACGTACCTGTTAATTGGACCATCGGCTTTAATAATTCCACACTGGCCGGTAAGTAATGGAATTTGTAAGGAAATTTTTTGGTAAATGCCTTTACCAGATACTGCGCATACGTTATTGTCAGAGTAACCTTCCATGTACATTTTACCCTTGAAATTTATTTCAGGTTTATATGAAACTGTCATGTAGGTTTCGGAGCAGGAAACTGAAACTAATAAAAATGGATTAGTATCTTGGGTTAGAACGCAGCATATCAAAAAACCATCGACGCAGGTTGTACGCGGAGAAAAAAGAAGAGTATAGACGTCTTAGAAGAGAGGAAAAACGTATCCATCGACGCAAGAAGAGGGAATAAGAATACAACACTCTCAATGAGATAATATTTCATATATTATAAAGTTAATTTGATAAAAATGAAACGAGAAAATACACCTTAAATAGCCGTCGAGAATTTAAACCACGATTACAAATTTGTAGACACACTAACGGTGAAAGTATACACGATAAAAACTCAGTTCTTAACAGATGGGTACAACATTTCAGCGAACGTCTAAGTATAAACCATACTAGGAGGTTACAACATAGAAAATCAAAATTAAAATACCTAGACATTGAAGACCAAATAAGAGAAGTGTCAAATGCCATCAAAAATCTCAAAGACAATAAAGCCCCAGGAATCGATGAAATCTGTTCGGAAATGTATAAAAAAAGGTGGTGATCAACTTTTTGCAGCAATCCATAAACTAATAGTACTTATATGGAAGAATGAATTGGTATTTAAACATTTTACAAAGGATATTGGTGATCAATATCAATGCGGATTTACTGCTGGAAAGTCAACTATACATCAAATTCAAGCACATAGGCAGATTCTAGAAAAGTCGCTAGAATATAACATAGATATACACCATCTCTTTGTCGACTTCAAAGCAGTCTATGACAGTGTTAAAAGAACTGCATTACATAATGCAATGATAGACTTTGGAATCGCGCCTAAGTTAGTTAAGTTGACCCCACTAACAATGCAAAACCTAAGCTCGTACGTTAGAATTGAAGGAAAAAACTCTATGTTCTTTGACATTAATAATGGTCTAAGACAGGGGGATGCGTTGGCGTGTCTCCTCTATAATATTGCCTTGAAAAAGACAATCAGGAAATTAAATATTAGAATGAATGGAACTATTTCTAATAGATCGACGCAAATTCTCGCATTCGCTGACGATATAGTTACAGTGGGCAGAAGTAAAAGCTACATGGTGCAGTGTTTTACAAGGCTTACGGACGCGGCAAGTGAATTAGGACTTGTGATAAACGAGGAAAAAAACCAAATATGTGTTGGTTTCTAAAAACTACCGAAATATCTAACAGATAATTCAAATTCACAACCATACCTTTCAGCAAGTCAAAGAATTCACATACATAACTTTGGATCGCTAGTAAACGCAACAAACACGACAAGCGGTGAAATAAAAAGACACATCACAATAGCAAACAGAACTGTTCACGACCTCCAGAAACATTTAAAAAATAAAAATATAAAACGTGCAGTAAAGCTCAATATATTACAAGACCGGTTTTGATATATGGGGCTGAAGCGTGGACCTTATCTCAAAATGATGAAAGACTTCTTGGTAGTTTAAAAGAAAAATTCTTGGAAAAATTTTTGGAGCCGTCAATGAAAATGGGCTATGGCGTTGAAGATACAACTTTGTACGATTTTGTACGATACCTACTATTTAAACATGTTGCTTTCTCATAGTACACGGCTCCCTGTCTCGTTCTTAATGAGTTTGGTCCGTAAATTTTGGAATCTTCGCTGTGGAGGTAACATTGATTATTATTTACAATTGTGAAAGCTCGACAGTTGAATGGATGAAACTCGTCACACATCTTTTGGCATTCTTCTTTATCTTTCTTTTGGAAGGCAATGTCGACGTGTGCCAGCGTCATATTTTCGTATTCTTCGTAAGCACAAAATTCGTTCTCTAAAAAACACAAAATTAATATTATACTACCTCACATAACAATTTCATGTTTTTAGTAGATTCATAGAACATACTTTTCAGAAAAAGTATATACTGAGAATATCCGTAATTACCATTACGAATGTGCAGAGCAGATGCTGAGTATATACTACATTACAGTACTTAAACGTTCTATGTATATACTTAGAATGTACTACAGCACTTCTTTTCATTATATACCAAGAATATACTTTTTAGAATATTCCAAGGAAGTGCTATAAACCTTCTATTTATATACTTAGAATATACTACCGCACGCCTTTTTAGTATGTGGGAAGGATATATCTACTTTTAAAAATATTCCAAGCAAGTGCTATATTGCTCAGAAGTATGTTTTCAGCATCACCTAATCTCATCCTAGGTTCTACCAACTATCATATTTACATATTCAAATTGCATACGAAAATGTAATTAGTAGATACATTTTACAATATTACTTAAAAAGTAAGTAGGTACTTACATATAAATTTTAGTTATTTGTATAAATATTGTATTGGTAAGTATATATTAAATTACTTTTAATGGGAAATAAGCCACAATTTTACCAAAAAAATGATTTTATTAACGTTTCGAAGTCCAAATCGGGTTTCGTTGTCAAAATACAAAATACTACTAAAATAAACAAAAATGTTGTTTCTAAGTAAAAAAAATTCTTCTACTAATTTATTTCATCTGACTTAATTCAAGTAGGTATAGTCCTGAAAGAATCAGATAGTAAAAAGAGAAAAATCAAAGAAGCGGCTCTAATTATGCTAAATGAAACCAATTTTGTCGCAAATTCCTCGGTAGAATGCAGTAAGATGTGGTTACCCATACTAAAAGAGGAAGTCAATAGAAAGAAAATACCACGATTAGTAAGTCAATAACATATCGAGTTAGCACAAATTTTATATTTTAGTATTACTTATTGTATACCTATGTATTATTAATATTATTTATAATTTAAACATATTAAAGTCAGAATTTGGTATTAGTTTTTTGAAAGTATATTAAATGTAAGACCAAATACTTACGATGTCGGGATAGTATCACGAGGTTTTTTCCTGGTTTTCCCTCGTGATTTACTATGGAATCTCTAACGCGAGAATTTTACTGTCATCGTTGCATTTGGTTGTCTTTTTAAAGACATATCACACGCTATGGTTTTTTTGTGACGGATATTCTTGAGTTGGGATTGATTTCATGTAATCGAATGAACTATCTTTTAGTAAAGTCGTCCCAGGAACGCAACTCATAAATATTGGCGATATCATTTTAAATTCTTATACTTTAAAATATAATACTGACACAAGATCCAAATGTACTAGCCAGAAACCTGATGAGACAACCAGTCAGACGAAGACTTAGACGAAATACACCTAGTGATTTACCATCGCGATTTTAGTTATATGTATGTGTCGTAATTCCCAAAGACAAACAATTTTATATCTATGTAAAATATTTGTAAAGAAAATGATTAATGAATCATTTTCTCCATGTCACTTACACTAGTGGTCACAACATTTACTCAGTGTAACTTGTTTTACAGATTGTAAATAAATTGGGAGGTTAAATAAAAAAAAATATATAATATACGTCTGAATTGCCAATATAAATGAGTCAGATTAAATAAATTATTAGAAGATTTTTTTTTACTTAGCAACAACGAAACCCGATTTGGGCTTCGAAACGTTAATAAAATCATTTTTTTGGTAAAATTATGGCTTACTTCCCATTAAAAGTAATTTATTATAAAAATGCCACAAGAAAATAGCTTCAGAACAACATTAAGTATATATTGTATAGGTATTATGTGCTTACCAAAATAAACATGATGAATATATTAATATATTGTAAATATTTATAAATATATTATATTATAAAAATATTATATAATATTTAGTAAAACTAAACTATAGCTAAAATTTATATGTTTTGTACTTACCT
Source organism: Diabrotica virgifera virgifera (assembly GCF_917563875.1). Classification (NCBI taxonomy): domain Eukaryota; kingdom Metazoa; phylum Arthropoda; class Insecta; order Coleoptera; family Chrysomelidae; genus Diabrotica; species Diabrotica virgifera. The sequence goes on along the minus strand of NC_065446.1, from coordinate 138,800,068 downwards.
ACTTTTTAAGTAATATTGAGTTACCAAAATGAATTTAATATTTTCAAGCACCACAAACAAAATAAACAAATTATGTATGTTCTTAGTCCTAGTTCCTAGTATACAGTAATACCCCGCACTTACGCGATAGGTGGGACCAAGCAATAACCGCGTAAGTCAAATTCGCGTAAGTCGGGGTATAATTTCGCATAATATGTATGTATATAAATTATTTTTAATTGGGACCAGAAGCTAAGAAAAATAGCATTATACAAATATAAAATTGTCAATTTGATTTATTTTGATGTAAAAGGCTGCATAAAATCTAACAAAGAGAAAACTCGAAGATTTGTTTTCTCCCGTAAAATTTCTTCATAGCAGGCTAATAATTTTTTTATCCCTTGTTTGGTAGAAGAAATGCGATCTTTGTTATAGTTTATATTTTCTAAAATTTGTAAGCCCTTTTCAATTAAACTGAGACCTTCAGTCAAGTTTCCAACAGTTATTTGATCTTCAGTCTAAACTGGATCCAAACAATCAAGCTCTTCAATATCTTGTTCTTCCTCATGCATTTCTATGAGGTCATCAATAGTTAGCTCCCGATTGTGGGAATTCAACAGTTCTTCAACGTCATCACTATCAACAACTTCTTTAATCACATTACTAATTTCATAAAAATAACAAACACCCATTCGCAGACAAAACTGTAGATAAGAATATGTACAAAATAAATTCTAGTGATGTGCTGATTTCGTGCGAAAAGTCCAAATATCTACATTGGATGAGCAATAATATGTGGGCGGTAATTCTATTTCATCGATAATCGAGCGATTGTATGGCGCTCAAATGACTAATTGACGAGATTTGAAAATCGTGTAACTCTGGGTTCGCGTAAGTTGGGGTAGCGTAACTCGAGGTATTACTGTACTTTTGTCATTCGTCTTCCTCCTAACACAGCATCAAGCATAGATTGGATACAAATACAAATGCCTGTGCCTGTTATTACTGTTTGTATTTGCGTTTTAATTTTTATCAAACCTTTGTTAATTCCTCTGCAGGTAGAATGAGAAGGGTCATATTTCCGTTATTCCGTTTGCATTATTCCGATCTTTTACGATCTGGTAATGGTGTATTCTTTTATAAACAGCAATTAAATGTATCTAATAAATTCCAACGATGTAAAAATACTCATGGTAAAATCAAAATGATAAATTCATTTCAATTATGAAAACGAAATTTTTTTCTTTAATACAAATTAATTTTTAAACTTTTTTACCATACCTACAATTAAAACAATTTTAAGAAATGAATTCTTCCGGGATACCTACATACATAAATTTTATTAATTATTCTAAAAATAATAAGTTAATAATCTATAAGGCTAACATTATTCTTCCTATATATACATATTCTTTTTAAGATATTTTAAAAGTACATACGTACAAGAATGTGTTAAGCACATACTTTTAAAGTATATTCGATGAAGGTATATTCCAATAATATACTTTTACGAATATTCTGAGATACTACGTACACGAATGTGCTCAGTATATTCGGTACGAGAATATTCTTTATAAGTATATGGAAAGAACATGAAATTTATAACGTTTTTTATAGTACATACTATGCTTGTACTACGCATGTACTAAAAAGAATATACTCTGTCGAATGTTGGTAGTATATGCTTTGAACATTATGCGAACATCATTGTTATGTGGCACACTTTATATTTAGGAGACTTGTTTTGCACCTACTTTTGCACTTGTTTCTCGGAGATGGAATGCAAGCATGATATTTGACTCTCAGGCCTCATTGCAAATACCTACTTTAATAATTATTCTGCCAATGGTGCGTTTACAAAATAAAATGAATTTATCGAAATATGATGTATATCGTCGCTGATTTGCAAAAAGGGGCCAAGTAACATTTTTATATTTTTACTAAGTGGAACTTAGCTCCTCTTTACATAACCAGTTTTAAAAAAATGTTAGTTGACACCAAAAAAATTATGAGACTATCTCAACAAAAATAAGTAATACACGTGTGTCCCCTTTTTACAGAATAGGTTGAACCTTCGTACCTATCATTTTTGTCCATAACCCCTCTTTTGAATAAAATGTCACTTGGAACCTTTCTGCAAATCAGCGACGATATCTTGGAGAGGTCCTTGATGTCGATCTTATTATTGATACAATTATTATTGTTGTAAGTGTAGTTTGGTGTAGTTTGGGCTCGTTAATCATTATTGGTAATAATAGTAATGTCATAAAGACAAAGACTACATAATATCCCCACCATACATTAATTGATTGTCCGAACAAATATAGAAAATGTTGGTAAAATATGACATTCATGTTTGACATACATCATCTAAAACACCAGGAAAATATTTTTCAAAATTTAAAGCCAATGTTACTCAAGATCAGCAGTGGGATGTTAATAAAGTAAATTGTAAATGCTTCAATTCCACATACATTGTGCAAACACACCAATATCTACATAGAAGGGTTATTGCACACAAACACTACAGACTTAGCCAAACATTATACACTGGCGAGCAAAAAAATCGGGTCACTTGATGAATTATACACGTTAGATTTCCTAAAACTGTTGTTCGATTTAAGTGATTTTTTAGTATGTTATAGTCTTATTATTTAAGAAAATTGATATAATAATATTGTTGCTAGACAGGTAAATGTCATATTATACTGGGTGTAACAATTGTACTGTGTTTTTTAGTTCATGTTCGGAACACGTTATGGAATATTCTAGCATATGTAAAATATTTAAATTAAAACTCAATTGTAGCCTTAGGCTTCATTAACATTTTCGTTTTTGACTCATTTGCTTATGTTGGATAATAAAAAAGTTAGGTACGATAACAAGTAGCTATATTTTTCATCAATACTCAAAAAAATTTAGTTCGTAATATTGATTAACAGTGATTATTGAATAGTATTTCGTTGTAACAACAATTTAATTTTTTGTTTCAACGAACTTATAGACATTGACGAATGTATTTGGTTTTTGTCACAATGATTAAATAATAATTGTGAAAATAACTAGAGTACATTAATCAATAACACTCAATTTATTCAGCCAATAGCTTAGTTTCGTATATTTAATAAACAATGCTAATTCTGGCAGTAACTCACGTTCATTTCGTAGATGACAAGCAATTACCTTGGTTTATCGTGACAACGTACATATTTCATTAAAACAATGTACAAATGTTGTTAATATAGAGTAATATATGACTACTGCATAGATGTAAACTGATTGTTGTGACAACGAATGCAATATTCAATCTACTACTGCGTTTAATAACCACAATCAATGCGTTCATGGTGACAATAAACGTAGTTGTTTTGCATTTGAAATGTAACGGCTTTTCTTTATCGTGATACCCCTAGCTTCTCTGTGTTACCATTATTTAAAATAGAATTCTTTGTTAAACAATGCTGTTACCTCTGCCGAATTTCCGAATAATAATTTCATTTCGTTTCCAAGTGTAGTCCGTAGTAGAAGGAAGTTTTCGGGTGTCTATTATCGTGAAATTTCGGTCGAACTCTTTTAAAAATTTTTCGAATCCTGAGAAAACTAATTAATATTTTTGAAAATTTAAACGCAGAATAAAATATTACAGTATTATCGAGGTTCTGAAGTCCCTGAGAACTTCTATAATGGTTATTTTAATAAGTCACAGAGGTGAAAAAGAGAAAATTAAGTATGATTTTTAATTTCAAATATACCATTCAAAAGAAACTTTTTGTTTATTCTAAGGGACTTTCAGCCCTCGGTAATAATGTAGTCTTTTATTCTGCGTTTAAATTTTTCAAAAATACTAATTAGTCTTCTCAGGACTCCAAAAAAATGAATGCGTTTAAAAATAATTCGATCGAAATTTTGCACCTGCGCTATCAAAAAGGATTAAAGTGTTATACATTTTAGGAATCACTATTTCAAATGCTTTTAAATGAGCTGTCACATGATGTACTTTCCCATTTAAAAAAATCAAAGTTATGCCTGTCACCTGAAGAGGGATCGTGTAAAGTTCGAAACATTGATGTTATAATATACTTTTATTATTTTAAAAATCGACTTGTTCAAGCGTTTTGCTTATGTGCTAAAAATAAATAAGTTAATAAGGGGGTGGGGGAGTGTAACACTTATTCCAGCGCACTGTATAAGTGAAATCATAATATGATTTCTCATATTATGAGAAATCACAGTGTAAAGTCCATTAGATTTAGGACAAAAAAGGGGGATTTAAAAAATTATTATTAATCAATATCATACATTGGGCTAATGCATTCAGTAATTATTAATATAAAATACGTTCATAGTAGGAATGAACGAAACTGATTGTAAGAATGAATAGAATTACTTGTAAGAATAACCGTATTTATTGTGGGAATGAACGGAAATAATTGTAAGAATAAACGGCAATAATTGTAGAAGTAAACGAAATACGTTAGGAGAAATAACACTGTTATTGACATAACGAATAGTCTTCGTCGGTCAATTACCGACGTTGTTGTTTCAATGAATAGTGTTCGTTGACTCAATGTACAGAGTTCGTAATACCAATAAAGTGATATTATGGTATACATAATGAATGTTCATCCATTCAATAAACGTAACAGATTGGCTCAACTAACGAAAATAATGAATTGATGAACATTGCTTTGTTGTTCGAATAAAACTAAGAATTTGACAAATTTTAAGTATTGCGTTTGTTGTCTGAATTAACATTTTTATTGATATTACGTACCCTTTTCGTTAAGTGTAAATCCTCATTTCTCCTTATTTTAATAAACAAGCCTAAAATAGGCTATTAGAAATTAACAATTTAATGGATGTCAAATTGTTAACAGTCAAGAAATGTCTGGTTTGCTGTGAAAATTAGTAGATGTATTATTTAAAGTTTCAAGTCCGTATTGTTTTTATGTAACTTAACCCTCTTCCTTTATCCTAACTTAGGACCGGAAGAATGGTTTAAGCTATTCAATCCATCCAACAATCATTCCAGGCAGAGTTAATTAACTAATTACATAATAAGTTTTAAATCTATAAGCAGCGCCCAAAAACGATTTTTGAAATTTGTTGAAAACGGCAACATGCAAATTTGTTAAAAGGGGTCCTTCTTGAGTAAGATTGTGCAAAAAAACCGAATAAGAATATTTTTCCTAGCGGTAGGTACATTAGCGTGGGAAGTGAGGACCAACTGGTTACTCGACTGTGCGCTGTGTTGCGATTTCTAATTTAAAATTAAATATGCTGTATATTATGTAATAATATAAGTATGCCCATTCGACTGCTGTGTTTCACACGTACACAGATATTTAGTTTTATCTTGATTTATTTTTAGGTCCGACTGTTGTGTTTCCTGAATTATTCTTTAAATTAATTTCTGGCGACCTCTCCTGCATGTTCTTATAAATGTTAAAAAAAAACAATAGATATTGGGTTGTTCCATCTCTGTCCCTATTTTACTAAAAATTGATTTAATCTATGTCCTTTCCGAACACCTTATTTTTCGGTGTTTTTTAGCGTTATGCTGAGTTCTATAATTGCCCTGTAAATTTCAATTATTAAGGCACCAAGGGTATTATAAGGATAATAAAGCTTGAGGTCAATGGTGTATATACCGAGGGCCTTTGGCCCGAGGGATATACGTTGACCGAAAGCGTTATTATCTTTAATGTCCGACTGGTATATTATTTGACAAATAATGACATTATTTCGAAGTCTGTTAAGTACAATATAACGCCTTGGGCATTAAATTTGAATAACGACTTAGATACTGCTAAGTTGACAAATATCAACCTAAGTAAAACTATGGTTACCACAATTACATTACTACTAACTGTTACTGGTAAATGTACTTATTTGAAAATTAATTAATTCAAAATTCATTCAAATTTTTCGCATCTACAGAATAATTTAGTCGGACATTAAACGTTGAAGGCACCACGGGTATTATAATAATAACGCTTTCGGTCAACGTATATCCCTCGGGCCGAAGGCCCTCGGTAAATGCGCCATTGACCTCAAGCGTTATTATCCTTATAATACCCGTGGTACCCTAATAACTATAATACCCGTGGTGCCTTCAACGTTTAATGTCCAACTAACTATTCTTTATATGCAAAAAATTTGAATGAATTTTAAATTAAATAGTTTTCAAATAAGTACATTTACCAGCAATAGTCGTAACGTAATAATTGTGGTAACCATAGTTTTACTTAGGATGTTATTTGCCAACTTGACAGTATTTAAAGTTATTTAAATTTTATACCCTAGGACGTTATTTTAAAAAATAACGCCCTAGGGCATTATATCATATTTAACTGACTTCGAAATCATGTCATTATTTGTCAAATAATATACCAGTCGGACATTAATGTTATTTTTATCGTGTTATAAGGTTGTCGAAAATCTTCTCTGGCAGAATATGTCTACTTAAACACGTTTTTTTATTGGCTTATATTATACTGGTCCTTACAGGGACTTCCGTCCTATTTTTAATCTTCCTGGTATCGTTTTTGTAATTCTATGGCTTTTATTAGGTACTTTATATTTTTTATTGTACCTCATTTTTTTACCGTAGGTATTTCGATAGGCTATAGCGTCATTAGAAAAATAATTGATATAACCGGAGGTAGAGGTATCCTTTCATGGTTGTTTCAGTTCTTGATAAATGCGACTTACAACAAAACATCCACATAGATGAGTAACCAATAATTTCCAGAAATTATTATAATTTGAATTATTTCATTACCTTTGATTCTTTGTTGATTAATTAATTTGAAACTAAATCTACTCGCTATAAAAATTTCCCAGAATTGTTGCGGTTGGAAATCAGTAAGAAATATAATTTTTTACTTACTACTACTCACCTACGTACCTGTAAATGTCTTAGCTATGTATTACTTTTTTTCTAATACATATTTTAATTTGTAATATCTATCAATGATATTAAAATTATAATTAAAGCTAATTTAAGAGAAAAATATAAATATTTACCTTTGAAAACGGATTTTTCGTTCTCAAAAACAAAACAAAAATATTTTGCCAATATACAGGGTCTTTCATTTTTAATTGAAAATATTTTAACTGGAGATTCTTGGGCTTAAGATTCACCTTAATAAAATGTTGCTCCTTACTGAGTTAAAGGGTGTTTTATTTAAAAATTGAAAAACTATTTTTGTACCCAGTACTTTAAAACTGTTTAACATATCAATGGAAATAAGACGTCTATAGACGTTCTGTCCGTCAACGTGTCAACTTCAAATATCTCGAAAACTAATGACTTAATCGTTACAAATATAGAGTATATTATTTACATAGAAAGTATTGGAGAATCCAAAATTGCACTAAAATAGGTTAACTAGATTCAATAATTGGTTTATTATTGAACTTGAATCAATTTTTAGCCTGCACAAACCTCGGGTCTAGTATAATTCTTACAGTAAGTCACATCATCGATGTTTACAGGTAGGTACAACAGCTGATGATTTATGACGTAATTTATTTTTTTCTTCTTCTTAAAATCCGTCTCCTATCGGAGGTTGGAAATCGTCACAGCTATTCTTATTTTACTGGCGGCCACCCTAAATAGGTCGATGGAACTGCAGCCGAACCATTCCCTCAAATTTCTTAACCAAGATATTCTGCTTCTACCGATACTTCTCTTACCCCTGATTTTACCCTGGATGATCAGTCTCAGCAGCGAGTATTTGTCACCTCTCATAACATGGCCAAAGTATTCAAGCTTTCTTCTTTTAACAGTAAGTACAACTTCACATCCTTTTCCGATCTGACGTAAAATTTCGGCATTCGTCACGTGGTCCACCCAAGATACACGGAGCATTCTACGGTAACACCACATCTCAAAAGCTTTAATGTTTTTAATGCTGCCCATCTTCATGGTCCATGACTCAACTCCATATAATAAAGTGGAGAAGATATAACACCGCAGCATACGCACTCTCAGATCAAGATTTATGTCACGACTACAGAGAAATATTTTCATCTTGTTAAATGCTGATATAGCTATTTCTATTCTTGCTCTTATTTCTTTTGTTTGATCGCCTGTATGATCCAGGCAAGCTCCAAGGTATTTATAGGAGGATGCCCTTTCTATAACGGTGTTATTGACAACCAAATCATTCCTGGCGTGTGGATCTTTTGTTATTACCATCCATTTAGTTTTTCTGAGGTTTAATGTAAGTCCGTAGCTGTTGAAGTAGTGGTTAATGCGTTCCATCAGTCGTTGCAGATCTGCAAGATTGTCTGCTAATATCACTGTGTCGTCAGCGTATCTCACATTATTAATTGTATTTCCGTTGATCATTACACCACAACTAACCTCCGACAGAGCTTCTTTAAATATGACTTCGCTATAAAAATTAAACAATAGAGGAGACAGAATTCACCCCTGTCTTACTCCTCTACATATTTTGATTTCCTCAGTCATTTCATCATCGACCTTGACTTGTGCTGTTTGATTCCAATACAAATTAGTTATTATTCTAATATATTTTTCATCAATGTTCTTTTCGATTAGAAGCTGTCTCAGTCGGTCGTGTCGGACTCTATCGAAGGCCTTCTCAAAGTCTATAAAGCAGGCGTATACATCCTGATTGATATCCAAACACCGCTGAAATAGTACGCCCACACCAAAGAGCGCTTCCCTCGTACCAAGGCCGTCCCTGAAGCCCATTTGTGTTTCACTTATATCTTCTTCAAGTTTGCGGAAAATTCTATTATGAATGAATGATTTTTAGGAAAACTTGAAGCATATGACTCATCAAGGCAATCGTTCTGTAATCCGAGTACTTTTTTACATTTGATTTTTTAGGTATTAAAATGAATGTGGACCTTAACCAGTCTTGTGGTATTATTCCAGTATCATATTATATGTTGTTAAATAACTCGAGTATCATGTTCATCACTTCTTCATCAATAAGTTTTAATACTTCAACCGGTATTTCATCAGGCCCTGGTGTCTTACCATCCTTGGTGTTTTTTCAAGCATATTCTAGTTCTTGTTTAAAGGTACTAGTACACTTTAGAAGACCAAAAATAAGCATTTTTTCAAGATGTTTTTTCTCAGAAGCTTGATTAAAAATGAACATAAAAATTTTTACATATTAATATGTAACTCTTAGAGAATACAAAAAATATATCGTTTTTCATTTATGCACGTACACTAATGTTGTAGAGGGCGCCAGAGTCGAGGCCTCGAAAAAAAGTAGTTCCGATGGCGGACAGTTAATCTCAGGATTGGGATCTCTGAAACAAAAAAATCGTACGGCATTTGAAAAAGAAAGGTTTCTTACCTGACAATTTGCCACCGTTAGCGAAAAATTTAACAAAAAAAAGATTCTACGGAAATTTGAAAAATTTTTGTCAAAAATTGTCCGTTTTTCTTCAGTTTTTCATGATTAAAAAATAATTATTTTTTATTTTTTGGTCAAATTGTGGTAAATTGTCACGTAAGAAACCTTCCTTTTTCAAATGCAGTACAATTTTTTTGTTTCGGATGTCCCAGTCCTGGGATTAAGTGTCCGCCATTATTTTTCGAGGCCTCCACTTTTGCGCCCTCTACAATATTAGTGTATGTGCATAAATGAAAAAATATATATTTCTTGTACTCTCTAAGAGTTAGATGTTAACATGTAAAAAAATTTATGTTCATTTTTAATAAAGGTTCTGAGAAAAAAATTCTTGAAAAAAATGATTATTTTTGGTCTTCTAAAGTGTACTAGTACCTTAAGTATCCTTAAACCCTTCATTTCTTCTCGTTTCACTGTTATTAATTCTCTTTCGTCGTCAAAAAGTTCTTTTACGTATTCTTTCCATCTTGTGAGTTTTTGTTTGAAATCTATTATAATCTTGCCTTCTGAATCATTCAACATTCCACTATGAGGCTTCTTCTTTGTACCAGTCATTTCTCTGATCTTCTTATGCATGCCGAAATTATCGTACCTTCTCTCACATTCTTCAATATCATTGCATTGTTCTGACAGCCATTTTTCTTTTTCCTCTTTAATCATTCTCTTTATGGTTCGATTTATTGCATCATATTGTTGTTTGTTTTTGTTCTTATAGGCACGTCTTTCATCCATTAAATTAAGAATTTCTTCTGTCATCCATGCCTTTCTTTTAGTTCTCTCAGTTCGTTTAGGAGTCAACATCTCTTTAACAGCTGTTGTTAGTGCTGCCTTTATCTGTTTCCAATTATTTTCAACTTCTTTGGAGTTCACGCTATTAATTTTTTTCAAGTTTTTATTAATTTTTTCTTTTATGGCTGGCTATTTATTCTATAGCCAGCTCTATTGTTAGTAACTGTGCTACTGTAGCTCATAACTTAGATTTATAGTTGTTGTCTTTAATCTAGATTTTTTCATTGCAGCATTTCAAAACATATTTGCGGTATTTAAAAAATCAATACTTACTATTTATGTCAACTGGTGCACATTGGTTTTCAAAATATTCATCTACATAACTGGACACTCTAAAGGAGCTCGGCAGTTGGTGCCTGTCGGCATTACTCAGTGTACAAATTCCTGTAAAGTCAGTTTGTCCCGTATTAGGGCCATATCGATAGCCAGTGATGCCTAAAAATCATATAATATTATCATTACGTTTATTAACTATACATATATATAATATTCACAATGGCATTCAAAATTAAAGGCAAAATCAAAATAATTTGAGGAACGCTGTTTCAAAGAAAATAAAATAAACCAATGTTCCGCTATATTACCAGAGATAACCACTAGCGAAATCCATCAAGCACTAAGAAAATTGAAAAATAGAAAAGCACCAGGTGAAGATGCAGTCGTAATAGAGTCCATTAAACACGGATGCCACATTCTTGTAGGTAAAATAAAAAAAAAGCGGTAACAATACTTTTGCATAAGAAGGGAGATAAAACAAACTTAGAACATTACAGACCCATTAGCCTGCTAAATCACTTGTACAAACTCTTTACAAAAGTAGTAACATCAAGAGTAGAAAAGAAGCTAGATTTTTACCAACCAAAAGAACAAGGTGGATTTCTCACAAACTTAGGAACAAACGACCATCTGCAGGCAGTAATGTTGCTAATTGAAAAATCAATAGAATATAATAAGCTCGTGGTCCTAGCATTCGTGGATTTCTATGAAGCCTTTGACACGATAGAGCTGGATAGCATTTTAGAAGCTCTAAATGAATGCCTCATTGACTAATTATAGTACACGGATCTATAATATTTATAAAGAGGTAACAATGAGTGTTAACATACATGATAAAACCAAACAAATAAGTATAGAACGCGACATAAGACAAAGCGACACTCTCGCCAGAAATATTTATAACTCTTCTGGAATATGCCTTTAAGATGCTTAACTCGGAAAATAAAGGGATCACAACAGATGGAGAAAAGTTAAATCATCTTCATTTCGCAGATGACATAATCCTTATAGCTGATGACCTAGGAGAAGTAAAGGAAATGCTAAATGAGTTTGTCGCTATCTGCTGGAAAATAAACCTGAAAATGAATTTTACTATAAATAAATTTATGACTAATCTGATTCCTAGCAGACAGTTGTTTACACGTGAATAAGAAATAGAACTAGTGAAAAAGTTCATTTACTTAGTTCATGAAATTAGAATTGGTAGAGATAACCAAATATTGCGAAATAAAAAGAAGATTAACTCTTGCTTGGGCAGCATACGGAGCGCTGAGAGACATATTTAGGAGCAGTATACCGATTAGTTTAAAAAGACAACGGATTCATCAATGTGTGCTACCGGTAATGACATATGGAGCAGAGACACTGACTCTAACCAAGGCAACAGCGACGAACTCAAAGGCCTATGGAAAGATCCATGCTGGGTGTAACCTTACGGGATAAAATAAGAAATGAAGATCTCAGACAAAGAACCGGTATCACAGATGGTATAGAACCAATCTCAAATGGAACGCAGCAGGACACGTCGGCAGGCTGAAGGATTCAAGATGGATACGAAAGCAGCTGATGGAATGGAGACCAAGAGAAGATAAACGCAGTAAAGGAAGGCCGCCTACTCGATAGACAAATGATATCAGGCGGATTGGTAAAAATTGGCAAAAATGAGCACAAAACCGTGAAGTGTGGAAACGGGGTCCGGACAAATAATACCCGGACAAACAATCCCGGACAAAAAATCCCCACAAATTATCCCTGGACAAAAAATCCCCGAACAAAAAATCCCCACAAAAAATCCCCACAAAAAATCCCCACAAATAATCCCCGGACAAATAATACCCGGACAAAAAATCCCCACAAAAAATCCCGGACAAAAAATCCCCACAAATTTTTTGGACAAAATATCCCCACAAAAAATCCAGACAGAAAATCTCGAAGAAATGTTTGCTGCCGAATAGTTCTCTAAAAGTTTTCCCGTGAATGGTGGAAGATATGGGGAATAAGCTAAGGCTGTGGAAGTCATGTTGTAATTGGCTTAAATCTTTTGTTCACTCTGCTTTGAAACACTGTTCAAAACACTGTCTATTCATGATGATAACTGGTAACTGTACTGAAAACGATAATCTTGATTATACTAATGCTAAAAATCCGTTCCCCGCATCGCCAGGAAAGTTATACAAAGCTTTTAGATTATTTTTACTTTTTTGGTGGTTTTGGGAACAAATTTATGGGTATTACTATTCGATATCCGGTTTATAAAAAACGTAATTGAGAATCTGTTTGCATCCATAAAAAAACTTTAACAGACATAGCTGCTCGGGGAGAGGCCAGATGGGAGAAGGTCTGTAGGGCGGCCTAGAAAAAAGTGAAAAGATGCCGTCAGAGAAGATCTGGAGAAAATGGGACTGAAACAATGGGAAATAGTGACACAGGACCGACAAACATGGAAGGAAATAGTAAACTCGGCAAAGACTCTAGAAAAGTTATAACGTAATTAATGATAATGATGAGTAAATATTTTTGACGTTAAATTTACAAAAACGAACAGACTTTTTTGCATTACAATCAAGATTATCGTTTTCAGGACCAGCAGTTATCATCACGAATAGACAATAAGTACAACATGATTCCCAAAGCCTTAGCTTATTCCCCATATCTTCCACGATTTTTTAAAAAACTCACAATTGGAATTCGAGATTTGGTAATCGAAATTACAATGCATGCTTAATTTGAATTGCTAATCATTATTTTCGTGCCGAAAACTGGTTTCATGGCGATTGCTATAACTCTCATGCACTGAGGCTGAAAAATATTTGCGTCGATTACATTCATGGAAATACTTTTGGATAACTATTCGGTACCAAAAAATTTTTCTTGGGGATTTTTTGTCCGGGATTATTTGTGGGGATATTTTGTCCAAAAAAAATTGTGGGGATTTTTGCCCGGGATTTTTTGTGGGGAGTTTTTTTGTCAGGGATTTTTTGTGGGGATTTTTTGTCCGGGGATTATTTGTCCGGGGATTATTTGTCCGGGGATTATTTGTAGGGATTATTTGTGGGGATTTTTGTGGGGATTTTTTGTCCGGGGATAATTTGTGGGGATCTTTTGTCCGGGATTATTTGTCCTAGCTTCGTGGAAACATTTGATTGGACGAGACCTATGTCCAGCAGTGGACGTAAATTTGTTGGATGAAGATGATGCTATAACATTTAGCCAGGTGTACAAACAGTACAGTGGTTTGTCACAGCGATTGCGAAAATAACTTAAAATTAGTATAACAACATATTCGATATTGTCAACCATACCTGTTCCTGTTACGTATAGTGCGTAAAGAAATAAAAGTTTGTTCGTGTTACTTTTATCTTTTACGTACTAAAAGAAACTCCGGTGATAGACAATTAAACTGTCACACTAATTTAAGACAGATTTTTATATAATAGAGGCTAACCTTTTATTTATTTTATATTAGGTCGAAATGTTTCATATTCTTTATTACTCCAAATATGCATTTTCTCATGAGGATCTTTCAGTGCGTCACAGTTTTTCGATTTCTTTCTAACGCATTAAATTTTATGTGACATAAAAAATCGCACGTCGGTGATTACATTTCGTCGGTGACATTTATAACATTTATTCTAGTTGTCAATAGATGGCGCTATAATCGAAAATAAAATAATTTGCGAATTATATAATATATCTACGAATATAATCTGAACAATTTAAAAGACTATACAAATCAAAGAAAATACCATTTTATAAATGAAATAAACACAATTGATTTGTTTTTATGCCAAATGGCAAATAACATTTGACAACTGTCAGATGTAACTAAAATGTCATGTCACTAAAATGTATATTATCACGGACTTACCTTTTTTTCTATCATTTGTGACGCACTGAAAAATGCTCATGAAAAGAAGCATAATACAGTTCACTCAACAACTCCAGAAAATACACCAACAACCCCAGAGAAGACAAGGTGGTTGAAGATTCACAAGAACGGAATAAAAAAATTCAATCTCAAGCCGCCTGCCCTTTCTTCATGGTCTATCTTCGAGCCGGATAAATGATTCTCCACGACTAGTGCTCTACAATTCCAGCCCAATCGACTTGAAAGGTGCATAGCAGACGCAGGTAGACATAGGCCTCCCCTAAAGCCTAGTGTATCGATGTAAACTCTTTTTTTTTAAACAACAAAGTGGAGTGATATCATTAAACAAATATTAGCTTTTTTCCTCATAGATTGTTTTCTCAGAACTAATATCTCATAATTAAGTAATTTTTATAACTTAACTTAGATTTTAGAAAATTGAGAAAGCTATGCCGGTCTGCAATATGTATTTTTGTATGTTTCAGGTAATGCTACGAGAATACTAAAGCTATAAATTCGTTTTTTATTTGGTATGTCTTTATTTTTTTCATCGTAAACCAGATTGGCATATACATTATTTGATTGTATATTTAACAGTAATATAGAACCGTAAATAGATTATCAATTAAGCTATCACTCTTTTCAGAACATTTGGTGAGAAGTAACGAGTTACGAAGTAACTGTTACAAAGTAACATTTATTTTTTAAATAGAATTTAATTTATTTTGTGTACATTGTGTTCATTTGGATTTAGCAAGAATAGTTCTCTTTATTTCTCGTTTTTTCTCTTGTTCACTTTTTGTTTTTTTGTATTTCGCTCGAAGTATTATTCAGCAAAAACTATTTAGTTATCTCTTGCATTCTCTCTTGTTCAATTTTTGCATATTTGTTCTCCACTCGAAGTGTTCTTTAAAAAAAGGGCAGCTTTCTGCACTTGAAGAGATATTTCAGTAGAAAATACTTCTTCTCTTGCTCTTAGTGTAAGTAGTTTCTATTCAACTCCCAGCCAACTCGTTATTGTAAGTAAAACATGGACACTCTCAAGAAAAAGCGTAGCACTTATAAGGCTCAATTTTCAAGGACAACTTAGTTAATTACGACCCCATTCAAAATGAAATTGAGTTACTGGATTCAGCCAGTGATTCAGAGGACAGAGAGGAATATGAAAATAAATGTCTGGACCTAAAATGCACCCTACAAGCTCGAGTCGAAGCCTTAAATCAAGTGTCTTCCCCACCAGATCCTGATCATTCCTCTCTTAATGGCCACTTTCATATAAATATATTCACTACCAAATATTCACTTAAAAACTTTTAGTGGAAACTGCATCGAATACCCTTCATTTATCGACTTATTCAGAGCCCTAATTGTCAATAACTTACAATTATTAGGTTTGTTCTAGCATCAGTTTCAAACGGTTTGAAGCCATCAGCGAATAGTGGACCAGCGCGAGTAGAAGGGATAGCACTGCTGACTGTATTACGTTCTCTCACTGACCAACTGTTTGCTGACGGTTTCTGACTCGTTTGACTGTTTGCTAGAACAAACCTATTATCATCAAAAGCTGATAAATTCTTTTATTTAAAATCATATCTCAAGGGAGAAGCGTTAAAGCTAATTGATAAGTTGCCAGTAACATGATAATTTTGTCATAGCTTTAGATTTATTACACAGCCGGTATAGTCACCAACGGCAGATCATCCGCTCATATTATCAGCAGTTACTAGCCACTCCCACATTGCAAAAATGTACTTCGCAGTCGCTGAGACAATTCGTTGCAAATTCTAAATACTCGATACCTTAAACACGGTAAAGTTAAGTAAAGCAGAATTATTTGAATCTTTGCTTGTTCAATTATTGGAACAAAAACTTGATTATAGCACTCGTCGCTCATTTGAAGAGCAAGCTTCTGTGAATCAACATTTAACTATTGATGAGTTTTTCGATTTTTTGAGTAAGCGATGTATTGTTCTGGAAAATATCAACTCTGAGAATTCCATTGCGGATCAAAACCCACGTCTAAAGCAGCTAGATTCCAAAGCAATGACAATTCTCACCCAAGTAATTTCAAGGTAGCCTTTCACTCGCAATCAAACCCCTCTAGTTAAAGGGATTCAAAATCAAAGCCATATATCTGACAGCCCAAGGTATGTAGCTACTGCTTTCAACAAAACTACCGCATCTACTCATGCACCAATAGTATAGTATAGTTGATCCAAAAGATGGCATAACCCAGATATCCAAAGTGAAAGTTATACTTCAACACCAAATTGTTCTATATGGTCCACACAATGTCCAGAAAAAAGTCACACCATTTTGAGCGTCGGGTTTGGGTGGGGGGGAGAGGAGGGGAAATCGGTAAATTCGTAGTTTTTTAAGTTTTTCGACAATATTTCTAAAACTATGCGGTTTAGCATGAACAACCTTCTATACAAAATTGTTCTACATTAAATTTGAAATAAAAAAGGCCCTATGCATAATTTTTCTAAAATGAATGGTTCCAAAGTTACGGAGGTAGTATAGTATAACTGGTCCAAAAAAAGGCCTAACCCAAACATCCAAAGTAAAAGTTTTCCTCCAACACCAAAATGTTCTACATGGTCCACATATTGTTCAGTAAAATGTTACACCATTTTGAGCGTCCGGTTTGGGAGGGAGATGGGAGAGAAGCCGGTAAATTAGTTATTTTTTTTAAGTTTTCGTCAATATTTCTAAAACTATGCTTTAGCGTAAACAATGTTACATACAAAAATGTTCTACATGAAATTTAAAACAAAAAATGTTCTATACATAATTGTTATAAAATCAACGGTTCCAGAGTTACGGAGGCTGAAAAGTCGAGGTTTTCGATACTTTTTATATTTTTTGGGCGATATTTATGATATAACTATACCAAAAACCCAGACATCCAAAGTGAAAGTTATCCTCCAACACCAAATTGTTCTATATGGTCCACATAATGTTCAGAAAAAAGTCACACCATTTTGAGCGTCGGGTTTGGGGGGTAGAGGAGGGAGAAATTGGTATATATAAAAAGTATCGAAAACCTCCACTTTTCACCCTCCGTAACTCTGGAACCGTTGATTTTATAACAATTATGTATAGAACCTTTTTTGTTTTAAATTTTATGTAGAACATTTTCTATAGAACATTCCTTACGCTAAAGCGTAGTTTTAGAAATATTGACGAAAAACTTAAAAAAACTACTAATTTACCGACTTCTCCCCCATCTCCCCTCCAAACCGGACGCTCAAAATTGTGTAACTTTTTACTGAACAATATGTGGACCATAACGAACAATTTGGTGTTAAAGCAAAACTTTTACTTTGGATGTCTGGGTTAGGCCTTTTTTTGGACCAATTATACAATACTACCTCCGTAACTTTGGAACCGTTCATTTTAGAAGGGTTATGCATAGGGCCTTTTTTATTTCAAATTTAATGTAGAACAATTTTGTGTAGGAGGTTGTTCATGCTAAACCGCTTAGTTTTAGAAATATTGACGAAAAACGTAAAAAACTACGAATTTGCAGATTTCTCCCCCCTCCTCCCCCCCCAAACCCGGCACTCAAAATGGTGTGACTTTTTTCTGAACATTGTGTGGACCATATAGAACAATTTGGTGTTGGAGGATAACTTTCACTTTGGATGTCTGGGTTTGGGTCTAACTATACCAAACTACAAGTTTTGTTCATTACCTGTATCAGATAGAATTGAATATTCAAAAGCCAATAAACTCTATTTTAACTGTTTAGGTAGTAAGCACTTTTTACAAAACTGTGAGTCAAAGTCTACCTGTTCCCTATGCCACTCGAAGCATCATTCTCTTTTACACATTACTCACCACTCGACAGCTAACAATCATACTGCAATTGAGCCCTCTAATCACTCACTGAACCACGGAGAGTCTTCCACTCGTCCTACATCTCATACTCTTCTGACAACTCAGCCAGAAATTGACCAGCCCAGCGTCGTACATAAAATTTAACCAACCTGTCCTCTTTTTTGGTTCTTCGGTGCATAATCGGCGGAAAAGATTCAAGTCGAACTACATGGGTTTTGTGATACCAGTACTCAGGCATATGGCTGTTGCATATATTTAAGTTCAGAATGCTCTAATTTATCGGTGTCATTTACACTTATTGCTACCAAATCGCGTGTAGCTCCATTGAAAAAACCTCTCACTATACCGAAACTAGAATTATGTGCAATGGTTCTCTTAACCAGTCTCTGCACAAGGCTCTATGCGATACTATCGCGTTCTCTCAGCATTTTTGACAGTATCTTGTGGTCAGATTCTATGGTAGGCCCACTCACCTTCCAAAAAATGGTCCACCTTTGTGGCAAACAGTGTGGAAATAATCCAAAATGCTAGCTCGCCAAAGTGGAAGTATATAAAGTCTGAACTCAACCCCGCAGACTTCTTATCTCGGGGCAAGCTTTCAGATCAAGCCAGATCATTCTGGGCATCTGGACCGTTATTTCTATTAGATCGATCCAGCGATTGGTCTAAACATACCTCGTTTGAGCCTATTGTCAATTTGCCTAAAGAAAGAAAATTGTTAATGTATGTACCAAAACTCAGAAAAATTGTTGGACCGAATTTATAAACCGATTCTCATCATTCACTAAACTTATAAAATCCATTCATCCATCCACTAATCCAGGGGCCGGCGTAGCTAAGCGGTAGTGTGCATGGCTCGCGTGCCGGTGGTCCAGAGTTCAAATCCTACCGCCGGCAAGAACCACTAGACATTTTTAAAATGTTTATAGGCTCCAGGTCGACTCAGCCTGAATAAAATGAGTACCTTGGGTAGAACCAGGGGTAATAATAGGCGGTTGAAGCGTAGCACTGGCCCTGTTACCTTCATTGTATACCGTAGGTCCTAGATATAGCAGACTACCCTGCTACACTCCCAAAGGCACAGCGGTATAAAACGGGAGACTATTATTATTATTATAAAATCCATGGCGTACATACATCGATTTGTGTACAATACTCGACATAAAGACCGCTTGTCTGGTCATCTGTCTCCTAAGGAATTGCAAGACTCCAGACTATTCCTAATAAGTCAAATTCAGGCAGTTTTCTTTAAATCTGAAATATTATCTCTGACGCAAGGTCGATTGTTACTCAACAAGCAAATTGCTTCACTAAATCCCTTTATTGACAGGTCCAAATTACTTAGAGCAGGTGGTCGACTCAAGTATTCGGATGTACCCTTTGATCAAAGGCACCCCTTATTGCTCCCTGCACGTCGTAATCACTTCACCACACTGTTGCTCACCTCAGAGCACCAGCGTCTGGTACATGCAGGATCTCAAACCACTTTGAATAATGCCCGCTTAAGATATTGGCCTCTTGACGGACTTAGGTGTATAAAACGCATAATACATTCATGCAATACTTGCTTTAGGTTTAATGTCATCGCCTCAAACCAAATCATGGCAGATCTCCCTCGTGAACGAGTCACACCTAAAAGACCTTTCGAAAATACTGGAATAGATTTCGGAGGTCCTTTTTGCGTAAATTCCTCTTCATTGAGAAGAGCCCCTATATCCAAAGGTTACATAGCATTGTTTGTATGCTTAGCTAGCAAAGCAGTCTATTTAGAAGCAGTGTCTGACCTCACGACAGACGCCTTCCTGGCTTGTCTTAAAAGATTTATAGCTAGATATGTTATCCCATACATTATCTACAGTGACAATGGAACTAATTTTGTGGGTGCTAATAATCATCTCACTCTTCTTAGAAAGCATTTTTCAACACAGCATTATGTGTTTCACGAGTTCTTTTCTTCCCAAAACATCACTTGAAAATATTTATTCCTCCCAGATCCCCACACTGGGGTGGATTGTGGGAAACCTCAACTAAAAGTGCTCAGTCCCTTTTGATTAAAATCACCGGCAAATCTGTATATACTTTTGAACAATTCTGCACTATTCTTGTTTAAGTAGATGCCGTTCTTAACTCTCGCCCTCTATTCCCATTGTCTACTGACCCATTAGACCTACAGCCTCTTACTCCAGGACACTTCTTAATAGGTGCCCCTCTGTTATCTTATCCAGAAGTCATCCAGTTATCATAAAGAGAAAATAATTTATGACTTATGCTTTATGTTTGATATAAGAGTCAGAAAAATAATGAAAACTTACCTGTAGTGATATTAGTTGTTACAGGTTTTTCCGTCGTTTGTGTAATACTAAATTTGGCAGACCTACAGGAAAATTCTTTCTCATTTAAACAATACTGTTCACATTCAGTCCTTGACTTAACACCGGGCAGCCTTTTGGTATCGTTGCCTATTAGAGTGGCACCAGGTATTCTATCAAATATCCATAGCTTGTCACATGAAGCGTCTTAAATAGAATAATTTTAATAAATTAATCATAATACAAATATTACAAAGTTCTAAAACTGTTTGTAAGAGTGTTTCGCTACTAGTTCTCTAATATAAAAGATGCTACCTAAAAAGTTTGAAAAAATAATCGAAATTATAGAATTATTTATATAGATTACAAAATTAAAAATTTAACTTTTCAGTATAATGCTGCTTTAGAGGCGATGCTGAACCTTCCTCCCTTGTAGTTTTGCATAGGGAGGGAGGCAGTAACCATCACCTTAAAGCTGCGACAGACACGAATAATGAAAACTTAAGATCTAGTGGGCCACTTAAAAATCTTGGAAGAAATTCCATTGCATTTTAAGGACGACAGATGCCATGCCAGTCAAATTCTACTTTGAAACACCCTTTGAAGTGTTCATAAGAATCACCAAATAGGTGAAGAAGTTGAACCGAAACTGAAAGAAGGTTAACTCGTATGGTATACTGATGGATCTAAGATAGATGAAAGGGAATAACTTGGCTCAATTTCAGGCTATCCAAATCTCTTGGAAACCCCCCAACTATCTTTTAGGCTAAAATACATGCTATAGACATTACTTAGTGCCAGTAGAATTTCTTAATCGAGACACTCGTAGGGCAAAGTCTTGATTTTATAAGACAGTCAAGCTGTCTTAAAGGTGCTAATATTATTTACTTTTGAGTCAGAGTTGGTTTGGGGCTGTAAAATATCCCTCAAGAAGCTGGCGGAACGCAACAAAATAACTTTGATGTGGGGTAACTCGCCCTAAAAATAATGGTTGCAGACATGACTTTGTTTATTGCTACGATCTTAGAAGAAAAACAGGATGACCACGATGCGTTTGCGTTATTAGATGTAATGAAAATAATACAAGTCTGAAAATGTTTGAGAATAGATAAGTTCTTTACGAAGTGTTGGTAGTAAATCATCTTGTGGACAGTGATACCAAGTTCAAGGAATTTTTCGTTTAACTCTGCAACAGTTTCATACGAGGGATTTATACAATCAAAACTCGTTTTCTCCATCCATGGCCGAAATTGAGTTGTTTATATTTTCTGAATCTGCTTGTTGAACCCTATACGAATCCAGAACTAGTTTGATTCAAAATTAGGTTTATCCAATATCAATTAAATGTTAAAAGAAGCATTTTGAATCAAACCCGTCTTTCTCATATGACAGTTCTGCATGAAACCCGTCTTCCTGCAACCGACCAATAGGAAGCTTATAAAGGGGGTGGAGGGGACTCACTCAGATTTAATCACTCTATTTATCTAATGCAATGTCAGTGTTTGTTCACTATAATCAGCTATCAACTTTAATAACACTTAATTATTTGCATAGTTCTTTTCTTAAAACCAATAAGAAAAGGCTACACTCATGACTAAGAAAACGGTATATCTGGCACTTTTTATGACTTACTGAAAGAGAAAAGCAAAAGTATTCTTCTGTTATTATTTATTGATTGTCATAAAAATCAGCCTTCACTAAAGCTACCAGATCAGGCAACATGCTACAATCGCCAGATACATGTAAATAATGTCACTATAGTTTCAGGACACTCGAAGTCTACCTTAAATACAAACAATGTAACTGATTACTGTTATTTTTATTAAGATAAGCAGGAAACAAAGTTAGTAAAATTTCATCTCCAAAACAGGAAATTGTTTCAAAGCTTGCTTTCTCCAAATGAATTTGTTTCAAAACGTGCTATCCCCAAACCAGTCTGTTTAAAACTTGCTTTCTCCAAAAGTTTGCTTCAAAACTCACTTTCTCCAAACAAAAAGCTATCAATTTCTATATGGTCAAATTCTATAACATGAAACTTAAATTCGTGTGATAACTGTAAGCGCTTGTTTTTAACAAGTTTTCAGAGTTTTGTCACAAATGGAAATTTTGGAGAAAGCGAGTTTTGATTCTATACACTTCATTAATGTACTGAATTATATAGAGGAGGAAATAACTTCGCAACCTACAAACATCCAAGATCTATTTCTCCCAAAGAAAGTTGTAACTTTTTAGTTTCTTTGTATACAACGGATGATTTTCTTTATCTTTTTCTATTAATATTTCATCCTCTAGTGCAGAAAACTCTAATTTATGATATTTTTATCGATGGACATCTTTAAGACATTTAAATAGTCTATAGTAATAAAAAAATACAAATTCATTAAAGAAATACAAATTTTCTGATTCTGATATGTGCAGTTCTTAAATCGTTGAAATCAAAACGCGTTTGATTGAAACGAACTGTTGTTCACGTACAACTGGCTAACTGGCATAGATAAATAATATATAGTATTACCGGATAGATAGGCAACTCACAACTCACTGTAAAAATTTGGTTCCTTACGCCATTTGCAACCGATGTGTTAACTAATCACCATTTGGCGGAAAATTCAAATGAACAAGCAATTTCGTTACTAATTAAAATATCTTGTTATTTTACAAGAAATCATCTCACCTATATTATTAAAATAAAATACCAAAACTTACTAAGCTTGTTAAAGTATTTTATTTAAATAATATCTAAGTAATACTCATAAATTATTCGGAATTCTCAAGTTGCAAAATATGTTATTTTTGCTGACAAATTTAGTAAGGAAAAGGGATATAAAAAAGTTAGACAATTTTTTTCTAAATATAGGTACGTGTATTTATTTGTTGTTTCAGATAAAACAGTTATAAACTAATTACTATTTACCTATGCATTTTTCTAACTTTTCTATGATTTGTACACAACAATAATAAACCATGTTTATTTTTTTTATTAACACAACACCAAAGTTCTTTCGCAACTAAAACAAAACTACACTTTATAAACGAAGGATAAGGAACCAACTTAAATTGAAATGACTAAGAATAAATCGTTAAAGATAATACAATAAAAACTGTAAACTAATAGAAAATTATTTCTATTTACACTAACTCTAACTGTCATTACTTTTGACAGAATTTACATTGTCGAGTTAAGCCTCGCTTGATTATTTTATTTGTGACATTCAGGCATGGTGTGTTAACATAAATGATTGGTTAAAGTCTTCGTGAGCGAGAAAGGCTGTCATTCCTCTTTATTTAGCTGACCGGTGTGTAAGTGGTGGGGGAATTCCCCAATTTTTCCATATAAGATTCCGGGGCATGGCTAACTGGCATCTCGTCTCGTCCTCTGGTGGCGATTGCAGTAACCGAGCTAAGAGCCATTATTTATTTACTTTCTCCTTGAAGGCATATTAGAGAGATTTTGCACCTCTTATTTTGCAATTCCGTTATGGTTATCGTTATACTACGTCTGCGTAGTAGCGAATATATGATCCGTTATCGTTATTAAACATAAGGGATTCCGTAATTTACGGAGGTTTAAAGTAGTGCTTATCGTTATCGTTATAGTAATGGTCAAATTGCTTTGTTGCCAGAATGTAAAAAAAAATCAGTAAAATTACATTTACGTAGATTCTAATTTTGATGACCCATAAATTAAAATATCAAAAACTGTTCAAGTATATGCTTAAAATTACAATAACGATAACGGTGACACGAAAAACCTACTTGACAGGCTGCAAAAACTCTGCTTTTTAACGTTGCCGTAATCGTTATGCTTAATAAAGTTAACCATAGCAGAGCCAAAATCAGCGGTTATTTTAAGAGTTGCAAAATCTCTCTATTGTCATTAGAGACTTTGTTTAATCACGTTTAATTGTTGCCGTGTATTACTTCATGACTAAACTGTAAAAAAATAGAACATACCTACAATAATAATTACAATCTTTGCTTTGGTGTACGCTAACCTGAGATATGTTTTTCTTATAAAGTTCACTAAAATAAAACTTATAACAACTAACAGAATTGTCTATTAATTAATAAGAATAAACGATAGTCACAAAAAATATAATTAAATTAAAAAAAAACACAGATAAACGAACAAAACTAACTCAAAAACACATAAAACTAACGCAACATACAATATGTAAACAATTACAATGGCTTAGCTCGGTTCAATTTGATACCACATTGGCGCTGCGATCTTAATCCGAATCGTCAATCGTACATCTATCCGAAATTTGGTTCCGATCTTTTATACAAACCATTCGTATTTATTTCACATTGGGTTTTAACGCAAACGGTAACGTCCTTTTTCGTACTATGTTGCCAAATATTTCGGCCCGATAGTTGTTAATATCAAAAGGCCTGGTTTGTCTGACCAGATCGGGCCGAAATATTTCAGCGACATAGCACGAAAAAGGACGTTACCATTAGCGTTACAACTTAATAATATAATAATAGGTATGTGAAATAAATAAGAATGGTATATAGACCAGGGCGCATCAGTAAAAATATTAGTACATTTGGACGTTGAGAGGTGACTCATATTTTTTTGCAGAAATTGCTTGAAAATAACTCATATAATAATATTTGAGTTATCCTCTAACTCAAAAAGGTCAGGAACATTGTTTAAATAATCAAAATGTCAAAAAATGAAGGAAAAATTAGATTTTTTTCTTGGTTTTTTGATTATAACTTTTAAAGTATTCACTTCCAAGAAAAGTTGTACTGGTATAAAAGTTGCGTAATTAAATTTCCTATAACAGAGGAGCAAAAAAATTTTAAAAATTGTCACCCTTGTTGCAAAATAGCAATAATTGCGAAAAAAAAACGATAAAAAAACAAGTATCCGCATTTTACATTTTTCAACCATTTATGCTACACTTAGGACCTTTATATTTTACCCACAAAAACTTTATGATATATTAAACAATACTGTGAATTCCACTAAGATCGGTTTAATAGATTTTGCAAAATAAATGTAGGATTGTAAATAGTTTACCTTATATTTTAAATTTCCCTGTATATCATTTTTCTTAATTATTAGTACGAGAACGGGATAAGAGTCTCACACATATGGACCTACGTTGGCACAGATGGGTGGAGCTAATTGGGCATTACGACGGAGCGGACTACTTTTAACTTTATAAGTAAGAATAACATTCGCCGCTGTGAACCAAATTTTATTACTAATAGGGATCGAACTTTATTGTAGTAGAATTTTAATAATTTCGGATTTTAAGCATAAAGAGGGGAATACAGGAGGCTGTTTAGGTTGTATAGTCAGTCGATGATAACACCATAAAAGCGACGGACCTGTTCTTAGGTTAGGGATAATACTTAGACGGGTATTATATTGATTAGACGCAAATTACCTATAAATACATTTCCCTTTTGTAAGAATAAGAACACGTAAGATTTTTGGTCGCAAATTACACAAGCACTTTTACATTTCGTTAATTTAATGGTATCAATAATTTAGTCATCTATTTTATTAATTAAAACTATTAAACATCAAACGGACTTTTATTACGATTGTCTTTAAGGAAAACCTACATATTGGGGGCTCAACCGCGGATCTAAGAAAGACAATTTCGTTATAAAGTTCGCGAAATACCGTAAAGTGACGTGTAATTAAAAAAATCGGCTCAGGTGACGTGACGTAATTTTTGGAAACTGTTTATGACTGTTCGGGAAACGTGGAAACTGCTGGTGATTTTCGGATTTTTAAACTATTGGTGACTTTTACAAATTGGGAAACTGTTGGTGAATTGTTGTGTTGGTGGAGTAGCAGGCTAGTACAGTGTAGACGACGCTGTTAGGCAAATATGACGGCTATTTGGGCAGTGACGACGACGACGACGAGACGCAATCATAGCAAGCAGTATTACCAAGGAGAAATCAGGTGTTTTTGTTCCAATATTTTAAAAATAGTCAAGACACTTTGGTCTTGTGTCTGGAAATTAGAAATCTGACCAGATTATTTTTTTCGAGGAGCTGTGAACTGGAACTTTGACGATAAACAGTGAATGTTGCGAAAGAACTATAATAAATCATTTAACGATTTTAATTGTTTTTCATTGTTTTTTTTGTTCATTTATTTTATTAAATCATAACTTTGTTAGTATTTGTAGTAAATATTGATAATTTTGAAGTAAAAGCGACTACAATTCTACAGTTCACAAGTACAATTTGCACACGGGAAAAAATAATCTAACTTTTTAGTTAAAAGATAATCTATCTTTTTATTTTTGTTTTTTTTTTTATTTTTTATTCTAATTAAGTATATACCTTTTTAAAATGCAGTCTAAATAATCTCTTAACGATTTTCCAAAAATTAGTTTAAACCTTAAAAATTCGGCATGTGCTGTTAAGGCGTTGCATGTTGTCGCGTACGGGGATAAAGGGTTGCCGCGACAAACTAGGAAGAATTTGCGGAATTTTACAAATTTTGCGTGGGATAAAGAATCCCAGGAATATTCCACAAAAATAGACGACATTAAAAACAAACTAAGTATGCCGGACTTAGTAGCAGTTTGCAGTGGTTTAGATCTGAACTACACGGGTTCAGAAGACGACGTGATTGAACGTATTTGTTCATTTTTGAACGACTTCAATCTTGAAGACGAGAATGACGATGAAGACGAAGACGCTAGCGATGATGACGGTGATATCGTTTATCACAAGGAAAACGGTAAAGACGTTACCGAAGCCGATCGCTATAATGAAGATAACGACGCAAATAGTGATAAAGACGCTTATCACGAGGAAGAAGGTAAAGACGTTACCGACGACGATAATAATGATGACGATGTGGATGATGAAAGGACGACGGATTTATTTACGAGGAATAGATCAAAATCAAACAAAATGACGAGAGGTAGACTGAATAATTCATTTGCCTTAACTTTTAGAGACGTAGAGGACAGTATAAGAAATTTCGACGGAAAAGACGATTAGCCTATAGGAAAATGGATCACTGATTCTGAAAAAATTTCCAATCTGATAGGATGGAATGATTTACAAATGCTAATTTTTGCTAAACGATCTCTAAAAGAAATAGCTAAACTGTATATACAGTCAGAGAAAGGAGTTAATAGCTGGAAGCTCCTGAAGAAGAGACTGACAGCAGAGTTTGAGAACAAAATAAGTAGTGCTGAAATTCACAGAATGCTGATGAATCGCAAGAAGAAACAAGGTGAAAGCGTACAGGAGTATGTACTAAAAATGAGAGAAATCGGTAGCAGAGGAAACATCGAAAATGAAGTCATAATGCAGTATATAATTGAGGGAATTATGGACGACCCCGCTAATAAAGTAATACTTTATGGTGCCAAAAATTTCAATGACTTTAAAGAGAAGATTAAACTGTACGAATTGATTAAAAAACAGACGACGCAAAAATCAGTTAAAACCGAGACGCATAAAAAGACGTGGACGAGCGAGGAAGTAAGACGAGATGAAAGAAGAGCGCCTCAAAGTAGGAATAAAAAAGAAGAAAAATGTTTCAATTGTGGAATTGAGGGACACAGATCGACGGATTGTCCTGACAAAGCAAGGGAGTAAAATGTTTTAGATGCAATCAGTTTGGACACAGGTCTTTTCGATGCAATGAGAAAGAAGAAGAACCATCAACTTCTGGACATGTAAATGTTGTTAACTTGGGGTATAAAAACTCGGTAACATTGAAGGTTGGAAAATTATCACTACGTGCATTATTGGATACAGGAAGTGACATTAGTTTAGTACGAGAAGATATTTTTGAAAAATATTTTGATGACGTGATTCTTTCATAAAACATATTAGATTTAAGTGGATTAGGAGGTACGAGAGTTAAAACTTTAGGTTCATTTAATAAAATGGTAGAAATTCAAGGAGAGGATTTTAATATTTTATTTCATGTTATTCCAAAAGGAGCACTAGACGTTGAAATTATTCTCGGAAACAATATACTAAGACAAGCGGAAGTTACAATAACCGAAGACGGAATAATTTTATCTAAAAAAAGAGTAGATACTTTTATAAGGAGGATTACAATAATTAGCGAGACGACAGTCAATAATGATTTTCAGCTGAACCATACAGAAGATAAAAAAATAAAGACGGATATAGAGGAAGTAGTCAAAAGTTACGAACCTGACAAGACAAAGATGACGGAAGCATACGAGGACTTCTTTATAAAAAACAATATTCCTTTTAAATACGAAGACGGCAAGGAAGTGTTAGTCATTCCGAAAAGAATGCAAACAGAAGTAATTAGAAGCTTACACGAGGTAGGACATTTTGCTGTAGCAAAAACACAAGATTTGATTCGAAGAGAATGTTACATTCCAAATCTTAGAGAAACAATCGAGCACTGCATAGGGAATTGCGTTAAATGTATACTTAGAAGCAAAAAAGAAGTTATAGAATGCGTGAAGAGACATCAAAAGGATTTCGGAAATTCCCTAAGTATAATATCTGACAGAGGTACCGCATTTACGGCGAAGGAATTCGAAGACTATTGCGAACAAAGAAGCATAAAGTCGACGCCGTTCGAAGTACTGTTCGGAACGAAGATGAAGAACAAAGAAGATCTGAGGATGAAGGAGATCATAGAACAGAAGATAATTAAACAATTTGATGAAGATAGAGAGATGCTGAGAAACGAGAGTCGACGTCAGTTAGTCAAAATTCAAGAGGAAAATAGACGCAGATATGATCTACGAAGAAAAAGGCCGAGAATGTACAAAAAGGAGAACTTAGTGGCAATCAAGAGAACACAGTTTGGTGGAGGACTCAAACTGCAGAAGAAATATTTAGGACCGTACGTGGTAGTACAAGTGAATCCAAATGACAATTACGAGGTAAAGAAATCTGGATACCATGGTGGACTTCAAAGCACTTCAACGTGTGCAGAGTACATGAAGTCGCGGATAGGTAACTAAACGGAATTCGGGTCGAATTCGAACAGGATGGCCGAATGTAGGATTGTAAATAGTTTACCTTATATTTTAAATTTCCCTGTATATCATTTTTCTTAATTATTAGTACGAGAACGGGATAAGAGTCTCACACATATGGACCTACGTTGGCACAGATGGGTGGAACTAATTGGGGATTACGACGGTAGCGCACTACTTTTAACTTTATAAGTAAGAATAACATTCGCCGCTGTGAACCAAATTTTATTACTAATAGGGATCGAACTTTATTGCAGTAGAATTTTAATAGTTTCGGATTTTAAGCATAAAGAGGGGAAGACAGGAGGCTGTTTAGGTTGTATAGTCAGTCGATGATAACACCATAAAAGCGACGGACCTGTTCTTAGTTTAGGGATAATACTTAGACGGGTATTATATTGATTAGACGCAAATTATCTATAAATATATTTCCCTTTTGTAAGAATAAGAACACGTAAGATTTTTGGTCGCAAATTACACAAGCACTTTTACATTTCGTTAATTTAATGTTATCAATAATTTAGTCATCTATTTTATTAATTAAAACTATTAAACATCAAACGGACTTTTATTACGATCGTCTTTAAGGAAAACCTACATAAATTTTGCAATCCAGCTTTCGCAAAAAAAATATTTTTTTCAAAATGTTGCAGGCCTGAAAATAAAGCAGAGAGCAAGTTGATTTTTTTTACATATAGAAGTATACTGTGCCTTTCATTTGCAATTTGCAAAATTAAAATCGGTTAACTACTACGGCGTCAGGAATTTTTTTAAATAAACATTAATTTTTGGTGCTACGCGCAGGACAACGGATAGTTTGCTCTGATTGGGCATTCCAATGACCTTTGAGATAATGATTGATACATTTTAATTTTTAGTACATTTCGATATAAATAAATAATTTTGTTTATTGCAAAATAAAACCACATACTCTGTCCTTTGAAATAACACTTTTTTTTGGCAAAAACTTTCTTTGTTCGTATATTTTAAGTTAGAGAATAAAAGTTTATTATTTTTAAACATATGCAATTGTTTAAACAATATTTCACAAACAATAATCAAATTAGTTTGATTTTTGTGGAAATAAAATATTAAAATACAACAAAATATAGAGTAAGAAAATAATATATTAGATAAAGATTGGAAGAAATTTGGGAGGAAATCAACTTGTGTGAATCGAACACCGCTGTCCTGCGCGTAGCACCAAAAATTAATGTTTAGTTAAAAAAAATTCCTGACGCCGTGGTAGTTAATAGATTTTAAGATTAAAAATTGCAAATGAAAGGTACAGTATTCTTCTATACATAAAAAACTTGATATCAACTTGCTATTTGCCTTATTTTCAGCCCTGCAACATTTTGAAAAAATGATTTTTTTTGCGAAAGCTGGATTGCAAAATTTATTTTGCAAAATCTATTGAACCCATCTTAATGAACCCATCGGTGAGTCGTGGAGTATGGGTGTTAGATATATGGATCAGCAAGAAATACGAACTTAAAAATTTTAGATCGGATACAATACAGATGCTTGAGAATATGTTTAAGTGCAATGGTATCCACTCCAATAAACGTTATGCTAGCAGAGTGTAATGAAATCCCATTAAATTTACGTAGACAATTTTTAGCTCAAAAATACTGCATAAAGCTAAGAAACACTGAATCAGACCTTTTAACAAATCTGGCTTTATTAAACATGGAAAACTTAACCAGTAAATATTGGAGAATAAAAAATTCACCACCACTAACAGATGCATTCATTGAAATCAGGAATTATACAGATTTACACAACAGTAAATTATTACCAATTTATAAATTTCCGTATAAAACTTTGATAAAAAACCCAGAATCATAATTCCTAAATATACAGAATCAAATCATTTAAATAATATTTTAGTAAAATCTATACTGAGCGACTTTGTGGATTACAGAGTAATTTATACAGGCGGTTCTAAAAATCAAAGGAGTAGGATGTGCTCTGTATGTGCAAAATACCCATCAACATAATAATTACAAATTATCTAGTATTAGTAGTATTTTTACAGCTGAGATTATAGCCATCGAAAAAGCTCTAGAATGGATCAAAGAGAATAATATTGAAAAAGCTGTGATAATAACAGACTCCAGATCTGCAATATACGCAATTGAAAATACTGATTTTAGTTCATACAAATCAAAAATTTTATGTAATATAAAAAATAATTTGTCTAAAGTGGAAGTAGTATTTATATGGGCAAAAGGGCATGCCGGTATACTGTGTAATGAGAAAGTGGATGAGTTGGCCAAAGATGCAATAAAAAAAGGTGAGATACTAACTCACATCTTATCGACAGATGCAATAAATGACGTCAAAGTTAGAGTAAATAAAATATGGAAAAAAGAATGGAAAAATATTACAAGCATGTCAAAAAATTTATATTTTTCTTTACATCAAGAACTTCCTCCGCCACCTGAATACATATTTAAATATAACCTGCCAAAGGAAGATATTTCTAATATCGTCAGATTAAAAACTGGACACGGGAAATATGAGGCACATCTGAACAAATTAGGAATAATTAATTGATCAGTCTGTTTTTGTGATAATGTTTCGATTAGAGATTTAAACCATATTTTCTTGCAATGCAAAATTAACGAGAGATATATAAATCAATTATATTACAATTAACTACAAACGCAAGTTCATTTTCCAATTAGTATATAATATCTACTAAGTTGTCATAAAATAGAATTATTTAAATTAGGGGCTGTCCATTAATCACGTGATGCTCGAAAGGGGGGGAGAGGTCCATAAAAAATCACGAAACATCACAAGGGGGTAGGGGGGTGCAGTAATATATCACGTGTATTTTTTTTCTGAAAATGCCCGATACTCAACCCGTTAGTCTTTACTTTTTTGTCAAATGCGTACAAAAAACGAAAGCGGCATTGCTGTGACATCAAAAAAAATCCATTTCTCTTTCATAATACATACACAACCCAGCAAATTGGTTCCACCCAAATTATCTTAAATGTTATGATAAGAAGCGAACCATTTCATATCGTTTTGTTGTGAATGTAGCATATGTTTCCACTAAATAGGAATACTGACCGGGGCTCTGTCGCCGTCTAAGGCGACTTTTTATTTATGAGCCTTTAGTCTTACATGTGTTTTACCTACTATCTGATGAATTGGAAATTCTTAAAATCCTGTCAGTTTTATACGGTTGTTTTGTCACTGAATACATGCGTTTAAACTGTTTTTAACTTCCTATTTTTTTCGTCACAATGTCTAG